>NC_134284.1:34066520-34374975 GCF_949628215.1 Phalacrocorax aristotelis | reverse complement strand
TCCTATTCGTGTTTGAGAGGGTTCAGCAAAGATGTCAGTGTCTGTAATAGCACTGTTCTGTTTGTTTTCCTGCCAGCTCAGCAGTGTCCCTAAATGTAGAGTCATAGAATCATTTAGGTTGGAAAAGATCATCAAGTCCAACTGTCAACCCAACATCACCATGCCTCCTAAACCATGTCCCAAAAATGTAAATACTGATGCTTGCCAAGTGGAGAGCATTGATTAGCAAACAAAATACTTTGTGTAGGAACTGGGGATACACTGCAGTTCTGGAGGGAATAAAATACAGTTATTGCATTTCCTCCCATTGGCTTAACATTAATATCTATAGTGCTGTGCTTCAGTGTTTTCCTTCCTTTGTCTCTCTTTGAGTTACAGACGTTTTAGCTGTAGCTGTTTGTTCTCTTGGCAGCTTATAAATACTCTGCCTGTCTTTCCTTTAGTGCAAAGTCTTCCCCTTGTTTGCATCATTTTGTTAGCCGCCACTGGCTCAAATGTATGCCATCCATTGCTTTTGGTGTGAATGAAGCTATCTTTTGATCTTTTAGATATGCTTTGTGGAAAGTTTTTGGTTTTGTTCTTGTTTTGCATTGCCTCCCCTAATGCTGGGTAGGTAGTAGTGAAGGCAAGACTGGTCTTATTGTTATATTTCTGCTGGGTGAAGCTCCACCTCATTATTTACTTGGAGAGAGAGGTGTTAGAAATCCTTTTCATAGTTCTCTGCCCCACTGCATGCTGACGGTTTTATATTGCCATCTGCTTCTCTCCACTTTTCCTTTTTCACTTCATCAGTTCTTAAAAAATATTATCTTTGCAAAAAAATTACGTTGAATTGTGATTCAAATGAATCTTCTGCATGTATATCCCAAAACAGTGATCCTTTATCAATTTAATCATTATTTATCTGCTTATAATAAATTATTTGCAATCCCCTGCTGTAAAGTGTCTGAAATAGGTGTGCCAGAAGATCCTTATGTTTGCACACGTGTCCACTGGTGCTTTTTGGGTTTATTTCAGGATCAGAGATTCTAGGTGTTCCTGCATTAGATATTATTGCAGTTTATGTAAATATATACAAACTGTCTTCACACTAGTTTGGTAAGGAGCTGTTAGCCAAGCAGAAGCAGTAGTCGGGAGCTCACACGTACAAGTCTGCAAGTATGCCCCCAGCTGCTCAGAGGTATTTGCTGCCACCTTTGAACTCTGCCGTACCATGGCCATATGACCGGGAGCCTCCAAGCAACGTCAGTGTGTCTGCAGCTGCTCTTGAACTTACTCATGAAAACAACTTGATCCTTTATTTGCTACATGGAGTACTTTAAATGCATATGGTGTCATATGAGTACATAATACTTGATATATTGCTGTAATGACGTTTTGTTTCCCCCATCATTTCAGCATCAATTCTTAGCTTGTTTTATGGATGTGTTCATGATGGTGTCAGCCAGCCTGAAAAACACCAACTGCTTAGGAATGTTAATGTTTTCGTTTGCAAAATCATGCACTGATTTGATGAGCGTCTGTTTTTAAGGCCAGCCCTGGATACCTGTGGCTCAGCTCAGAGAGTCTAAGTAGGTTACTGCACAGGTAGCTTTCTGGAGCCATCCCATTAGATGCTCTGGGCATAGGAATGAGGTGGAATTTAGATTAGCTGAATATGGTCCTGTGTGTTGCCTTTTGAGCTGGAAATGGATGCTCGTATTAGGAGGAGCTGTAGGCTTATCACCTCTTTGAGGTCTGGACTGCTCTTTGGAGAAATTAACTCATGAACAAAACTGTTGGAAACTCCTGCCTTCTCTAAACTAGCATTGTTCTGAAGAAATTAATTTTCCCCTGTACCAGCTAATGATGTAGGCTGATAGAATGCTAGACCATAAAATAAAAACTGTATCTCTATTCATCCTTCATACACTGAATCCTACCTTAAAATTTACAGAAGCACTGTACCTTATTGTTGAACAGAAAGGCCTTCAGCTGCTACCGAAACTGGACTAGAGGCTTTTTTCCGTGGCTGCTTTCCATGGTGATTATCCTGTTGCTTTCGACCAGCGAAGAAAGTTTCCAAAGAACAGGGTTTTTACTTTGGAATCGGCCAGATGGTATAAAACAGGAGGCATCTTTATGTGCGCCTGGAGAGATTAGCTCCATTGAGTTTTGGATATTGAATAAGGGGAACAGCTGCTGCACCTGGTTTCTTTGTGAGCAAGATGTTTAACTGGTGTACTTCATTACAGCCCCAGTGAAGTCCGTGTGGCTGCGCTTACTTGCATCGGGCAGAGATTTGACCTTCCATGCGCAGAAACCCAGTATAGCTGAGCACCCTATATTATATCATCAAAGAAATGTGAATATTTCCATCAAAACCTAGCAAACCAGAAGCATTGATCAAAGATGGAGTAATGAGGATAGAGTATTTTCCGTCAGCTCAATCTCTTTCCTCTCTGGTGTATCTGTGACACTCAGGCACGCAAGACGTTAAATGGTAAAGGCAAATATTTGTTAGGCTGCCAGGAACAGGTTGTTGCTATTGAGAATGGCTTTGAGAATTTTTTCTGAACTAGTTTCCTCAACTTGAAAATCACTTTTGACTGATGCTTTTCCCCATTAGTCTTACAAAGGGCGCCCCTCCAACACAAATCAATAGAAAGGAGCCCAATGTCAGTAAAAGCTCTGCTTTTCTTCTTCGTTTGACACACCGGAGTTGGAAAAGATTTTAAACCCAGGAAAAAGTAGCAGTTAAGCCACCAAATTGTCTGTTTGGCTCAGAGCTGTATTGTACACGAAATTACTTCAGCAATTTTCAAACTGATTATGCTGAAGTTGGTAGTGCCCTTTTCAGCTTGAGTTATTGATATGAGACCCACCTTACTGTAAGAGCTGCTATTTCAGAATACTAAATGGAAACAGTTGATGCAGGGAAGAGCCAGTGCTTCGTGCCATTCAGAGTTTTTCAGCACCCAATATGCTGATGACTGCATGAACCGAAATTCAAAGCCATTAAACATGCCATCACCTCGACAGGATAGGGGGCAGCGACAGAAGCACAGATTCAGGAAAGTACAGCCTGAGCTAATTAATAACTGTTTTCTAAAATGCATTAACAAAAGACTCCCGCAGCCTCTCCCTGTTGCCTTGCTAATGAGACAGGACTGGATTAATGCAGTTAAGAAAATCTCTTCAGTCTCTGAAGTGGTTTTCTGATTGCGTATCTGGGACAGTTTCTCTAATCTGCCTTTGGTTATTGAAAGTTATTGCTATCACCTTAAAAAGTGAATTATTTTTAGCCAAGTGTAAAAGGAAGTCCGTTGCAGAGATTGTTTTGTAGATCCTCATCTTCTATAGAGGTTCTTTTAAGAGCCCCAGGCAATATGAAAATCTTGGGCGTTTTAACTGATGTCAGGAATCATCCCAAAATATTCTTTCTCGCTTTCTTTGATTATATTTTGATTCACAGAGTGTTTAAACTTTGAAACCTTTGCTTTGTTATCCTTTTAAGGTCAGAATATCATTTAGGCTAGCATGCTAGTTTTGGCTTTGAAGGGGTCTTAGAGTCTTGGCTTTGATTCAGAGTCTTGACTATTTTGTACTTGGTTTCTGGCTCAAAGCAGAGGCTTTACAGCCCATGATTTAATATCAGCGTATTATTTTAATTGAGGTTTACACGGGAAATCTGGATCTTATTCTCCCATAAAAATATCTTGCTGGCTGAGGTTACAGCTAGAAATACCTCAGGATTGAATGATTTATTCTAAGGTCCTCTTTTTGAGCACCCAGTCCATTAAGGCTGTTCCATCTTTGCAAGTGGCGATTTTTTTTGGCCCTTTGAGGGGATGTGTGGAATGTCAATTGGGAGGAAGCTCTGGCTAACCCTTTACCACTAGAGGGCGTTGACCATTCTCGTTAATTTTATTCTCTTTCTGGATATGTTGCAGGAGTAAAGTATTCCTCCTTTATGGATTTTCTGTAGTGCTGCAAGGAGTCCTGCCTTCTACCAGAAAAAGCTGGAGTCAGATTGCCGGGCTATATTGTGCATGCCTAGCAGATATCCTGCAAAGCAGAATGTTGTGCTGCTTGCTATTTAGAGCTGACGAAAAATTCAAATGTGTCAATGCTAACACTTAACCCACTTGTTCTTCTTGTGTCGTGTCTCATAGGTTTGGGTTGGGTGTTCCTGTTATTCTGAGAAACTCAGAAGAAACTGAATCCAGCACAAAAGTTTTGAAAAAGCGGATGAGACAAGTGAAGAATCCTTTTGGGTTAGAAATCCCTCATCCTGCTACAGCTTCAGTAACAAGTCAGTGGATTTCTGATGTGCTTGATTTTTGTCAGGTTGGGTTCCTGAACTTAGTACTATGTTTTCTTGCTCTCACCCTTTTTCTTTATCAAGATTCCTCAGAAACATGCTTCCTCCCATCATTACAACAGAAATCATTTTTACACAGCTTATAAATGTGGTGTTTTTAGAAGTGAAATGTTTGGATATTTAAGTACGGTTTAATTCTTATTAATGAAACACTTCCTGCTATAACATATTTTTAAGTAACAAAAACATTGCAGATTACCAGCTACTGTGGGCGTTTTTGTAAACTTTACAGAAATGTAGAATTCTATAGAATTCATTATAGAGTAAATGCCACCCACTTAAATGTAAGTCTAGATCTCTAGAGGTGTTTCGATGCACTACAAAAAACCAACCAACCTCCCTTTCTATCTGTGCTTCAGTGGAAACTGAATTTAAATATCTTTTTGGGTCAGAGTTGAAGTAGTTCCTAACCTCCTTGAAATCACCCACATAGCAAGTGAAATTCGTGCCCTTTGGCATCACTGGGGAGTAGTAAGCAAGGCTGAGCATCTTCCACTAACACAGATGTGGAGCCTTCCTAGGAATAAGAAGAGGGCTGCAGCAGTTTTAGCCCTCCCCCAACATAAAAAAAAAAGAAAGCAAACCCAACACCTTAGTCTTCAGGTAACTTGGATTTTTCAGGAGGTTTGAGTACATGGACTTAGTGGGACTTTTCAAGAGTTCTGTTCCTGTTCATGCAGAAAGTGTTTAGAAGTTCATGGGTTGGGTACTTGATTTTTAGAAAAGAAACAGAACGCATAGATCCTCTTTTCATCCTCCCTCTGCATGATGAAGAGGGCCTTATTATTTGAGACCAGAGAGGGTGTTGCAGGCCAGCAATTCAGTTAATACTATTATCTAAAGAGGGAATAGACTTTGGGCAGGGGGGTGTGCTCCTGGGTCTGCCAGTGAGTGTGTAAAATGTTACCAGAAGTTAAAATTTACCCTTCATAAAATGCACATGGGACTTTTGTTAGCTTAGTCAGCCATTTTATCTCCTCGCACCCACTTCCTCATCTCCATGGACTTTCATAAGCACTAAACCTAGTCTAAATTCTTAGAAGATTAGATTATAATGATAAAACCTGGACACTGAAGTTGTTTTCTGCCTGTTGCCGTTTAAGAAGCTACACTTTGGAGTTCCAGAATTCCTGTACATGGGTGAGTCAATGAAATCCTTATCTTCTTTTTACAAGAGGGTATAACACTGACACCTGATTGTCTGGAAGACTGTATTCTTACGTGCTACTGGGGCTGCAGCGTTCAAAAACTCCACGAAGCGTTACAGAAACATGTCTACTGCTTCAGAATAAAGACTCCTCAGGCGTTGGAGGATGCTCTGTACAGCGAATACCTCTATCAGCAACAGTACTTGTATCCTTTTTTAAAATTGTTTTGACAAAAAATGCTAATTTGTTGGCACAGGGAGTGTTGAGACTTGTGAATGCTCGGCAGTTCTTGGCACAATATATTTATGAACAAATACGATGAAAAATATTCTTTATGCAAACGTCACATTTGTCTACAATTGCAGCCACACTGATTGTTTTCCTTTACACATATAAAGCATTAAAAAAAATGACAAGGAAGAAAAATACTGTCAGTTACCAGAAGATGCTCAAGTTGTCGATTTTGGCCCGGTGCCTAGATCTCGCTATCCGCTGGTAGCATTGTTGACGTTAGCTGATGAAGAAGACAGAGAAATATATGATATTGTAAGTAACATAAGAATATATTTTAGGGTCACTGTGTTTAAGGTCTGAACGCTTCAGGAGACAGGGTTGAATAAAACAGCTTCCTTTCTCTGTCCCCTAGAATTTGGTCCCTAACCTTATCACTGATGACTCCAGGGGAGCATGGCAGGAGATCAAGGATAGTTGTTACTTAAAAATTACATATACCATTCAAAAGATGTTCAGGATTTTCACAAAGCTCATATCTGCAAAGGTCTCTGTGGTAAGCCCTGGGGTCAGATGACCTCGGGCTGTGGTAGGTTAGTACACTGTTACTCTGGTTTTTCTGATCGCATAAACCTGTGGTGGAGCTCTTGCGCCGGTACGGTCTTTTGGATTGCTGTTGGCAAGGTAGGTGGGTTTTTTTTTTTTTAGTCTGGCACAGATATTTGAGCTGATCGCTGACTTGACTGGAAGGAGCATAGAAATTACCTTTCTGCAGCAGGCCCGAGTCTATGTAATGCAGTACGTTGTGTCTCAGAGTAGCCAGCTCCAGGTCATTTACAGAAGGGTGTGAAGGTCTTACAGTAGGCTGATATGAGAGACTCACCTCCCCAAAAAGGTCTCTTCCTAATCTCTTACAGTTAAAGCAGCTTCAGCCTTGTCACATACAGTTCGATATCCCTTCCAAGCTCTAAACTGACTGATTCTTTTTGGAATGATTTGGGACACACTTTTATCTCCCATCTTTTCATTTGGTTGGTAATCTGATAGCGCTAACTGCTTGAACAATAATACAAAGGAACTCGGAAGCTAATTGCCTAAACCCACTGAACGCTTTTCCATACGTTCGTTTGGCGAGTGTTTGCGATCACACCAGTGCCTAAGAAATCTGTTCCCTTTCCCAGTGATGCCTGCCCTTGGCTTTTTGTCACTTGACCTCAGGAGTGCCTTCGTCCCTCCTGTCCCCACTCCAGATTTCCCGCCCCAGTATTTCCTAGATTAGTACATCTATGTAGGTTTAGATAGTATTTTACATTACATTATATATGTTTTACAGTTCATTATATATGTTTAGAGTTCAAGTTAGCATAATATAAATAGACTGTAAATGTCATGTTTGAATGTGTTTGACATTAGTGTAGACAGGAATTTGTAACACCTCTCTCTTATTCCTTAATGTAGAAGAAGGGGATGGAAGGAGAGCGGGGGAGGTATTTTACCTCTGGTTTTGGAGAAAAGGAACACAACTAGAATCTGTTAATATGGTTAATATGGAGTAGTTCCACCTGAACTCCTTGCCAGACAAATGTCAGAATTGCATCTGTTGTTGTTGAAACAAATTTGTAAAATGTAAATATATTGTGGGAATTTTCCTCTAGCTCCAGAAAATTAGCATGACCATATATAAGAGTTACAGAAATTATTTGAAGACTGGCAGGGCTAAGGTGGAAGAAGGCTTAGATCTCAGGCCTGCATATAAAACAGAAGATTGAGAAGTAATTTGATTATGGTGTACAAGTATTTACAAAGAGAAAATACCTGGAGCTCAAGTGGAAGGGGTTCTATAACCAAACAGTGTAGCTTTTCTGCTAGATCACAACAGAGTGTATTTCTGTATATATCCCTATACTACAGGACAGCGTAACAGAGGAGACAGTAGTTTGAAGATCGAGATGCTTGCGTTAGGAACTGGTCCCGCTCACAGTTAAAAAGTTGCCTAGCTGTCTGAACAAACTATGAATTAGTGACACGTGTCATCATTGAGCAAGCACTTCTGTTACGGTGGGATGACATAATACAAATACACAGAGAACTGTTAATGTTTAAACTCTTGTTATCAAAACACAAAATCTGTCATTTTAATGGAGATTTAATGGCTTTCAGGCTCCAAAACATAGCTAATAGTGGTGTGTGGGGTTTGGGGGCTGTTTTTGTTTTTTTTTGAGGCATTGTGATTTAGAAAAAAAGACCTTTTTGCCAAAGAGTAGGAAATTCAGTTAGTACAAATACATATGTATAGATACATGTATATTTAAACTCTCCAGGTAATTAGCCGTGTAGTGGATTTTGAAGAGCAAGTCAGATTTGCCTTTTAAATTTTTTTTTTTAAACAAAATGTCTTTCTTCTGTATTTTGTTTCTCTTTTGACAGCTTCTGGGAACTACAGTAGTATTGAATTTCACTTTCTTTTTTTCCTGCCTTTTAGAGGCTATTACATAATTTGGGCAGGGTGAGGGGTATTAGGCACAGCATGCAAGCTTAGAGGGCTTTTATTTTCAGAAAAGTGACCCTTAAGGTCAGCCCATGGGTCTTTTCATAATCCTTTCCAGTGAAATTTGTCCTTTGCCTACTGGGTTTACAAGCCAATCAGGGACACTTCTAAATGCTTTTCAGAGTCTAAAAACTGTGGTCTGTGTGTTTGTGAGGGAAGTGGGGAAAAGTAGAGAAGACTTTGCCTTTTATGTGTTCCTCTGTAATTCTGCACTCAGACTTCAGCTGGCAGGGTCGTTTCTTGTGTCAAAGACAGCCCAGGGCGCGGCTGCAGGTGTTGTACGGGACTTAAGTGCACGCACTTGCTTGGGGCTTGGGTGCTGTGGGAAACTCCTTGCAGTTTGTCAGCTTCTCTCCCATCTAGGAGGAGCTCGTCATGAGTTAGCAGAGTGGAAAGAGGAGCGTGGGAACTGCTACTTCGGTTTGAAATCATTCCACAGGTAGCCTCTCCAAGGCACATCTGTGACTGTGTAAGCAAGCCCTACCTCAGCTGCACCAGCACTTACCTTCAGGAGGACTGCACGTGCTTAGGTGCCTTTTCAGGTTGGGGCCTGAGTCCATCAGGTGAAAGCAGTCAGAGCAGGTCCCCGCTGTCAACTGGCCGTAGAAGGGCTCCATGGAGAACCAGGGCAGGCAGCTGAAGCGCCACAAAGTGCGATCTGGTGCAACGTCCTGTTTTTACCTTGTCCAGCCTCTTTTTTTGATCTGTGCTCAAAGTCAATGTTGTTGAAGTCCTGATTGTCTAAGGAAATAAGCGGGGCAGAGGTTGTAACAAAGTATACAGCCTTTCAGGCAAACTGTTCTATATGTGTCATATAACGAAAAGGGAAGTTATTAAACATAGGGGTTTTTTTTGGTAGATTTCAATGGTGGCTGTAATCCACGTTCCTGACGAGAGCTACAGACTTTCCTGCAGAATACTGTATCAGTATCTACTTCTAGCTCAAGGTCAATACCATGATCTGAAGGTAAGCCACATGCTGTGTCTTATTTCATTTGGGTGACAGCATTAAGTTTAGTTTGTGTAGGCTTTAAATTAGTATAAGGCTTTTATTGTCACGCAAAGAACTGGATAGTAGTTAAAATTATTTTATCAGTTAAGTAGTTCCAGCCAAAGTTACTGCACAGAAATATTTTATATGAAAATACTCAAGATTTCCTGGAGAAATTACTTGATTCTAGCCTAGACGCCTAGGTCCTCTCCACTTATTAAAGCGGTAATAAGACATTAACTAGCCATCGAATGCTTCGTCTCTACAGAACATTTGTTACGTCCTTGCTAGTCTCTCAAACCCACACTTTCTCCTAGGCTGCCCTTCAACTGGGAAAGCCGCAGAAGAAACTTGTCTTTTTTAAATCTCTTTTTACCCTAAAACATGCACAAAGGTTAGAAATCTGCCCAGCACATACCATTATAAGTTCAATCAATATTCTCATTATTCCATTCCGGTTTCTCTTATCTGTGCATGTTGTGGGACCATCTTTGTCCTGTGTCTGTCAGGTGGTTCATGATGTGATTCTGTTTTCTATTACTGTGATAATAAAAATAACATATGACATTGATAAGCTAGAAATTGGGCCAAATTAATTCCATTGACTCGATTAGCAGTCATTCAGAAATAGATTTGTCCAAAGAAATGTTTTGTTCTGGCCTTTTTTTGCTGACATAGTTCATCCAGGTCAACTTCCCCCTTCCCCTTAACCCTTTCTTTTCATGTATGGTTACCATTGTAAAAACACTGCTTAAACTGAACAGAAATAACTCTGCAGCTGCGTTTTGTGTGGTGTGCTCTCTGTGGGCATCTTTGGCTGCGTGGTAGTTTACTGGCTTTATTAAGAGATCATGCCCAGAAGGATTTGCGCTTCATGTAAAATAAGACAAAAGAGGATTGTAATATAGGAGCGACCTGAGTGAAGTTGATCTGACAGCTTGGTGGATGTATTTTTGATAGGAATGGATAGAAGCATCCCTCTAGGCATAGAAATGATAGACCAGAAACAGAAACCTGAGCTTTTCAAAACCTGGGCAGTTCCATTAAAGCTCATGCACATATGTTGATTTGATTCAGCTAAGATTTGATGACTTACCCATAATATTTTCCCAGCGTTCTATGTAATTTTATCCGTCTGAAATACGTTCAACTGAAGGGCAGGCAACTGTCAGGACTCACACAAAGAGTGAGGCTGGCACTATAGGAGCCAGTGGAAACCAGTGAACCTAAGCCAGTGGAATTTGCATTTCCTGTGTGTGTTCAGGCATCGGGGTAGAGTTTGTTGACTTCTAAATGTTTGTGTTTATGTGTATTTTAGCAACTCTTCATGTCTGCGAATAGTACTGCACCATCTTCAAGCGATATGTCCCCTGGTGAGAGAAGCACTGACAGAAGCTTGCTAGAAAAGGCCGGACTGGCTGAAGATGAGCCAGAATTGCATGAAGAAAACAGTAAAGACTGTGTTGTTTGCCAGAATGGCCCGGTGAACTGGGTACTCCTGCCCTGCAGGCACGCCTGCTTGTGCGATGGCTGCGTTAAGTATTTTCAGCAGTGTCCAATGTGTAGGCAATTTGTTCAAGAATCTTTTCCACTTTGCAGTAAAAAGGAGCAAGATGAAGATGAATCAACCCGTATCTTGCAAGATGTTCTTCCTGGAGGAGTTTTTTAATGGGGAGGAAGAAAAGAGAAGAACTGGGTTGTATGCATCGAGATTAAATGTAGAAAACAGACTGTTTATGGGAGGAGATGTAGCATTAACTTCTATGGTTTTGCTTTTTATTGTTAGGTAATTTTCAGCTTCCTTGTTTTTCTTCGCTCCATATGCTCGCAGGAATGCTACGCTTAGCCATGCAACGTGGACAGAAGTGCGTAGGATATCTTCGAAGGATGTGATGTTATTTATAACTTCTTAGTAGTTTTTCATGGGGTACTATGGGAGGCTATTTTCATTACTAAGTTTAGTATGCCTACTAAAAAAAGAATAAAATTTGCAAGTGAAGTTGCACACAGCTCATTCTATATTTATTGTATTTAAAGTACTAGGGCAATATATCATTTTAACTCAGTATAATTTAGAAACATAGCACTTTATGGAATGCATCAGCTGAAGGAAAGTAAATATTCTTCATTGTTAAACACGTGTGTATTTATTTTCGAGATGAAGGCTGGACTGCGGCAGGAGCTGGGAGTTGAAGGCATTCGGAATACTGTTTCTGGCTGTTTTCAAAGATCTGTGTGCGTGCGTGTGTGTGTGTGTGTGAGGGACCTTAGCCGAAGCCCGTTGGAATCAGTGGAAAGATTTTTTTGTTGATTACTGTTGGCTTGAACTAAACATTGCTGACACTTTCAAGCCTGAGTCTCTGCTATGTCATCTTGAGACACAGACTTTCAGTCTTGTTAGGGACAGCTCTAAGGACTTGCTCTCCATGCAAATGTTAGTTAATTACTCCATAGAGCGGTTACTTGGGCAGTTTTGTGGCGCTATTCTTATACGAGTAGCCTGCTTTGGGGAATTTCCAATTCTTTTTACTTGCGTTGTCAGCTTGGATGCAAAGTTAACCGTTTACCTTTTATCAATGGTCCCAGGGAATTTACTTACTCTAATAAAGAAAAGAAGGTAAAGAATAGCAAAAAAATCATTCTTTTTTCCCCTCCAGTGGTGTATTGTCTAAAGCAATAAAAATGGTTGTTGAAAAGAGAAATTGTTGGTTGGCTTCTTGAGAGAGAGCTGAATTCTAAAGACAGACAGGCCAGGTTTCACACCTGCTCATGTAAGACAAAAATATAAATGTTCGTTAGAACCTGTAGAAAACGGGCAGTAGCTGCTCTCTGTCCTCCCTCTCGTTCCCTTGCAGCTTTGCCCCACATCCAGTTCCAGGAGAGCTGCTCAGTCTCAGGGAGAGAAAGCTGTGCTCTGAGCTGTTCGGCTGACCTCTCCTGAGCATCTTTAATGGTGCTGTCAGTACAAGGTACACACAAGGTGCTGCACACCTCCAAACCAGGGGAGGAAGCTTCCCCTGCTCAAAGGTATTCCATCTTCATCCTTCCATCTTTTTTTTTTTTATTTTGCAATGACCCTCCTTCCAAACTCCTCACTGTTGCCTCTGAGGAAAAGATTTAGGTGGTGGTGGTGGAAAGAGTTCTTAGTTGTAAAGACAGATAGAGGTTGGGAACTGATGCATGTAGCCACAGATTTCCAGCCAGGGACCAGCAGGGTGTTTGTAAGACAATTTATCTGCTCTACGTAAAGTGACCTTCCTTGCCAGGGACAACTTGGAAATAAACTGCTGGCCAAATCAGCCTTTTGTTTGCCCTGTGTATCAAATGGGAATTAAATACCTAGGTGTCTCTAGGGACTGGTCGGTGCTTGCAGAGGACTTTGGAAGACAGATGGTTCTGTGTAGAAATCATCGTGGCGAAGAATGGTGCGTGTGCGTATGCTGCAATTCGGGAGGGTGGGAACAGCGAGAGGAGAGCGGAGAGGAAGGTCGTAGCAGAAGGAACGAGTGCTGGCGGCAGCAAGGCCATGCCTTAGATGACGCAACACAGATGTAGAGCAAAACCAGTGTGATGCAACTCAAGCAGATGCGGAGCTGCCTGTATTAAGAGAGCATATAAAGACAGTAAACATCGTCCAGTGTCTTCACCACTGAGGATGAATCACAGGGGCACGCTGAGGACTTGTCTTCTGTCTCACTGTAGGCGGTCCTCTCTGGGCCACTTAGACACCCGTGTCTTGGTGCTAGTGAAGATGTGAACATGCAAGAACACGCATGAAGGAATGACTGGGTGAAATCAGTCTTCAAAGTAAAAATCACCTTCCCTTTCTTTGTGGTCTCGCACTGAGTTCCGCTGGCTGGGTTGCAGCATTCCTGGTGGAGGTAGTTGCTGGGTTGAGCCTCCCTTATCTGTGCCACTAGCCTTTTTCTGCCATTAAAGGGGAGCAGCTAACGCGTTGGTGGTGGAAATAATTACTCTTCAGACTTCCCTTCGTACCCATGTGTGGCTGTTGTGAAACGGAGAGCTGGTGTAAATTGTTCTAAGCCTGTGGGGGCTCTCAGAAAAAATATCATATAAAGACCAAAGAGCCTGAGCCGTGACAATAGCTGTTTTCGTACGAACAGCTTATTCTACCAGCATGTGGGAGAGTGGCTGTGCAGGTTGTTATTCCAGAGGAGCGGGTTAATGCTGCGCTGGTTCAAACCTGGAGTTGGGCACTGCTTGATAGTTAGCAGGGACTTGGTTTGTCCACGTAGATGATCAAAGAGGTGTTGTTTAATGCTTGACCACAGTAGTCCCCGACATTAAATCAATTAATTAAAATTTCCCAACAAGGCGGTGTGATCCAAGCCTGTGGGCTTGTTTAATCTCAAAGTGAAATGGTATTCAAGTAAACCCCACAGAGAATTGCCTGGTCTGTCTCATCCTTCAAGCAATCGATGCCAGTATTAAATAATAATGGCAAACAGGATGTAGCCGTGCTGAACTGCCAGGCCATGTATTTACCGTTGAGTCTGTCCCAGCTTTTCATTTGTTTCATGTTCTTTTAATAGCATTTTCCAGAGATGCCCAGTTGCTTTATCAGATCTAACAAGCTTCCTTGCTGGCCCAAATCAAAGACCTGACTGAGAGTTATAAAAAGTACAGTAGCTGGCTTATTACGTTTGCCCTTCTCCTAAGAAGCCATCTTAAAATATAGATCGGGTCAGAAGTAAAAGGAGCAGCTCTAAAGCTGCCTTGTGTGTCCCTTGGTTGTCTTAAAGCAGGGATTCAAGGCTCTAAGAGAGAAATAAAACATTTCCGTGACCCACAAAACCCCAGTATATTGACAGAGGCTGTTCTGCTCTGTCGCCCTGTTCTAATAGAGGTAATATAACATTCCTCTTCCGCTCATTATGGATGACGTTTATGGATTTGGTGACATCAAGGAACAATCGCAGACTTCTGGCAATAAGACTTGCTTCTTTTCATCAGTGTCGGGGTATTACAAATTTGTAATGATTTTTGCTGAAGGAGGGAGGTGGGAGGTACCTCACCGCTTGGTTTGGTTCATCAGCTGTAATCAGAGCTCAGGCTTGGAAATGAGGTGATCAAAATAAGTGGTGTTGCTTAGGGATGTCCCAAGGTGCCTTTCCAAATGCCTGTGGTGTGGACGTCTTCCTTCTGTAGAGAAAGTTGCTCTGTTAGGATCTTCCTTTCTCCCTGCCTAGGGAGTTGTGAAGGCCACCAGCCCCCGGGCTTGTGTCAGCACTGGTGTGGCCAGCAGGAGCCGGGCAGGGATGGGGCCCCTGTGCTCGGCCCTGGGGAGGCCCCACCTCGAATGCTGGGCTCAGGTTTGGGCCCCTCGGGACAAGAAGGGCCTTGAGGGGCTGGAGCGTGTCCAGAGAAGGGCAGCGGGGCTGGGGCAGGGTCTGGAGCACAAGTGTGCTGGGGGGCGGCTGGGGGGGCTGGGGGGGTTTAGCCTGGAGAGGGGAGGCTGAGGGGAGCCCTTCTCGCTCTCTGCAGCTGCCTGAGAGGGGCTGGAGTGAGGGGGGGGTTGGTCTCTGCTCCCAAGTCACCAGTGACAGGATGAGAGGAAACGGCCTCAAGCTGTGTCAGAGAGGTTTGGATGGATATTAGGAAAAATGTCTTTCCTGAGGGAGCGGTCAGGCACTGGCACAGGCTGCCCAGAGAGGTGGGGGAGTCACCATCCCTGGGGGTGTTCTAAAACCATGCAGACGTGGCACTTGGGGCCATGGTTTAGGAGGCCTGGGGGTGTTGGGCTGGGGGTTGGACTTGATGATCCTAGAGGTCTTTTCCAACCTTTATGATTCTGTGATTCTATGATTCTACCTGCCTCCTCCAAGTAGCAGAAAATGGTAGGAGGGAGACATTTCAGGTCAATTAATCTTAAAAAGGTCTTCCCATTCCATGAGGAATTCAGAATTCCCATAAGGTGCTTTGAAAACTGGCTAATGCCCTGACGCCCACTCCTTGTGGGCTACACTGGTGCTGCATTCCACTACAGACCCTATGAAGCCTCACCACCACCGCTGAGGATGACCGTTGCCCATCAGAGTGGCAAGACTGTCTGCTGAGCTACTAGTAGCCAACGCTGCCAACCCAGCGTGATGCTGTTCCCCATCAGGGAATACAGGAGGCAGGAGTTCAGCATCTCATGTTTTGGTGGGTCTGATTGGATGAGAACCCATGTACATGTTTTGTTCAGCTTAAGACAAGCCTCTGTGTGAATCTGATTAAAACGATGCATTTACTTCCTAACTTAAAACTGGTAAAAGGAATCAGGGTCTGAGTTTCTCCTGCTGGTTTGTGCATTGCTCAGTCCCCCCACACCCTGATAAAGCTCTGCAAGGTCTGCCAGGTGAAGGAGGGAGGTCTGGGGCTGACGTGCGTAACAGGGAGGTGTCTGCAGTAACTGGCCACCAGTCACAATTTGCTCAGTTGTCCTGATATCCACAATAAACAAGGACTGGCCTCTGTCACTGCAGCAGACGTGCAGCCCCTGCAAAGGCTGTCCCTGGTGTCCTGTATGTTTATAGCTAATGTAATTAATGCCAGGAATAGCTGAATTTTATCTGATACAGCAAAACTCCTCCTCTGAATTAAGCCATTAGGAAGGCTTGGTATTGTCTTGCTGGAGTATGCTGGGCAGGAAGGGCAAAGGGAAAAACAGGATTAGGGTTGTATTTCTGGATAACTTCAGTGTTACTACCATTTTAATGTTGCTTTGACAGCATACAACGGCCTTGTAATGCAAATGCATACTGGAGCGCAGCTATCAGGGCACAACCGAGCACTGGGGAGTCCCATGCTTTGCAGGGTCCCCCAAAACCAGCCAGACCCTGCTCCCTGTTTTGCCACTGCTCTCTGAAGCAGTGCTAGCCACGATCCCCTGGGATGTTTGCCCAGCCAGTGACCACGGAAGGGCTCAGAAAGTCTCTCCTGAACAGTGCGGAGTCGCTCGGGAGGCTCTACACCTTGTTTCTGTATTGCTTTTACTCCCTCATGCCCATGAGCGATGTGGATAGAGAGACACAAGCTTGTAATGCAGCAATGGTTTTACCTGTAAAAAGGGGCTTCTACTGGTTTGGTTCCATAAATTCGTAGGAATGTGCAACACCTACATAAAGGCACCTTTGTCTGGATGCTGCTGCGTCTGAGCTAGGAGAGTTCCTGCTTTAATTATGCCATCCCATAATGGGAATGGTTTAAAACAGTAAAAATACTATACCCAAACATAGCCTTGAGAGTAGATGAAGTCTTCAGCGGAGTCTGACGTCCTAAGTGAGGAGTCTCTGTTTCTCTGACAGTATTTTGAAAAGCAATGATAGATAACAAATTCACACTGAGGTTACTGAGACCTTGTTAGGGTTCACAGAAACCCAGAAACCTCCTTTTACTCCTCCTCCCTACCCATGTCCTCCTTAGCCATAGAAAGGGCAACCCTGTGACGTGTGCCATAGTCGTGACCTGATGGGTCACTGCATTTCCAGTCTTTAGAAAACACCTGTACTACCTGTGCAGGGTCCGGGTGCTCCTGAGGGTCGAGAGAATCCCAGAATTACTTCTGCGGAACCAGCAATAAATTGTCTGGACAATTAGTTGCTACCTGTGTTTTATATCCTCTGCGGCGTCCTTGTATCAGCAGATTTGTACCTAGAAATCTTTTCTAGGTTTTAGATGCCTCCTCCAGCTTTTTGTCTTCATCGGATGAGGGGTTTTGGTGGTTCCTGATATTTTTCACTCTCCCATTGCATAGCCACTGCACATCTAATATTTCCTGGCAGATTTTTCAATAGAGGCTGTAGTCAGGGGACTAGTGAGAAGTCTAATGCATCACTTATCTCTCCCGTAGTGCTATTTATTTCAGTGTCTACCAGCTCCTTGTGAGCAATATTTTAACAAACAGGCTAGAGGGAGGATTGCTAATTTGTGAATTATTTTGATAGTTGTTCCTCTTCCTCTTTTTTCCTTTTAACTCTGCATATGCTATTGAGTTTGGAGGCAGTGAGACCCCAGAGATCTACCAGGGGTCATCAGGCATCAGTCTTCTGCTACCAGAATAGAGTGAGATACAGATGTCCTGTTGCTTCTTACCTGGTCAACTATGACACAGACACTCAAAGCTATTTGATTTTGGTCTCCCGTTCCTGAGGGACCTCAGTTTCAAGGATTTCCCCTGTAGGGAAAGAGCCTAGACTGCAAGTTCAAAATGCAGCAGCTTGCAGGAAGCCCTGGGGTGGGATATTTCTGGCAGCGAGGCTGAGGATAATTATGGCAAGCGGAGAGCCTCGAGGGAGTCGGGCACCGCGTTTTCTCACGTGGCCGCCTCACTTGCCAAGGTTAGCAGACCCCTTTCTATGGCGGCACATTTCATTGATCAAAGTAAGAACAGGGCAGTGATTTATGATGTATGACAGCTTGAAAAGCAATGCTTTTCATCAGACGCTGCCATACATGGAGACAAGATTGACAACCCAGCTGCTGCCTTTCTTCTGAAAGCTGGCTTCTTCCTAGGTGGTCAGTACCAGACCCTGGCTGGAGCGGCTGCGGCATCATCCAACCCTCCTCCACCGGTACAGCTTGCTCAAAGGCCAGCTTGAATCACACAAGAAGTTACCTTTACATTTTGCTGTAGGACCAAAGAAAGATGTTTGCCAAGAGCTGGTGGCTTCACATGTAAGAATGGCCATGGCTTTTCCAGTCTTTCAACCTTTAAGTATCTTCCCAGAAACAGGAAAATGTGTAAATAAGTCTGCCAGCTCCAGTTTTCCCTTTCAGCGCCAACTTCTTAATGCAACCATCTGCATCAAGTCCAACAGCATTTAATGCTCTACCATTAACAAGCCATTTGCTTTTCTCCTGTCCTGAAAAAGGTATTTGATAATATAAAGGACTCTTGATGCTATGACATGTTTTGATGGGATCATTTATATCCTTCATTTTAGCAACCTCTACCTTGCTGTTCCCACCATCCAACTGATGTATCTACTCACAGTGTCCCATCAGACACTTATTTCACAGCACCTCGTGGAATTTGAAGTTTCCAGCCTTTGCAGGGTTGTACCCTCGGCAGTATTTTGCCAATCCTTTTGCTGGGCTGTATTTTGCTGCCTGTCAGTCTGTTATGGACAGGCAGATTGGCAACGTGCAGATTTCTCTGCAATTCATCCTGTTCCTGCTTCCAGTGACTGCTGTCAGGTGAGACCGCAGCAACGCGGGGCTCCGCTATCCCCCTCTGGATACATCTGCGCTAGCTAGCGAGAACAGATGGACCTCCATTAGGCCACATTTTCAACAGCGTCCTTAAATGTTCCTTGTTGCTTTATGTTAAGTGTTCATCCTCCAAAGATTCCCATAAAAACCATGTCCTCCAGCACAGCCAATACTTCCCTTGTCCGACATAGTCTGAAGGCTACTGAAAGAGGCGGTGGGGACAGAGAGGTGGCTGAACACTGGTGATGATGGGGACAATCACAGAAAATGTGGTAGGTTGTAAAGCTTTGCCCTGGAGCCAGCACCAGTGTTAATCATGGCCATCTATGCTGGAACATAATGTGTGATCTCGTATTTTAACTACGTGGTACTCTCTGCTGCAGGGAGCAGGACAAATCTGTACAAGGGCAAGGCAAACCCAAAGACATATCCACTGACTTCTGATCAAGAGCCTTCTTTCTCCGAATGAGCTCCTCAAAGCGCAAGAGTCAGAATGATTTTCAGTCTTTTTTGTGTCTCTTATTTGGAGCAACATAATCCTTTGTAGTAGGAGTTGGAGATGGACCTTGGTCCAGCTGAGGGACCCTACCCGCACAAATCCGATCTAATAAGGTGGGTTTATCCCTTTTTTGCATCTCCTTGTTTCCATGAAAACCTTTCCTTCTTTTCCCACATCTTGTAGAGAAACTTGTTGATACTCATGAAGACGAGAGTGGTGGTTTTGGGGCGTTTTGGCACATTGCACCGAGCGTGTTGAGTGGCCCATGGGCAGAGCTGCCAGGGTTCCCTGCTCCCCATGCCAGGCTCCTTGGGGAAGCGGTGACCTCTGCTGTGCTCTGCTGGGTGGTAGCTGGAGACAAGCTGGGATGGCCAAGTTTGGTATATACAGAGCAACATTTACCATTTTACATATTTATTTAGTCAGTTTTTCAGGGAAACACATAAATAGATCTGAGCAGCAATTTAAGTGCCAGACAGAGCATTGTACAACCGGTCTGGTTCATCAGGGTGTTGGGGCTGGTATTACCCAGTTTGCTCTTAGCCCTTCAACAGACATGTCCGCCTTCAGTGATGGAGGTCTCCTGAGGACTCCTGAGACGCAACCTCTGTACCAGGGTGAGCAGGCAGCATCCTGGGCAAGCGAGTGGCCTGAGACATGGTGGGATGGAAAGAGATGCGAGGACGGTGCTCAGGGCACAGCTGAGACTCTGCCAAACCCATCTGACCTCCTGCGTATGTGGAGCCTCTCTCCCCAGTTCACTCGGTTCCCATGGCTTGTCCCCTTCTTGTCACCTCTTGCAGTATCTTCAGAGGACTTGGGCAAAATGCAGAAAACCCCTTAGAGGTCTCAGTGGATTGTCTCTATTTACACCTCTTCTAGCTGTGCATGCACACGTTTATTATTTCTGTGCAGCCCTAGTTGTTACTTATGTTGGTTTTGCTGAAAGCTGCATGTTTGGAGCCAGGAGCAGGAGAATCGATGCGAGCAGTTTCCCCCCATGTTTGCCTTTCATGCTTGGATCCCCTCCCATTTCATCAGGTGAGAGCGTCAAGGTTTTTCTCCACTCCAGCATCCTGGCTACATCTAAACCCTCACCCAGCCTGGCAACTCTTCCACTCTCCTTTAAGGAAACTCTCCTTAAATTACCACCATTTTGTGAGCGCTAGGCATGCTTCATTATTAATAATTAAGTAGGAAAACTGCCTTAGTACCAGTGGTGCTGACACATGTCTTGAGTTGGAACCAGGCTTCCAAAGAGAATTGCTTGAAAGGGGTAGTTAGGGAAGCAATTTCCTCGACGGTGTGTGCTAATGCACATCTCCAAGACTGTCTTGGAGCTGCTGGAGCCAGGGAGTCGAGCAGCTCCGTTGAATGGTGCCTCCTTGGGGATCAGTGTCTTGTTTCATCAGGGCCATCTGCTTGCAACACAGCCTCAGTCAGCTCCAAGTCCTACAACAAGCTGCTTTCATTGCTGGCTGGAAATGGTTTGAAAAATCTGAGTGTTGTAGGTAAACATGCCGTGAGGCTATGGGATATAGCCATCCAGGGAGTTATCTCGCCAGCAGGCATTTATGGGGTGTTAGCGCACACGAAGAGGGGCCCAGAGCCGCTCAGGCATCTTGCTGCGGACCCATCCGAGGCATGAGCTGGAGGTGTGCTCTGTGCCTGTGCCGACAGCTGGTCGGAGGGGGTGGGATGGGACATCTCTCATGTGCCGTGCAAACCAGCACGCCTAATAACCAGGCTGCCCCAAAGGCCCAACGGGGCTTGAGTCAGGCTTTGCCGTCAACACACACAGCGGTCTCAGTTTTGCAAAATCAAACTCTGCAAATATTCACTCGTTGATGGGACGATAAGGTTTTGCAATGTAAAAGCCTGCATTTATATTCATGGGGCTGTTTGAAACTGGAAGAGCCCCATGAAACTCACTGCCTGTCTGGTTAAATAAATCCTTCACATCCCCTTCTTAGCTCCTCTTCGTCACCGATTCAGCACGCGTCACGGGGCGGGAGAGCGGCCTGTGATATGTTTGCAAGAGATGCTTTTTTGAGGTCCATTAGTTCAGGCTGGAAGATGAGTGTTTCACACCCTGCTCCAAAACGATGCCAGCAGAACGCAGTGTACGTAGGGCCGGATTAGGTATTCCAGGGCCAGGATTGTCTTTGCTTCTGTTTTTTTCTGTGCAGAAGAGACCTGTGTCCTCCTCCCCCAGCCTCAAGTAGATACGTGTAGGAGAGACCATCAAAGATTGCTGCTCCTTTCACAGTGAATTCAGACCCGAGATCATCCCCGAACCCTGGACTGGGCACAGGAAGGTGAGTATAAATACAAATTTTTAAAGTCTGCCACATCCAGTTTGGAAATCTAGATCCATGTAGGTTTTATTGTTTACTTTTTATTTTTACTTTTCTTATATTGCTTTTCTTTGTGTTTGTTTTTGGCGGGGCTTATTTGTATGAATTGCACAGCTCTCCACTTTACCACCCAGGGTAAGGAAAACACTAGCATCCCAGTGGCCAGTTCCCACATTTTGTTTAGGAACAAATGGAAGAGATGTCATATTTAATTATCTCAGCTTGCCTACCACGATATTTTTGCTAATACTTGGGTTTAGTGAGATAGGGAATCTGGGCCGTTGTGTGCTGGTGGATATACTCATCCTTTCTTTGGCTAAATATGCTATCGGATAGCTTCCACGGGGGTGAGCCACGGCTTCCTTTGAGCTCCTGCAACGTCAGGATTCACTAATTTGCTTAGACCAACTGCTTGGCTAATATTACTGCAGGCCTCTTGTTTCCTCCCTGAATAGGTAAGCAGAAGCATAGGTGGTGCCTGGATGTTGCTGTCCCAAGCCACCCCGGGATGCCGGCAGTGGAGGTCGGCCAGACCACGCCATCAGCTCTGCTCTGGCCAAAAACCAGCAGCGGGGGCGATGCCAAACCCCACTAACAGCCACCGCTCTCTGTCCCGGGACTTGCAGCCCTGCAGAAATGCTCTGGCTGGATCTGCAAAGATCCCGGGTCCCCCAGGGATTGCTGTATAAAATGGAATTATCCTGCTTCTCCACTCGCTCTGCCT
Organism: Phalacrocorax aristotelis; assembly: GCF_949628215.1. Lineage (NCBI taxonomy): Eukaryota > Metazoa > Chordata > Aves > Suliformes > Phalacrocoracidae > Phalacrocorax > Phalacrocorax aristotelis. The sequence goes on along the minus strand of NC_134284.1, from coordinate 34,352,898 downwards.
TGTGTCTGTGCAGAGCTGGCTGGGGTGTCTCTGCTCCCAGGACACAATGTCTGCACATTGGGTGCTCCGTCCGTGGGGAGGAGAGTTGACCACAGAGGTGTTGATGAGCCCCTCCACCCCACCTGATCAGCCCCACAAAAGGAGATTTGCTTCCAGCCAGCTCGGGGACCCTTTTATCACACTGATCTGTACAGGCGCCCGTCCCGCAATGCATCTAGCGGTGCAGCAGGGTATTTCTTCCACAGGTCACAGATATATTTTGTAATTACCATAGAAACCTCCAAACATCACAGCGTATGCTCTTGCATCAGGACCTCGCTCCTCCGCATCTGCTTCCCGGGGACGCTATGGGGAATACGTACTGTGGGGTCCCGAGTGGCGAATCACTGTTTTTGGTTTTATTATCAGGTGCATTCTTGATGTCTCCCAGAGCGCGGGATAGACTCTGTGGCTTCAGTCCTTTAGCTCTTCATGACTTGCTGCGCGTCGGGGGACACCGTCTCTCGCCGATCTGCCTGGCCTCGCATAGTGCTGCATTTGACGTTTCAGCTCAAAATATTCTTCTGCTGGCTGCTATTACCACTTTAGATGTGCAAAATGCAAAACCTGAGAGGCGTTATCAGCAAAGCAAGCTTGGCAACCCTTAAATTAGCAACGTGCAAGCACGAGGCATTCTGCCCGGAGCTCCTCGTGCCGTTAAAGCTGATGGTTTAACGAGCCTCACTCCGTCTTCCCGCGCAAGATGTGCACACCGGCACAGCAGATGGTGTATCCTCGCAGCTCCACAGGCCATCCCTCAGCACGCCCGGACGGCGGGAGGACTGTCGGCACCGAGGTGAGGGGAAAGGGGTTCTTTGACCATTTATTAGGATGAGACAGATGGCTGGGGTTTGTCGGCAGGGAACTCCGCTCCTGTTTCTTTAATTAGTCACCATGCTGAAAGCTAAAGCGTGTAATATGCAAACTCCTAAGCGGGGTGAGATGGACCTTTTGCGCCTGATGTACAGGAGCAGCTGGAAGCAACTGCGTAATCTGCATCTCCTGGTCCTGCTGCGGGATCGATGCTCCTGCACACGGGACCGGGCCTTCCCAGTGGCTTTGGGCAGCATTTATCTCCCTGCTATATTTTTTAACCTGAAATGGGACAGATTCAGCCATGTGCATAGATTTTTAAGCTGAAGGGTGCACAAACCCAGAGTTTTCCTTTTTGCAGTACCCACCAGAGCACGCAGCTCCTTTTGGGGAGCGGATTCACCCGTGGAGGGGTTCAGCCCCTGGTTTCCCTCGATCCCATCACGCCTCCCTCCCTCGCCATCTCCAGACACATGAGCACATCTCTTACCTCTGGGTTTCCCTGTCTGCAAAGCAAGGGGCACTAGGAAACGCTACAAAAGTACCAGCGTCACTTGTTCCCTGCAGCACAAGCCATGCATGGATCAGACATCTGGCATCCTTTTGCCCACAAATAAACACAATTCGCGCCTTTATTTATGCTTTATAAAGTGTTAGATTCTGCTCAATTATTAGCTTGTCTTCTTGCAAACGCTTGTGCTTGCTTCCCCCCCCCCCCCCCCCCCCCCCGTTTCCCTTCTTGGATATACCTGTATCACTCATCCCTTGAATATCAGGGAAATAAAATCTGCAGGGTATTTCGGTAACCCAAAACACAAATCCTACCCTCCTCTGCATACTGTTAGTCTTGTGGGGTTAAATCCATCCATCCCCATCAACTGCTTCCAGAACCCTGGGGCAGCATTTACCCTGAGGATGGCGACATGCAAAAGGTGAAGGGAGAGCAGTGGATGTTGTCTATCTCATCTCGACCTCAGCAAGGCATTCGACACTGTCTCCCAGAGCCTCCTCACAGGCAAGACAAGGAAGTGTGGGGTGGATGAGGGACAGTGAGGTGGCCAGAGACCTGGCTCAACAACAGAGCTCAGGGGGTCGTGACCAACGGGGCAGAGTCTGGCTGGAGGCCTGTCACTAGTGGTGCTCCCCAGGGGCCTGTGCTGGGTCCTGTCCTGTTCAACATGTTCATCAGTGACCCGGACGATGGGACAGAGCGTAACCTCAGCAAGTTCGCTGATGATGCCGAGCTGGGAGGAGCGGCTGATACACCAGCAGGCCGTGCTGCCACCCAGCGAGACCTGGACAGGCTGGAGAGCTGGGCCCAGGGGAACCTCAGGGAATTCAACAAGAGCCAGTGCCAGGTCCTGCCCCTGGGGAGGAACAGCCCCCCGCACCAGCACAGGCTGGGGGGGACCTGCTGGAGAGCGGCTCTGCTGAGAGGCCCTGGGGGTGCTGGGGGGCAGCGAGGTGACCCTGAGCCAGCACCGGGCCCTTGGGGCCAAGGGGGCCAGCGGTGTCCTGGTGACCATGAAAAGGCGTGTGGGCAGCAGGGCGAGGGAGGTTCTCCTCCCCCTCTGCTCTGCCCTAGTGAGGCCACATCTGGGGGGCTGCGTCCAGTTCTGGGCCCCCCAGTTTAAGAGGGATGTGGAACTGCTCAAGCAAGTCCAGTGGAGAGCTACCAAGGTGATCAGGGGCCTGGAGCATCTCCCTTATGAGGGAAGGCTGAGAGACCTGGGTTTGTTCAGCCTGGACAAGAGAAGGCTGAGGGGGGATCTCATCAATGCATATAAATATCTAAAGGGTGGGTGTCAGGAGGATGGGACTGGGCTCTTTTCAGTGGTGCCCAACGCCAGGCCAAGGGGCCACGGGCACAAGGTGGAACACGGGAAGTTCCCCCTGAACATGAGGACAAACCCCTTCCCTGTGCGGGTGCCAGAGCAGGGGCACAGGCTGCCCAGAGAGGCTGTGGGGTCCCTTCCCTGGAGACATTCACCCCCCGCCTGGACGCGGCCCTGTGCCCCCTGCCCTGGGTGTGCCTGCTCACGCAGGGGTGGGACGGGATGAGCTCCAGAGGTCCCTTCCAGCCCCCACCTGTCTGTGATTCTGTGAGTTTGTAAAACGTCGAAAAAGAAAATTAAAATGATTTTTTAAAATGCCTTTTCTTGACGAGGCGACATTTAAAGGAGCCGAAAGTAGCATTTTTCCCGCCGCCCCAAAAAAGAAAAAAACCCAGCCGAACCCCTGCCATTACCCCGCAGCCCGCTAGATGGTGGCTTCCTCCAGCGGGAAACCCGCAGCGGGGGGGCCGGGGCGGTGAATTGGGGGTACGGGCTCTTCTCCAGCCCCCACCCCCTCCCGCAGCACCCCGAATCCCCCTGGGGACTGGGGGGGGGGGGTTCAGGGGGGCGCGCGGAGCCGCACGGCTTTGCAAGGGTTTGGAACCGGGAGGGGGGGGACGGGGGGGACACCCCCCTCCGCCTCCCCGCGCGCCCCGCCCCTCCCCGCCCCCATGACGTCACCGGTATGCAAATGACGGCATGTGGGGAGCGGGGGCTCGGCGCGCGGCTGGGCTCAGTCTCGCGCCGCGGAGCCGCCGCTCGCGCCCCGCGCCCCCCCCCTTCCCCCCCTCCCCTCTCCCCGCCATGGCACGGCCCCCCCCGGCGCCGCGCCGCCCCCCCCCGCGCCCCGGGGCCGCTCTGAGCCAGGTGAGTGTTTCGGTGCCGGGGGGGGGGTGGTGGGGGGAACTTTTTTTTGGGTTGAGGGCGAAAAACCTCATTCCGCACGCCCCCCCTTTTAGCCGTGCTCTGCTGCAGTGGGGACACCCCCCGGGCGCTGGGTGCGTTGGGGGGGTTGCTTGTTCCCCCCCTAAGTGGGGGTGCTGGATGCATTGGGGGGGGTTGCTTATTCCCCCTCCCCCCCGGCGGCTCGGTATGCATGGGGGGGGTTGCTTATCCCGGGTCGCTGGATGCATTGCGGGGGTTGCTTATTCCCCCCAACCCGGGGGTGCTGGGTGCATTGAGGGGGCTTCCCCCATGCCTGAGTGTCGGTGGGAGGGAGGGTTCCCTTCCTCCCCCGGGGTGCTGGGTGCTTATTCTCCCCCCACTGAGGTGCTGGATGCATGGCGGGGGTTGCTTACCTCCTTCCCCCCCACCGGGGGGTGCTGGCTGCACTGCATGGGGGTTGCTTACATCCCCCACTCCCCCGTGCTGCTGGGTGCACCCTGGGCTGGGGGTGGTGGTGCTGGGTGCGCTGGGGGGGTGCTCCTACCCCATCTTGGGTGCTCCGGGGTGGGGGGAGGCAGCTCCCAGCGTGGAGGGTATCGGAGATCTGCTCCTTTGAAGAGGAGGAGGAGGAGGAAGGCTGCGGTGCCCGGACCACTGCGTGCCAGGGACGAGGGCGAGCCTTCCTCCTCCTCCTCCTCCTCCCCGCCCCTCCTGACGCCCCCCCCCCCCCCATCTCTTCCAGGTGTGAGGCCCCCGCCGGAGGAGGCAGCCCCCGCCGCTCCCAGCCCTGCCCGCCGCAGCCTCGCTGGGGGCAGCCCTGACGCCGGGGTTTTCCTTTTCTTTTTTTTTTTCCCTGGCTTTTTTTTTTTCCCTTCTTTTTTTGGCCTTCCTCCCCCTCCTCTCCCCTCCTCTCCCTCCCTCCCGTGCCGCCGTCAGGGAATCCAGCACTGCACCGAAGCCAGAAGAGAGGGAGCAAAACCCAGCCCAGGCCGAAAGCTGCGTCCAAAACAAAACCCACCCTTTTTATTGCAAAGGAGATATTTTTTTCTTTTTTTTTTTTTTTTTTAATTTTTATTATAATTATTTTTTAATCCTGACCCAAGACATAGGGGCAGAAGCGGAGTCAGGGCGGGGAGGCTTTCCCGGTTATTTATTTTCTCCCCCCGCAGAGGTGTCTCCTCCGGCCGCCGGCTCACCATGATGTTTCGAGACCAGGTCGGCGTGTTGGCCGGTTGGTTCAAGGGCTGGAACGAGTGCGAGCAGACTGTTGCGCTGCTCTCGCTGCTGAAACGCGTCAGCCGGACTCAAGCTCGCTTCCTCCAGCTCTGCCTGGAGCACTCCCTGGCAGACTGCACCGAGCTCCACATCCTCGAAGGGGAGGCCAACAACCCCGGTGAGTGGGTTTTGGGGTTTGTCTTTTTTTTTTTTTGCTGCAACCCTTCTTGAATGATGCTGTAATGCGGGCAAAATTAAAAAAACCAAAACACCCAAGAAAAGAGGGAGGTCGGGGAGCCGGGGCTCCCCAGCCTGCTAGCATTAATATCTTCTCTTCATGCGTTTTATTTTTCAAACGGGTGATGGCTTATTTCAGTTCTATTTTTATTTTTTTTTTTCACAGCAAACTACTCCAGTCTATGGCGTGGTGTAACTACGGTAGCATGAATGATTGGTGGTTTTTTTCCTCTCTCCCCCCCCCACCCCCCCCTTCCTCCTTCCATGCAGTTTCCTGTGAAATAAGTAAGTCAGGTCACGTAGAGTCTGGATTTTCTAGGCTTCTTTTGGACAACGTGGCTTGCTTTGCTTTCTGCAACATGCAGAAGCAGCTCATCGCTACCTTACACAAACTGTTATTTTCTAAAGGTCTGGGCAGCTGGGTTATCCTATTTTCTTCTTTTTTTTTTTTTTTTTTAAAATGTGGCAATTCCTATTTCATCATTCAGATCCTGTTTGGACGCATTTTTTCCTGCGGCTCTGAATACTCCCTTGTGTTTCAGCAGAGCTCTGAGAAAATATGAGTAGACCGTTTTATGTTACTGGATGCAGAGGATGCGTTGCAGAAAACATGCGTGGCTGCAAAAGTATATTTGGGTTTTATTTATACACCGTTACAAGTTACTGAACTCCGCAGAAGTAAATGGAGTTTGAAGATGGCATAAGCGCGGTGTGAATCGTGCTGTGGGCTAACGTATTTATTTAGGGGTGTGCATGCATGTATGTTCCTAAATACGTGTGCGCAGATAGATGGGGGATGCAAGTCCCTTTGCGCAGAGTTTGTGAAATACAAGAGTACGAGCAGGGAGGGTGAAAATCTGTCTCTAAGTTGCGTAGTTACGTTTCCCCAACCCCCCGCCCTGTTGCAAAGCATCTTTTTTTTTGTTTAAAATCCCGGGACGGGGAGGGCCCAGGAGCTCGTGCTTTTCAGGCTGTGCGTGTCGAAGCGGTGCTGGGGAGCGGCCCGGCCGCATTTTGCGATAGGTGGAAATCTTGCGGGCTGACGGCGGCCGGATCCCGAACAGAGCCCCCAGTGTTGATGGGGCGGGAGGAATGCAGGGTCCTTCTCCAGCTGTTCCCTATTAGAGCACCGAGCCGGCAGGATTTGGCAGCTGCCTGTGCTGCCATTTGATGACAAGGTCCAGCGCAACGCCGCGTTCGACCAAGGATGGATTTAAGTCCTTCTGCAGGAAACCAAGCCCGGGGCTGCTCCGGCGCGAAGGGATTGGGGCTGGCTATGGGGGAGCGAGGCTGGAATTGGCCGTTCCCTTATATAGCTCGCAGGAATGAGAGGGAGGAATGCTGCCGAGTGCGTCTGGGCGCAATACTGCTGGTTTTATCAACAGCTGAAGGGCCGAACCTCATCCATTTGGGTGGGGAGGCCCCGGGGGGGGTTGCAGGGAGGGAGCATGCTCTCTAAACTCAGCAGCCTCCCGTGCCGGCCTTAGCACAGCCTTGCTACAATTCCCGCTGCAAGTTGGCGTGAGCGATATATTTTTAATTTCAAATTGTTTATTGGCATCGTAATTTTTCATTCGAATCGTGGTTTTGGCGGTAGCCATGTCCCTTAGGTTGGTCAGGTAATTAGAGGGGGGTGGTTTACCTCCTCACCACAGGAAAGGTGAATTATGAAGGAAAACAGAATTTTGAAGTCTTCCCGGGTACAAAGTCACGTATGGCCATCTGTGTGGTGGCGTTTGCTCGACGTAAGGCAAGGTGGAAACGAGGAGTTGGGCCCTTCCCATCTCCACTCGTGCGAGCAGTCCCTGCTTGCCCCTGTAATCCCGTTGACCTTGCTTGGCGCGAGGATCGCTCCTGCGAGCGAAGCTTGGCATCCAGCCTCCTGCCTGTCCCTCGGTGCATTTGTGGAGCTGCCTGCGCTTTTCCTGACGTTTCTTCCAAAAATGAGCCATTCTTCCAGGGCATTTGTAACGCCGATAGCAAAACCTGGATCCGCTGAGTTCCTCTCTCTAGCCGAGATCCCCTCTATATGCCTTTCCCATGGGAGGGATGTATCCGTGCATCCTGTGGAGCAGGACGCGTGCTTTTCCGAGCCGCGCGATCTTGTTGCAGTGGAGGGAAGGGTGGCAGAGGTTTGCAACCAAAAACTGTCGGGGGAGAGCTTTTAGCCTCCAGCGTTAATGCTGTCGTCTTCGTAAAACCACCTGTATTTTTTAAATCACTCCTATTCAGCACCCGTTTTGCAGTCTGATGTTTGTCACTTGCCTGATAATGGAATTGCACTGGGTTCTTCTGAACCATCATCATCATCTAACCTTGTGTTACTCTTTACTGTTTGAATCCCATTGTTTGCTGTGCTAATTTGGGCTTGATTCCCTCCCAGGCTGGGGCTGAGGTGGCTCCTGGTATGTTTTCCGGGCGTTTGCTGACTTGGAAATGGTGGCTCCCTGCTTTCAGGTGCCCCACCAGCATCCTTGTTGATGTTGGGGATGTGGCAGCAGTGGTGTGCAAGGGACTGCAGGGTGATGGGGGCGCACAGCCGAAATGGGACGTAGGAGCTGGCTGTAGGACATGGTGTGGTCTCCTTCAATGAAGCATGGGTGAAACCTTCCATCTGGCAAGGGGCGTCACCATGAGTGAAGCAACACTGGTCTAGTTTAGCGTGCCGGAGCGAGCGTCCGAACTGACTTAAACAGTGGGTTCTTGTGAGGAGTGAGTTGTTTTGTACGTGCGGGACCTGTTGCTTGCCCGGACCCTGCTGGGGAGGTGGGAAAACTTGGACGTTATCCCTAGTCGAAGGACGTTAGGAGGAGGTGGCAGCCCTACTGTGTTCCTTGGTGGATGGGCACCATCCTTGGCATCACCAACAACTGAGATGATGAGGAGGGGACCCTAAGGGAGCCTGGAGCATAAAATCCTCACTGGCTGGTGGAGCTGGGCTCAAGAGCCTTCAAGTGTGTGGACCAGGCATTGAGGAGGACTTCTCTCAACAAAGGTGTCTGGGTTGTTTCTTGCCTGGTAGACTCCAAATGAGAGGTCTGCTGTAGATGAGATGGGATGGGAAAACCTCAAGGGAGAAAAATAACTCTTTTTTACTAGTTAATTGACATGGAGAAGTGGTGTATTTATTTGGAAGGAGTTCTATCTTTTTTTTTTTTTTTCCAAGTGTAAGGGTGTTTTTGAGAATGACAGCCAAGCCTTCCTCGTTAGGACTGCAGACCTGCGGTGGCTCTGCTGTGTGCAGCTGTGTATGAGCTTCCAAAAGGCCTGACGAGCCTCCTGCTTCCGTGGCTCTTTGGATGCCTGCTCAAGTGTGGAGGGGTGGGTATAAGCACACTGCCTGCCTCCGATGAGAGACATCTTGCAGAAGGTTACACTGGTGTCCTGGAGCACACTGGAGACGTGACGACGTGCAGTGCAGGGGCTGCGGAGATGGCTGCGAGACCACCAGCAATCCATAGTGCTTTTAAGGATATTGCTTGATTATAAGGGTAGATTGAAGTGAGAGACGAATGCGGAAGGGAATCTGTAAGTTTCTTCATTAGGTGAAGCGTACAGCTTGTGGTTATCCTACATGGTGGGTGTAAGTGGCTTCAGAGCTTTACTGGTTTAACTGGTGAAGAATGTGGGTTGCTGCTAATTCAGTTGGAGTGTGAATGGCTTGGCCTGCCGTGCATGGAGAATATAGAAACCATATTATCCGTCCACAGAAATAGAAGTTTCGGGTATTACATAGCGCTATTTAAAAGCCTGCTATAACTTCCTTCCTTCCTTCCAGCCTGGCCTCGCTGGGCGGCCTCGGTCCCAGCTGCTCGGAGCCGTCAGGACACGGCGACCTCCTCCGAGCCTCCAGTAAAGGTCAGGCAGGAGCGTAATGTGCCCCATGGTGGGAGCAGGACCTGTGCTCCTCCTGCGCCTGCCGGCTGGGGCTGAGACACTGAGGGGCGCCAGGTATAGCTGCTCTGCAGGATACAGCCCCGATGAGGAGACGGGGGCTGCCATATCCACAAAACCTGGTCCATAGGCTTTTGTCATTGAGTGCAGGATGTGCTTCTGCTCCCACCTGCTCAGGCATCCCCTCTCTGATGGCCAGAGGCATGACTGGGATTTTCCTGGGGCTTCCAGAGTCGTCCCACATCCCATCCCGCAGGCCCCGGCTTCAGAGCTGCCGCGGCTTCCTCACTCCCGCAGAGTCTGCTGGCTGACGGAGATGGCCGAAGGCTCCTGTGGGTCCTCCAGGCATCCGAGCACCCGTCTGCACTGCTGGCAGCAGAGTGACAGCTTTAAGCTCTTGGTTTTGAAGGACAACAAGCTTTCTTCGCCCTGTGCACAGGACATCAACTACTTCATGTGTTATGACCAAAGTCTTTATTTCATTTCAGCAGGCTGTCAGGTGTCCAATTGAGAGCATCAAAATGACCTAGATTTCTTGTCCTGGAAAGGACTGGCTGGAGGAAGAGACAAGGGTTGCAGGGAGCGGTAGTGTCTTTAATTAGACCAAGTGATGCAGCTGGAAAAAATGGCCAAGCACGAAGGTGCACCAGCTCAAAGAAGGGCTTATGTGGTTGTGGGTTTTTTTTTCCCCCCCCAACTGTACCAGCTGGTCTATTAAAAGGTATTACATGTTCCTGCAGACCTCTCCTCTCATATCCTTAGGTCGCTGTGGCTCCAGCCCTATGACTGTTGCTGCCAGCCTGGCCGCAGACAGTCTCCCAGCTCATTGGGAAGCTGCTACCCCCTGCTATGTGAATTTTGCAGTTCAACCCCAGTGACCCCCACTGACCATCCCAGTGCCCAGTTTGAAGACGGTTCTTCATTATTTTTGTTTTATTTTTTTTAATTTTTCTTTGCTTACTGTTGCATTGTAGTGCTGAACTCTAGTTTAAGCGTCCTTGGGCTGTGTGAGAGCATCACTGGTCTGTCCTGTGGTGGGGACCAGAGGGGCTGAGCAGGCATCCTGGGAGGAGGATGGGGAAGGAGCTAAGCCCCATTCTCGGTGGGAACAATAGGCAGTTTTAAGTGCAACACCGGACACTGGCATTGTGTTCTCCCTCTGCTCCCTTGTCTCTGCCTGGAGTGGGGTGTGAGCACCCTTGCTGGCTCTGCTCATTGAAAATCCTCAGCTGGGACCCTTAAATGGAGAGATCTGCTGAGCTGGTGGACCCTGGCTTCTTTTTATCTGCATGCTGTTGCTTGAGCTGCTGCCATGCATCTTGCCCAGGTTTTGTTTGCAAACTTGAGGGCTAAAAGCTATCTCTGCTGGGTTTTTTGGAGAATAGTGAAGGGAGTGATACAGAGGTAGAGCGGTGTTAGCCTGGGGATTTGAGCAAGGCTACACACCCAGTATTCTCTTACAATTCAAAGAATTTTATTTTTAAAGATGTTTTTTAGAGTAGCTGTGGAAGCACCACAGGCCAGCGTTTGGCTCACACCTGGCTGGAGGCAGGTCTGTGGCAGGGCTCTCCCTTTCGCCCTGTTGATGGGACCTAGAGGAGACGCCTCTTGGGTTCATGCCTAACTCTTCTATATTTTCTCTTCTTTGTTTAAAAATGCCTTCCCTCGTGGCTCCTGGGAGATGTCCTTTGCAGTCAGAGAAGGAGAGGGGAGCTCTATGAATGGCAAGGTCTCCTCCGTGGGGCAGAGCTCATGAGGGCTGGGTCATTTGGGTGGCGGGTGTGCCTCTTCCCGCATGGCAGAGCTTGCTGGTGGAAACTTATTTTGGGTAGCAATGCTTAAAATGGGGCAAGGTGAGGAAAAAATCTTAACTAATGAGAGCAGTGTGATTTGCCACCCTGAGCATCACGCTGGTGCAAGAAACTCTGCCCACGGGCAGGCTCCTCTTCCCCAGAGAGACTCTTCTATACTTTGCAGCCTCCTTCTATCATTTTGTCATATGATGCATGCCTTGGTGAGGGGCCTGATGTCAGGGTTAATATTCCCAGTGACTGCAGTTGGGAAGAATCCTGCTGTTGAAATGCACGTGAAAGATGCAGAGAAGCATTTCATGCATCATCGCAGACCCAAGAAAGAGTTTTCTGCCTGGACTGGCTTGTTGTCCCATGATATCTATCCAAACGCTACGCTTCTGCACAGACACCTCGTGTTTGCACCTGAAGAAGTAGTTGAGAGTAAGTTCTGCCCCATAGCAGTGGCTGCAGGGAGGCTGTACGTGAAGGGGAGAAACCGCACGCGGCATTGCTGACAGTGTATGGCAGCCTTCAACCCATCAACCCATATCTTGATGGGAGAGGCCAAGGATAGCTTGAGATCAGGAGCTGAATAAGAACCAACTGTAGAGCCATCAATCAAAATAATCTAGTTTGTGAATACCCTTATCTTCAAATGAGATTAAATGATGAATGGGGAGAGCACTCTGCTTGTAGCCCGGGCCGTTGCTTGTGGCTGATCATCCGTGCAGTTGCATCCTTTGGTGTGTTAGACCTCAGCATCAGAAGGATGCCGTGTGCCCGTCTTGCCACTTATTTTACATGTTTGCATTTGGTCCAGTTGCTTTTACGACAATTGATGCTCCAGTCAGCCAAAGTTTCCTGCAAAGTTTCCCTGAAGCACTTGGTGAAGGTTTCTGAGGACCAGGTGGATGATGGTGCAAACTCCCATCTTCCTACAATTTCTCAAGCTTTGACCTTTCTTTTTTACCTCTTCCATCAAAAACCACTTTTATTTAATTTGTGGCCCATGAAAGCAATTTTTTTACCAAGCTGGGAGTTATGTTTGCAATCAGTGTGAGTAACTGAAATAGTAATTAGTGTGAACGCTTGCTTTATTTTAAGATGCATTCGTCAGTGCTTCAGCTCTCCAGCTTCATGCTTGTGTCTAATGTTACCACAGATAACTGTTTGGAGAAAGGGCACCCCTTGCACTACCACTGCATCCAAACCCCAGGGGTCGGAGCCGACAGCTCCTCAGGGTTGGGTTCATCAGAGGGTGGAGGAGCAGCTGTACTACAGCGGCTGCTCGGCCGCGTTTTGGGGTTCCCACCTGATTGCCCCAGTCTTCTCCCCGCATCTTGCATGGTGCTAAGGGAGGGCAGGAGCCCACGGCAAAGCACAAAGTCAACATGTTTGAAACTCTTTCTGTCTGCAGAAACCCGGGAGTGAGGCTTGACTCCAAGGGTTGCAGCTGGGGTGAATGCTTACATGAGTCGTGTGTGCGTGCTTGTATACCTCTGAGTGTGTGCGTGCCCTTTGCACTTTCTGTGCTCACTGAAAAAAACAGAGCATTACTTCTACTAACTCTTGGTTACGGAAGAGCTGCCAAGGGATCTAAGAGATGCGAGAAGAGGCTGGAGGCCCTGATGCAGGGGATGCACAGGCTTGCATGCTCACCCTTTTTCTCTTAAACAGTGTGTTTCTCTTTGCAGTGCTCTGGTCCTAAGAAGGAGACCCAGAGCTTTGCAGAGGTCACCGCTGAGCGTGAGTTTGGCAGTGGCAAATAGCCAAGCCGGTGGCTTTCCATTTTGGCCCCAGTAATTACAAATAAAGTTGAGATTGCAGCGAGCAGATCCGTTTCCGACTTCTTTCCGCCTGCGCGCCGCTTCCTCTTCCGCAGCAGATGCACTAAGTGGAAGGGCAGGATCTCATCAAAACAAGGTTGGGGTGGTTTCTCTGTGGGAGAACGTGATGCTGGCTTTTTCTTTTTTTTTTTTTAAGAGGTTTTTAAGAGGTTCTTTTTTTTTTTTTTTTTTTTTTTTAAGAGGTTTTATGCAGAAACTGCGTTTCTGGCATGGAGAGATTGTCCCAAGCCCTCTGCTCGGGGAGAAGAAACCCAGTGTGCAGTCTCCCCCATTGCATGGTGGCCATGCAATTTGGTCTGCTCTGATTCTGGGTAGGGGGCAGAAAACGAGCCCTGTTGGGGTGATGGGACCAGCTCCAGAGGCAGAAACGCAGTTTGCTTTGTACCTGGCAGGAGTTAGCTGTGTGAGGCAGGTGCCTGGGCTTCTACCAGCCTTGCCATGCAGGAGGCAAATGCATCTAAGGTGCACGCAGGTGTAATGAAGGATTTATTGATGCAGATTCACCCATCCAGTGCCTGGTTCACAGCTTGTGATTTTATTTGTGCATTTGCATGTGGTGACCCCATGGCATGGTACGGTTGCATCAAAGATTTTGGTGAAGGTGTCTGAATTGGAGTGTTTTTTCTGACCAGGCTCTGTGCCTGCAGAGCTGTGTGCGGGTGTGTGGTGCAGCACCTCGTCTAAGGCCTCCTGGGCCCGGGGCTCATGTCTGGCATAAGCGAAAACTCTGCTTGCTTATTGATGAAGTCTGTGGACTTCTGGTTTCTTGAGTTGAAACCGGGGTGATAACCATGTGTTTTGCTACTATTAATTCCGGCGGCTGCCCTTTGCAGCTGTTTCTGGGCACTTGCAGTGCTTGAGCTGTAGTGCAAAAACTTTCTTATATAATACAAAAATAATCCATAGGGCAGAAAAAGAGTGTCTCCTGAGCACGCGGCCGGGCTTGAACAACTCATGGTCGTTTTGTATTGTGAACGTGGGACTTTCCGTTACGGAAGATACGGATGGATGGTGCTGATGGCTCTGCACCGAGGGCTGAGCCAGCTTCTGCCGCGATCCCCGCAAGCCTTCCCTGCCGTTTGCAGGAGCTGGACATGGCCCAGCGTGTTGAGCCATCATGCCTGAAGATGTTATTTTGCAGAAAATATCGTTAACATTGTGAGTGTCATCTACAGGATTCAGCAGCTTTGCTCCACTCTTTGTTCTCGAGCGAGGCAGCCCTGGAATGGAAGCACAGGGCACTTAAAGCGTCTTTTCTGTTACTGAACCTTGCAAGTAATTCGTTCCAGATTTCTTCTTTTTTTTTTTTTTTTTGATAAAACTTTTTTCATACAAACTACAAACCTGCCTTCCTTTTAACCAGTTAGTTCTCCTGCTACTTGCCTATGCTGTTGCCTGGTGTGGTATGGACATGTGTTATATTTGGAGTTTTAATTGTTGTTACAAGAAGTAATTGAGTAGGTGGATTAAAAAAAGGGTTTGACCAGGTTTAGCTTGAAACATTTTAAAACTCGCTTTCCATGCCACTGCATTTTTTTCTTGTTTCTGTGTTTTCAAGGAAGAAAAAAAACCTGAGATTGGTTCTTCTTGTCCTCAGGTTTTTATTACTGTACTCTTCTCTCTGTCTCTCACCTGTAATGGGAAGTGAAGAAGGAAGAAAACTGGGAGAGAAATGTGGACAAAAAAACCCACAACTTTTGTTGTGGAGAAACTTGGCTAATCTGACTTTTGTAAGCAGAACATAGTGTTTCTGCAGCAGCTGTGGCCTACGTTCATGCATTTCCCTGGGTTTCGTAGTTTTCCTGTTGGGATATTCCCCTTCTTTCTCAGGCAGCAAACATCAGTGTGATTTTTCTACCTTTTTCTCTCTGTTCCCCAGTGTGCTCAAATTGCCTGCGGGGTCAGCTTGGTTCTGGGTAGGCTTATTTTTTTCTTAAAAAAAAAAAAATCTTAAAGTTCCAAAGTAGTGGATTTAAAAAACACAAAACAAAACCAAAAAAACAAAACCCCACACAAAAAAAAACACCACCAAAAACTAACAAAAAACCCCAAAGTCCCCAGGCTGTTTCCCTCCAGATAACGTGAATGTAGATGAAATGTTGAGTTATAACTACCTGAGTGACCTTTTAAGATAAGAATTGTTACTGACTTGTGGTATTACGTTAACTGATAAGAATTCTTTTAAAAAGAGGAGGAGGAAAAAAACCTCAACAAAAACCCTTCAGTAACCATAACAACTTACTCGGCAGCGCGCAGCTCCTTCCTGGCGCTGGGGTTTTGAGGGTGGCCCCACGGGGATCCCATCCAGCAGCTCCTTGGAGGGGACCTGGGAAGCCTCCCCGGAGCTTCAGGTTAGTGCTCTGAGGGGTGCCCGAGGTCACTTTGCTGCTCCTGTTGCTGTCAGCCCCTGAGTTTTTATCATCTGTAGGGAATTTTAGCTGGAGAGTTGTGCTGGGGCTCAATTGGTGCTGGTGAGCCCCGGTGATGCAGGTTTGGGTGTGGTGGGAGGGATGGGTGCAAGGGGGGAAGGTGCTGGGAGCAGGGAGGATGCTTTGGGAAATCAAAGATGCTCTTAATGGTCCTTACTTAAGAAATGAGCAGTTGGGCAAGGAAGGCTCTACCTCACCATTTCTGTGCCAGCAGGCACAGCGCGGCCCTTGGAGCCCTGTCGGGAACCGGGTCCCATCTCCGCGCCCCAGCAGAGGTGCCAGCTCCCATTTTGGGTTACTATAACAGAGTTAGGAGCCTGATGAGAACATAGATGTACCTAAAGGCTTCCTTCACCTAGCTGAACCCTGCTTGGTAGGTTTGTATTGCTGTTCCTGGGGAAGCTGTCAATTTAAAGCAGAATTTGCATTTCTGCTGTGGACTTCGTTACCTTCTGTTACCAGGGTTTGCCACCAAGATGATTAGAGCTGAAGAAAACCAACGATGAGCGACTGATTTTTCTTACCATCAGCTCTTGTTCCTTCCCCATCCCTTTGCACTTGCATTAACTGCGTGTCATGTTCTGTGGAAAGCGTGTGTCCATGCCCGTGGCTCGCAGGCGGGGGTGAGCCAAAAGGTGAACGAGCAAGAAGCGGCAGCTTGGGAAGCGCAGAGACCCACAAGCTCTAAGAGGAGAAGGGATAGGCCTGATGAAACAAAAAAATACTCTAAATGTCTTAGAATTAGGTCTAGGAGAAAAAAAAAAATAAATCCATTTGAATACATACCAGCAGAAGAGGCAAAGGTGTGCAGCTCAGCGTGTCTGTTCAGGAAATCAATTACTTAATCCTGCTCGGTTAAAAGAGTCATCACAGCAGCATGAATTCTTTTAACGATAGCTCTTAGCGCTGTGTAAAGGTGTCTTCTCGGACTGTACTCGCTAACCTTTCATCACATTATTCTGAAGCAGTCAGTTGGATGCTGAATGCTTTTTGTAGCTGATGTCAAATCTCGGTCAGCCAGAGAGCCTTTATAAATAAAGGTGTCTGCTTGTATTCAGGCATACGTGGATAATAGCTGCTGTAATTCAGCTGTCCAGCTCGGCTACCCAGCTTTTATAAATGACTGATCAGAGATTCCACTGAGAATGAGTATTTAAAGGGATGGAGCTGCTAAAAGTGGTCTCTGTACTGATAAGTATAGCAAGTCTCTATCCCCGGGACAGGTGGCCGGCGTTTATATTTCACACAAAGCAAATGTTGCATTAATAAAACTTTTGTGTTGCGGTTGGGTTTCAAGGCTCTGCATTAATTTTTGCAAGCTGCACTTGAATCTTTCAGTTTGTCTTTTTTTTTTTTTCTCCTTTCCTTTTAATGGGAGCGGGTAAACACTCGGGGAGATCTCTGGACAAGCCACAGCAGCTGGAGGATACTGGTTTCTCTATGGAGTGGAGGAATTTCATCAGAGGAGCTATTGTTTGACTGTGTTCTCAGCATTTTGGCAACTGTTCTTTAGATTAACCCTACAGAAAGGGGAGGGTGCTCTTTGCCGGGTCTGAAATAATTGCAAAAATGTGGGCAGATGCTTTTGCATTGTTAGAAGTCGATACTGGTTGGTAGTGGGGAAGTATGGTGTGGGATTAAGGAACGAAGAAGCCAGAGTTCTTTAAATCCCTCCTAAAGCCAAACTGGATGTTAGCATTGATGTTCAGTTGTTTTTTGATTTTTAAAATAGAAATAGTTGATGTTTCCTCCCCCCACCCTGAGCAGTCGATAATCTCGGTGTGTAATACCCAGGGGTCCTGTCACACAAGGGGCACGGAGCCCAGCCAAAGCTGCAGCCTTCCCCTGCCACCCCGCAGACCCCTTGATTTCTGCAGATTTGCTCCCACCGTGGATTTGACGCTGTTTGTAGGTCTCTGAAATCAGCCTTTCGGTCAGCACCCGGTTTCTCCCAACTCACTTGCGAGGTGGCAGCTCGCATCGCCTGTCCCCTTGCAGCCGGTGGCCTGGATCGGGCGGCTCCGTCCCTGTCTCGGGACACTTCTGTACCCTCCCTCGGAGGGGAGATGCTGAGAGCTGCTGCAGAGCAAGTGTCTTGCTGCGGAGGCTCCTTGGGCGGTTCCTCCTCTCCTGGAAGGCTGTGGTGGGTGGCAGCTGGCACACCCAGCCCATGTCCCTAATGAACTAATGCAGAATACTCACTCACTGGATAATCCATTTTCCTGGGCACAGGCTCTTGTGCTTGAAAAGGAGGAGGATTTGATACGAGAGCAAGCATCCCACATATGGCTTAGATGTGGCAGGTGGGGAAGGAAACCCTCTTCCAGCTCTGAAATGTTTGTGCCTATGTTACCTGTGTGCAGGGCCCTTTTCAAATCTATTTCTTCGTGCATTTATGTATTCCTATCTTGCAGCTTGAGTCCTGGCAGAGCTGTTCATATCACTGTGTATCCACGTGTGGTACGCCCAAGCCCTTTCACCATTTACATTCCCTGCATTCTCTGGGGTGACTTCTGTTAGCTTATTTTTTTAATAATAATAATTAGAAAAGGTTGCCAAAGCTTTTTCCAGGAGACAGCCAGCACTTCTGCATGACTTCTTGCATTCCCCATCCTGTGTGGGAAAGCAGGGCTGTCCCTGTGTGCAGCTGATGCTCATGTGCTGGTTCCTGTTCAGTCTCCCCCAGCCCTGGCCGGGCTTGGACCCCTACACCTGTGCGGAATTGGAGCAAGTCCTACCTCAAGGACGGGAATGAAGAGGGATGTAGTCTGCTGCTGCTGCATCACCCTGCCAAAGTCAGTGATGCTCTTAGCTGGGTTTAGTTAGAGTGGGTGAGTCCTGCTCACCAGTGAAACAAATAAAAAAACTTCTTGGGGTTTTGAGTGTAATTATTCTGAATTTATCCAGCAGAATGTGGCTCCTGGGCGCTTGTGGAAAATGGGAACAATCTCCCTAATCCTGCTAGGGCCACTGAATCTGGCAGCAATCTCCTTGATCTGGAGAAAACACTTTGAGATACGGCATCTCTTTTTCTGTGAAGGCAAATCAAGATGTTCTCGAGTTAGCAAATGCTGCTGGCAAAAGCTGTGGTGGGGTGGGTGGCTCCAGAGAGGCAGAGCGCCTCACTACAAACCTGCCCGGCTGCAAAAGCTTGGCACATGCACCTTTCTCCCCTGCGCACACTGTTCTTGGGCAGTTCAGGCTTGGTAGAAATGGGCATGATGTGCAGGTGTCGAGCCCTGGATGGGGAGCTGCAGCTGTACCTGGTCCTGTGGTCCTGCCGGCTGCGAGCCGCACGCTTGGGCTTTGCTCCCCATGTTCTCTTGGCTGCTGCTGAAAGCCCAGGGGTTTTGACTCTGGGTATGTGCTCACAGAGGCATTAAGAGGGTGCTCCTCTTACATGGGGGGCTTTCCTGAGGTGATGGGTGGTTCATGATAAATTTTGCTTTTTGGGTTGGTGGTTAGGGAAGTTGGATCCTGAACTCGGCGCTTCAGCTTGCGGTATGAGGGTGGCAGTGTCCGATTTACCAGGGCAATAAAATCTGCTGATGGTGGATAGCAAAGAACTTGTGTAATGGGTTAGGAGGTGGCTTGAGATAGCCAGGCTGGTGTAAATCTGGAGGGCTGAGGAGTTCCCATGTACCAAGGGATGATATGAACTCACTGTGGACCAGCAGTTGCACAGTAGCCTGGACTCTTACCTGTTTGTGCTCTGCCACGAGTGCAAGGATACATTGCCTGTCCCTCGCGGGGATGCAGAGGAGAAATGGGAGCCCATGAGCTGTGGCCGAGGTGTGATGAAGCTCCTCGCTCACCATGCAGCAACTTCTTCCTCTGCCAGTGCCTGCAGGGCCGAATTCAGTCCCCCCTCCATTAGTTGCCAGCGCTGCAAAACATAACCAAGGTGGTTTGTTTTGTTTTTGTTTTAATCTGCTGTGCATATTTTGGTTCCGTTTACCCATACAGTTACAGTAATTTGCTTTATTATATGCAGAGATTAAAAATGCATCTGGCAGAGAGGATTAAAAACTAGTAATCTGGCTGTTAAGAAACAGGCGATGTTTTAGGATTTCCTTTCTAGGTGTGCAGAGCTCTATAACATAAGCAAATCTGATCCTTTGTAGTTGCAGTTTTCACAGGGAGAGCTCATTAAAGCTAGCGTGATTGTTCAAGTAAATGAGAAATGAATGAATTTATAAGACTAAATCCTACCACATTAAAGCAGTAGTCATGATTTAAGAGCTTGATTTTGGTTTGGGGTTTTTTTATGTGAACCTGGAGCAATAGGGTTGCTTTACCTTTTAAAGGATTTTAACAAGTTGCTCTAATTTTCTTTTAACGTTGCAGTGTTTCAGAATAATGCAAGGTCAGACCGAGCGTAACTAATTCCAGTTTGAAAGCAGAGGGTAGCCCATTTCTCAATAGACTTACAATTAGTGCAACAATACTTCTGCCTTCAAGAGGGACGTAGCAGGAAACGAGACCGCTGGAATCTCAGTAAATAAAAATATGTCCTTGGGGAATTTTTTTTTTTTTTTTTTGGTACAAGGAGGAGGGGGAACCCTATAAAAGCCAAGGTTTGATTTAATTTTGCTTGCTTTCACATGTGCCTCTGGCCCGGGATGACTCACGGCAGGAGGTCAAGATGTGGCAAAGGTACCCTTGCCTCCTTCATCAGGGGCTGGCAAACCCCTCCAAGGGCACTGTCTTTCAGGTCCTCATCCCATGGTTTGTCCGGGTTTATCCGTGGGAGGGTCCGAAGGATACTGAGAGCTTTTTTCCTGGTGCCTGCGGGTCAGTCTGCTGCTGCTGCGTGAGCTCTGCTGCTCCATCCCAGCTGAGCGTTGGGTTTTTGGGGGCGATCGCTTCGCTATTCTGCAAAACCTTTTTGTTGCACTGTTAAGACTTGTTGTGAATATTGGCTTCACCATCTTGACGTAAAAAAAAAACTCTGGCTATTTTCACATAGCTCTTGGTGTGCTACCCGTTCTGGCCTCTGCTGTAACAAGGAGCCCAAAGCCTCATCCCGCTTTTCCTGTGGCAAGCCCTATAGTGTGTGGTCAAAGTGTATCTTCGTTTAGTCATGTCATGTTTGGGGATCCCACAGCCTGTCTGTCCTGGCCACAAAGCTGCTCCGATGGCTAATGTTAACAGCAAATGACTGTCACTGTGTCACCTTAGTGTTTCAGGTGATGCCTGGGGTCCTTCTCTGCCATCATTAGAGAACCGTCTCGCAACTGGGCCCTTACTGCATGTGTTAATTTTGCTTTCAAAGTCTGGACTGCTGCCGCAATGCCTTTGTGCCCCTTTCTTCTGCACATCATGGTCTCCTGCTGCCGGAGGTGGCCGGGAGCCCAGTGACACCAGGAGCACAGACGGGGCAAGGGGAGCTCCTGTGCCCTTGCTCCTATTTACCATCCCTTTCCTTATCCAGAGAGACTGTTTTCACAATGCAGAGGTTGCTGGTGATCACAGTGAGTGTTTGCTGCCACGTGCCCGAGGGGACACAGTGAGGACACGTCCCATTTTCCACCAGCCTTCCCCCAGCGGGGGCTGTTGGGGAGCCCCACGACTGCCCCACCACCACCGGGACCACTCTGACTCTTCCCTGCGTGGGATGCCGGCAGCGACCTCCTGTCCCCCTCGGTGCCAGCTGGAGCCCTGCCAGCCGCACCAGACCTCCCTGGGCATCCCCTTCCCGCTGGCAGAGCCACAGCCAAATAAAAAGCATTTTCCTTTCTCCATCTCTGACCTGCTGCGCTATCGCCCAGCCTCGGGGAGGGAGATGGGGCTGTGGGCATCTCTCCAGCCATGCTTTGGTCTGCTTTTATCTCCCTTAAAATGTCTGCACACCCTAGTTTGCAAATACAGTCAGCTCTGCCTCGCTCCCTTGAGACTGGTGTTTTTTTGGTTTTGTTTTTTTGTTAACTCCTTATGTGCCCCTGGCTGATATAATGTGGCCTATTGTGGTAGAAATCCCAGTGTGTGCTCCATGCTTGCACTCTTTTTTTGCAGCAAAGACCGTATGTTGCAGCTCCCAGGAGGGAGAAAAGCAGCGTTAACTTTTCATCTCGGTCATCACTGATTTGAGGGGTAACGAAGTGGCCTGGGTCTGTTTTTAAGAACAGGGCATATACCAGTGTCAGTAATGAATAACTCAATAAGCTGAAGAAAGCAGCAATATCTAAAATTAAATCTGTTCTTAATTGCTTGGTTAAAAATGGCAGCGTTTTCTCCAAATGGAGTTAATTTATTATTTTTCAATTGCCGAAACAAGACTCAGCAGCGCAAACCCCACGGTTAGCATTAGTACAATAATAAGGTGCTTCCAAAAGGTGTGTTTGGCGTTTGTAATACATAATAGAATATAACAAACCATAAACTATGTCAAAATACTGCTAAGGTGGTAATTAAAATTTTTAAAAACCATAGAATAGATGAGTACGTTCCAAATAGTGACTTTTCAATGAAGCTCTTTCATAAAAAACATTGTTTCTTGCCAGAACAAATTCAAAGGCATTTTTGTAATTTCTGTTGGGGAAAGGAGGAGTGTTTATCCAGCCTTTCATGTTGGCTGGGCTTTTTGACTTTTATTTAAAAAAAAAAAAAAAGTCAGTGCAAAAAGAGGGTTTTTTTCCTGAATGTGCATTATGAAGTCTTGCTCCTGTCCTCTCCAGAGTGAGGTGCAAAGTGGGGTGAAGGCTAGTGAGGGATGTTTCTTGCGGGTGCAGGGCTCTCCTTAGCCAGGTAGCTGAAATCCATGGGTGATGGGATATTAGAATCAGGGAATCATAGAATCATTCAGGTTGGAAAACACCTCTAGGATCATCAAGTCCAACCCCCAGCCCAACACCCCCAGGCCTCCTAAACCATGGCCCCAAGTGCCACGTCTACATGGTTTTAGAACACCCCCCAGGGATGGTGACTCCCCCACCTCTCTGGGCAGCCTGTGCCAGGGCCTGACCACTCCCTCAGGAAACACATTTCCCCTAATATCCATCTAAACCTCCCCTGACACAGCTTGGGGCCGTTTTCTCCCAGGTCACCAGTGACAGGATGAGAGGAGAGACCAACCCCCCCCTCACTCCAGCCCCTCTCAGGCAGCTGCAGAGAGTGAGAAGGGCTCCCCTCAGCCTCCCCTTCTCCAGGCTAAACCCCCCCAGCCCCCCCAGCCGCCCCCCAGCACACTTGTGCTCCAGACCCTGCCCCAGCCCCGCTGCCCTTCTCTGGACACGCTCCAGCCCCTCAAGGTCCTTCTTGTCCCGAGGGGCCCAAACCTGAGCCCAGCATTTGAGGTGGGGCCTCCCCAGGGCCGAGCACAGGGGCCCCATCCCCTCACACATTGCATTTGGGGCAGACACAGGGCCCAAAGCAGTTCCTAATGGCACGAGGCTGCCGGGGGTCCTGCCAACATCGGTGGTGAAGCTCCCCTTGCTGCCGGCGGCTCCTGTTATTGGAGGAGGAACCCCCAGCGGGTGTTTAGGATGGGGATGGGGTTCCCTGCTCGCTTCGCTTTGCATCTACTGCAGCAACAGGCATCTAACCAGCGCACAAAGCAAAACTGCTTGAGGTATTTATAGTTTTCCCTTCTGATTTTTTTTTTTTCATCCTTCCAATTTTGGACACGTTTTTGACAGCTTTTACCTGCTGAGTCACCACTCATCCTTTGCACGGGAGCTACTCCTGCCATACCAATTACCCAAGGAGGCTTGAGCAACCATCATTTAAAAATAAATCCTGTCAAGGTAGTGGGTTCCCCCCCCCCATTTTTTTCCTCATATCACCAACTGCTTTTCTTGCTGTGTGTTTGCTTTCTTACACAAGATGGCTATTTTATAGATGCAGTGCCTTCACGTTGCTAAGGATGGCTTTATGATTTATCACATCCCGCCACAGCGTACCGTATGGAGGAACTGTATGTTGAAACCAGATAACGGCGCAACTTTTGACGATAAACTGTATCTGATTCTGCAACAAGTGCTCTGGTTTTCCTAAGATGGATTTTTCCAGTAGTAAACCCCAACTTTAGCACAAACTGTTTGATTCTCGTAGCTCCACTTAATAAATAACTCCCCGTGCGCAGCAAGTAGCTATGGCTGTTACTTCTGAGGGATGGGAAGGGAAGATTCATCTTTCCAAGGGTAACCCCGATATCCAGGTTGGTTCTCTTTCCCACTTACCAGGTTCAGATAGCCCAGGTTTTTACAGCTGTTTTTGCAATGTTGTTTAGCGCTTAATCTGCAGCACTTGTTTGTTGGTGGCCAGGCTGCGACGGCCACCTCTCTGGAAACCGCTTGGAAAGACCTTGGATATGTACAATGTCGCTTATTTAGGGTATCGGAGCACCTGCCTCTCTGTTGCTTCAAGTGATTTCTGCCCCCAAAATGCATCTCGGATATATTTGCTGGCTTTATTAGCTGTAGTTTTGTGCATTGGGTAGTAAATGTCAAGAATATCATTAGCTCCTTCCTATTTCTATATTGTCACCGACTGGAGCCCGCATTGATGCTGCAGATGAAGCGGGAATGCTTTATGGTGTGCACGGCTGTTCTGCCTGGGTGGTGTTTTCCTTATTTTGTGGGTGCTCCCACCTTCCTCCTTTCCAGGGAATACACTGCAGAAATTAAATATTCAGTCTATTTATAAGCTTCAGTCTATATATTAATCCCTCAATATATTAACCCTCCAGGTGGTTGCATTTCACTGTAATGCAGCTGCTAGTGGGATGTTAATATCAGTGAAAGTCTATTTTAGCTTTCTCCTGGTCGTACAGCCTGCTGTCATCCCGCGGGGCAAATCCTCCCCCAGGAAAGAGGAAGGGAGACTATTTAAGGAGGAGCAATTTGGGAGGGAACAACTGCAGCTGAAACCAAAGCCGAATTTGGGAAGAGGAGGCTGGGAAGGAGCTATTTCAGGGGATGGCTTGCCTGGCCATGCTGGTCTTGGGCACGGAGGTGTCCGTCCACCTCCTTCGTGTCTGTTGATCAGCGCTAGCTTAGACATGAGCAGTTTAATGCATGACTGTTTCTTGACACGCTTGTGGGGGGAGATGCAGAAACGAGGCATGCCACGGGTGGTGTAGGTGCCTTGCTCAGACCTTTGGTGGTTTGGGGGTGTCTGGAAGGTTTCATGACATCCTTCAGGGTTCTGCTAGTGTGCAGGTACATCTTGCGTGCACTGCAGGTGTTAAACATTGCATGTGTTTTGTGGTGCGCGCCTGCTCTTTCCTTAAGGGTTTTTATATTTCATCCTGTCTTCTGAGAGGGTCAGATCACAAGCAGCCTCTTATCCAAACTGGAGTCTCACCTTGCTTGCAAACATACGCTTTGTTCTCTTTCTTCTAGTTTCCTCTGATGAGTAGCCCATCTTTTCCATAACTAAACTTCTAATGCCCTGGGGATATGCTGTATTGATCGGCCAGTAAATCTTTGACCTCAAATTCAGCAGGGCAGCTTGGGGCCCTGTAGGAGTGGGGTTTAAGTGTGAAACCCACGGGATATATTTGCATCATGGATGCAGTGCTCTAGTCCTTGCCCCTATAGTTTTTTCTTGACGACACAGAAGACGACAGGCTTTGTGCCTCTGCTGCTTTTAGATCTGAAAGAGTAATTCAATAAGAAGTAGCTATCAGTTCATTGCTTTCACGTTAAGGAGAAATCCTGTCCTTTCAAAGCCTTTATATAAGAATTGGAAAGTGAGCTAATTTCTAATCTTGCACAACTAACCAGTACTTGAACATAAGGCTTCCCTTTATCATTGCAGTCTCTTTTGTTATAGCAATCCCTCAGCATATGGTTTTTGGAGAATTTAACATCTCGCTCAGACACATGGTGACACACTCTTAGTCCTCTCTGCACGTGTAAGTCTAAAAATGGGCTTTTTAAAAAAATTTCCAGGATGCTTGTGAGTACTTAGCGCTAGAGAGGAAAACAAAAGGCCCACCAACACCAACAGTTTTTGCAAAAGAAGGTTTCTAAAAATGCACCTTCTTTTAGTAAGGAGAGCACGTGTGCCTGGGCTATAGCACAAAACTTGTTGACATGTTTTGCTAAATTTGCTAAGGGTTTTTCGCTGCCAGGGATTCGGTTGTTTGGGGTTTTTTTTAACAGTTGGAAAAAACTTGTAAAACTGGGGAATCTCTGCGGTGGTTTTCCCTCCTTTTTCATCCTGCTGCTTCTCGCTGGCCGACTTGCCAGTGCTGCCCACGTGGGGGTCCTAAATCACCTCCTTGGCCCCTGCGGTGGTCCTTGTGCACCGAGCCTGGGCACAAGCTTTCTTCTGCCCTGCATCTTTCTGCTTGGTTTAGATGGAGATGTTGTGAATATAGGTTTTCCTGACTGGAGGAAAAAACCTTCAGGTTTGTGGGTTGGGACTGGACCGTTGGTCCCAAGGATTTCAGCTTCCTATTATGTTCAAAAAGGGTAATGGGGCAGCGCCGGATTGAAATTGTTTTTGAAAAATCAGCTTTTTCCCCACTTACTGTTCATCCTTCCCTTCAGATGTCCCTTTGGCTGGTGATGTGTGGTAAAGAGGAGAAAAAAGAAGGGGAAATCCTACTTAGGGATAAAGGAAAGTGTATTGTCGGTAGCGCTGGAGCCAGGCAGTGAAGCATGAGAAGGGCTCGCATGGGATTTGTTGTGGCTGCATGTTTCTCAGCTTCAGCCATTTTCCCATCACAGCAGAAGCCACATAGATATCTCAAGTTTTATTATTGCATGACAGAGGAAGCATTTTCTGTCTGAAATAAAAGCAGTAAGGGATTTCTTGGGTAGTTTAGAGGGATAGTGGGCCTTCTGACCCAAGCAGAAGCTGCGGAGGCTCTCAGAGTCACCAAGGATGATGATGGTTCACAACAGCATATTCGAACATTGCTCAAAACATGCAAGCTTTGCTTCAATTTGCGTTTTTACCAGGGGTTTTACACACACCGCTTGTTCTGTACACTTCTTTTTCCTAGCGCACATTGGTCCACGCGTGAGCTGAGAGCTGATTCCCAGGGCGGGCTCCCCACTGGCATGCCGAGAGGAGCAGGGTGAAGGCGTGCCAAGGCAGCGGGGTGCAGAGGGGGTGTGCAACACCCCGAGTCGAGGGGTTCCCGTGCAAAACCCGCTTCGTGCTGTCCTCCCTCCCCTCGCTCGGTGGAAGGGTCCCCTCTGGCTCTGCCCTGGTGTCCTTTGGAGACCCTCCAGGAGAGCATCAGCTGGGGAGACCTTGTGCAGCCAGAGGGGATGGTTGGATACCAGCTTCCATCCCTGGAGATATTTAAAAGATATGTAAATGTAGTGCTTAGGGACATGGTTTAGTGGTGGGCTTGGCTGTGTTAGGCTTATGGTTGGACTCAATGATCTTAAAGGTCTCTTCCAACCCAAATGATTCTATGATTCCGCTCTGGGCGGGGGACGGACGGGAATTGGCATGTGGTAGGGTGAGGAGGTGCCTGCCCACCCCGCGGGCTTGCTGTGGGGTGGGAGCAAGGGGACCCTGTGGCTCCAGGGAGGATCCCTCGTTGCCTCCCATGTACCACAGGATGACTGTGAGAGTGATGCCCCTAATCCAGACCTCTTAAAGCTGCTGCTGCGCTGCCTTCAGTGGAGAAATGGGAAAGGTTTGGATGAAGGCACTGTTTGGTGGGTGCCAGAGCTGCTCCCCCCACCCGAGACCACGAGATAAGCCAAAGGAAAGCGTGGGGATGTATTCCCTCCCTCCCCCGGCATGCACATAACCCTGAGACTTGGCTGTTGTTTCAAAGCTGCTCTCTGACTGTTTTAAATTTAGGAGCCAGCTCATGCAGGCGCAGGCTGCGAGCGGCTGTGCCGTGGGGCAGGAGCAGGATGGGGCATCCACAGTGACTGGAGCTGCTGCTCCTGCCAGATCCACCACCCTCCCTGGCCAAATTCTATATTTCCACCTCACCTGCGACATCCCTGCTCCTGCTTCCAAGTCAAATCATCAGGAGTTAGGGTTTTTGGGGGGAGTTTTTGATGTTGGGGGAAGAGAAGCAGTGGTGAAAGCAGCTCTTGTGGGGTCTTGAGGTCTGTGCACCCACATCCCTGTGTCTCCAATGTACAACGTTGTCCTGTAATCGCATTTGGGCTATAAAACATGCTCTTTTGGCTTGAAGAAGTTACGTTGGCATGGACTCGCAGAGCACACGAGCATGCAGCTCCTGCCTGTGCAGGCATGGGTTGAAGTCAGAGTATCAGCATCCATCAGTCCACTTGACCTTCTGTGTGCTCTCTCCTGGAAACACACTTTTTTGCAGATTTGGGGGCGGGGGAGAAATTAAAAATACATAAAGGTCTGTGCTAAAGGCATTCCCAGTGGGATGGCTTCATTTTTAGCCCCTCTTTGTTTCTTGTCCTCTCCTCTCTCTGTAAGAGGAAGATAATCTACCCGGCAAGGGTGCTGGGAAGCTAGATTAATTCACGCTGAGGTCTTCGGATAGAAAACGCTGCAATAAGCACCAAGTGTGTGTGTGGGCACGGTGCTGTATAGCACTCGGATGGCGCCTGTTAAGGTAAACATAGAAATATGCTGATATCTTTCACCATGGCTTTAAAAATCACCTGCGCTGTTGAAAGTGTTAATATAGGAAGAGTAATCAGCGAGCGGTGCTCTCCGTGACCTCCAGCTTCCGAAGCGAAGCCTTGTCTTTCCCTTATTCCTGTATCCACATCCTCATCTTGCGTTACAGGTCCCAGGTCAGGACGTGCACTTGCGAGACTCTTATTTTTCCCTATCTGACAGTCATGGGGGATTGCAGCTCTTCATCAGGAGGCCTGACTCCCCTCCTTCATCAGGCATCAAGGTTTAAATAAAAGGAAAGTTTCTTTGAGTAGGAAAAAAATAAATAAGGCTCCACCTGAATTTCCTGGGGTTTTTTGTTTTTGGGTTTTTTTTTTTGTCAAGAATAGCCTGGAATGCTTCTTGCTAGAAACAAATAAGAGCTGAGGTGTCTGAGCTGAGTATAATGATTTATTTGAACTGAGTATAGTGATTTATTTTGAGCACACTGCAGAAGCAGGAGGCTGCAATAGCTTTGCAATCCTTCATGCAAGTGAAGTGGGGAGAGATGGGAATGGGGGTTTCTGCTTTGGGGTGTGCCTGGACATGGCCATGCGCATCATGGCTGAAAAATGTGAGACCCCCCCCCTTTTCATCCAGCATGCAAGAAGCGTGGCTTTGCCTCATCACCATGCAGATGGTGGGTAAAGGTGAAATTGTTCTGCAGACCCCTCTGCTGCCTTGCACTGACGTTTCCTTGCATAAGGCTCAATGCAGCTTCTCGGCAGAGGTGGGGGTTTACCCCTGTAGGAATAGGGCTCTCCTTAACAGAAGATCATTGAAAATAAATAAGTATGTTTTTGGTCTGGAAAATACTTCCAGATCGTTAGATCCTCTGGCCAGAAGGGAGCATGCCGTTCCTCTACTCTGGCCAGGCAGTTGCGCTCCGTCATTCCCGTAGCTGAGCTCCTGGTTTTTGGGTGAGCTGGATTTTACTCGGCATTTTCCATCAACTCCGCAAAATGGGGTCAGCTCTTGCCCGTCGCTCTCTCCAGCGGATGATGTGCTCCTCTGGCAGGAAATCCTCTCTCCTGTGCCTAACCCAGCCGATGGTATGTGTCAGCAGCGCGTAGGGCTTTTATCAGGAGATGAAAGCAGATGCTCAGCGCTGCAGGGGAAGGTGGTTCCTACATGTTTGGCTCTCACCATCCCTTCTCCTGCCCCAGTAAGGGACAGCGATGGGTAGCAGCATCCCTCCTCCCTCCCCCTTGGCTGCCTGTTTCCAGTGGGTCCTGTCCACATCATGAGGGGCAAATAAATAAATAAATGCAGCCGGGGGTACCCCCCTCGGAGTGACCGGCTGTCTTGCAGCCGATCGAACACACCAGTTGTGTGGACTTCAGCCGGGGCCAGTGGGTTTTCTTCTGCCAGGAAGAGCCAGGTTGGGCGATAAAGGCCCCCTTGTTAACGCATATTGCCTTAAGCTATGTTTCCACAGCTTTCCGTCTGTTTACTGAGAGTATTCAGACATGTAATTCCACCGGATCTGGCTGCTTACAGAGAAGGCTGGATTATTTGTGTTTCATAAATAAGGCCAGAAAACGCAAGGTCCAGAGCACTGAAAGCCAGCTCTGCATCATCCTAACGGGGCTTCTTTTTTGGTTCACTCTCCTGCCTTTTGCTCTTTTTTTTTTTTTTAATTTTTAACCATAGCCCCCCTTCCCTCTGGCCCATGCATGCCCTGTTATCCCTGCTCTCTCCCAAAACACAGGGAAACCCCACAAGCCAACCATGTTGCCACAGAAGAAGGCATTTCTGCCCCCTTTGCACCCCTTCCGCCTTCACCCCACATGCTTTCAGCCCTGCTGGCTGCGGGATGCGGCCGAGCAAACCTCGCTGCTGGAAGGAGGAACAGCACAGGGCTGCTTTTTAGCATCAGTGTCGGCTCCTGCTGCCTTAAACTGTTTGTGGCTCCGCAGCCGGCTCGTGCCCCTCGGGAGGAGGGTCTTATATGAGCTCCCTGCTCCCCATGGCCCCTCTCACCTGGAGGGTCCTTTTATTGGTTTAAGCCTGCTAGACTTTTTGTTTTGTACGCTAAAACCTTATTTCAAGAGGAGCCAAGATTGTGTATAATGAGACCTGGATGTCCCTGAGGAAGGGAGGAGCGATCCGTTGGGAGGAAGCAGTCACGGCGCATCCCTTGGTGAACCCCTTCCCGGTGTGGCGAGGGGTTTGGTGGAGCTGCTCTCGTCTCAGTGAGCTTTCGTGTTCCCCACCACCTTTTCCCAACTCTCGTGTTCATCCTCCTGCCCATAAAACCAGCAAAGGGGAGAGGCTGGTTTACACTAGCACCTGTGTGAGCTGAGAGCTTTGCATCCATGTGCCCGGAGGGCACAGCATCCCTCCCTCATCTCCGGTGGAGCCCACGGGAAAAGCGCTTCTGTCAAGGTAAATGAGCAGTTTGGTTAATTAGAGCTCTCTGGACTTTTTCCAGCTGGATGCCTGTGGAAGCAGGGGACAGCTTGTGTCCTCGAGCCAGGCACATGGACCACGTCTCCAGGGCTTGCACCCACACCCTGCAGTGATGGTCAGGCTCTGCACAGGGAAAAAAAAACCTTTAAGCCTATTTTTTTTCATAAAAAGGTCTCTAATGATAGCTTAGCTGTCCAGCCTGTCCTTAAAGCACCTTGTAGGATCTATTAAAGTAAAGCAGTGCTGGTAAAAACACAGCCATATGTTCATCTGAACAGGGAGGTGTCGGTTCAATTAGCAGGAGTGTTTGGAGGAACATCTGTGAATGGGTAGGAGAGATTTCCCGTACTACCAGCACGGCAAGTCCTGTTCCTGTCGGCCCCGCGCTTGGTCTCCAGAACCAAGCTAGACTCCTCCTGTGAGACTGTCTCACTGAGATGCTGCTGCCTCCCTCAAAAGGAAAAAATAAAAAAGAAAACCAGGCAGTGTTTTTGCAGTCTGCCCTGCTGCTCAGGGTGGTTTGCAGGACAGCCGACGTGCACAGCAATAGCACGGCCTGTCCTTCAGCCAGGCAAGCCTCGGTTTTCCTAAGTTGGAAAGAATTGCTTTGGATAAACTATATAAAGTCTGGATTCATGTCCTGTTGGAGTCGGTGAACAGATGCCCGTTGTTTTATGGAGCTGTGGATGAGAACCTGAGAGCTATCCTTTGGCCGTAGCGTACGGGGCTAACAGGCAGGGATGCCCCAGGTATGTGAGAAGCACTGAGCCGGGGTCATTTACCTGCTCTGTAATCTGTGCTGCCGGGACCCTCGGTGCTGAAATTGGGGAGGTTAAAGGTAGCCTGTGTGTGCGTCGTCAAACTCCTGCTGTACTCATACGGTTAGTTATGTCCCTTAGCCTGCAACCTGCACGGTGCCGTGACCTCAGCCTGAGAGGGGATTTGGGCTGGGGACGTCCCGAGGGGGCGTGCGGCCTGTTGATGGCTAACAGGTGCATGCGAAATCCTCCCAGCAGCAAGGCCTACGAAGTGATGCTTTCCCAGTATAAATTCTCATTTTCCAAAAACCCAGCATTTCTGGGGACTTCCTTAGGTTCCATCCAGACCAACTGGGCTGAGATGTAAGTTTGGGAAACAGACCCCATAAGCAGAAGAACAATAGGAAGTTGTTCCGGCTACTTCTTTTCTAATGGAAAACAGATTTAAGGACTTTGTTTCTTGGTCTGGGGGAAGTAAATGAGTCTTCGAAGCTTTGCTCGCTCTCTGTCTGACTTTTCAGCATAGCAGTTAATATAAACCCCCATTTTAAATGTATCCTCAGAGAAGAGCATCCATGGTGCCGGACCATAGATTTAGGGATGATGGATTGTCACGACCACAGCCATTTGGGGATGATGCAGGCTGCTCTTGGCAACTTCTGCAGTTGGTGGTCAGGGCGGCAGCAGGGAGGAGATGGAGCTAACCCTACAAAATAACGACACGCGCAGACCCTGCACTTCGTATCTTCAAAGCCTCACGCAGCTGCAAACTAGTTAATGCCAAACTTCTATCTGCTCAGTCACGAGATTGTGGAGCAAATTGTGAACCTCAGGGGAGCAATGCAGACCCCGAGTCTCACCCTGGCTCGCTGTTCCCCTGGCTTGGTGCACAGCTGGATGTCATGTCACATCCCAACGGCAAGGAAAGGTTCAAGTCCATAAAATGTTTGACACCGGAGATGTGTTTAGGAGGACATGACCCCCCCAGGCAAAGGTTTGGTGCTGGTTTGAATTTGTAAAGACCAATACATGAGCTGTAAAACCAGCATAATCTCCAAGCAGGCTACGTCCAAGAGATTCTAGATGCTGATAATAAACCCAATTAGACTCTTATGGCGTGGGTTTTTTTATTATTTTTTTCAAGTGCCCCATGTGATGTTTCCAATGGCGTTTTATGTTTCAGATTTCCTTGGTAGGACAGCGGTAGGATCTAGAAATATCCAAGGCATTAACAGTGTCTCTGTCTCTCCCCCTCTTCCCATCCAAAGATAATAAGAGCTGCAGGGTTAGCCCTTCCCCCAAAGCTGCAGGGCTTGTATTGCTCTTCCTTGCATATTTTGGCAGGGAGAGAAAATAGCCTTGAAGTATGGTAAAAGACAGAAATATGCCAGAGCATCAGGAATCAAACCAGACTCTTCGAGGACGGAGTAAGAGAACATAAAGGTTTTTCTTTCTTTCTAAAGGAGTTACGAGCAAAGCTGTTGTTTTTGGGGATGGAGGATCATAAAGCACTTTCCTGGACCAGAGAAATGATTCAAACTGACAGATTTCAAAATGAAAACAAAACCGGGGAGAAGCTGGATTTTTAAGAACTGCTGCTTGCACAGTTTAAAAACAAAAACCTGCATTTGCTTTGCAGTTTTGCTGATATTATTTCTTAGTCTGTGCATAAATGATTTGAAGGTAGTAGTAGCTTCTTGACTATTCCATTGGTTTAAACCCATTTTTACTGGACAAGGTGGCTTTTTTTTCTTCCCTTTTGTGCCCATTTACATCAGAGCGGTTCCTGTGGCTCTGTGCTGATGGGGGGAGCTGGTGGTGCCCTAACGGAGGGGGACCAGGAGCTCAGTTTTGGCTGCTGCAGGCTGTCGTGTGATGCCCAAGGTGTCTTGGGCTTTGAAAAGCCTTTGGGAGCAAGAAGTAGGAGAAGGGTGAACTTCCTGTGCTGCGTGGACCGTTTCAGTCCTTTGTGGCATATGCTGGTGCCAGGAATCTCTCAGCTTCATGTACTGAAGATATATGCAATTAGAAAGCGTGTGTGATTTTAGACCTGATAGCGTCACTCATCTGTGAACACAGAGAAGATAAAAAATAAAAAAAAAACACCAAAACCCCCCCAAACAATGATGCGTCTTTTCTCCTTTGTTTTTTTAAATGAGACCCCATTAGCTGGTAGCACTCATCCCTGCTGCGGCTTTGCAGAGGGGACTGCAGTGGGTCTGGGGGAGGCAGCATGAAGGGCTGCAGCAGGGTCTCCATCCGCTGGCCGAATTGAACCGCAGATCCCCCTGCGTGGGCATCACTGTCCTCACAGCTGGCTCTCATCCCGGGGAGCGAGCGCGGGGCGTTTGGGAGCTGGCAGCTTGCCTTTTCCCTTTCCCCTGAGCATCACTCGGGGCTGACGCAAGGCTGTGCCCTGCTTGCCGGAGATCCTGGCTTCTCGCCCCTGGGGCCGTGGTGCTCCACTTCAGGCTGGTGTGTCTGCAGTGCGATAGAACCACCGGGCACAACACCATCGTGTGGCATCGAGGCCATCTGAGCATTGACTGCGGTGACACCCGCTCCCCGTCTGCGGTGCCGCTCGCCAAGGTCGGTGCTGCCGGTCTGCCCATATTGGGCTTGGCGTGGACGCTTTATTTTCTGTCGTCAGCCACGAGTACTCCTGCGTGCTCCCGGGTAAGTTGCTGGTGAGCTGGCACGGCCACGGTTCCAGCTGCTCCCTGCAAACCTGGCTCGGCTCCATCGGGAACCGGTCACGTCGCCCAGGGCTCCAACCTGGTGCAGCAGCACAGAGCTTAGCCTGGGAAAAATATATAATGGACTGGCACAGAAGAGTCACTTCACTGCGTTGTTTAATGGATATTCAATTTTTTCTACGACTGCATCTATCACTGTGACCCCAGAGTGCTGACGTTCAAGCAGTGAGTGCAGTGATGAACATCAGATCCTAAGGGAGGAGAGACCTTCAAGAAGTGACCAAGGCGTCCCTGTTCGTAATAGAAGCAGCTCTGATTTAAAGCAGAGCTCTGTAGGGGTTTTTTTGGGGGAGGAGGGAAGGGAAAGAAGTACATGACATGTCAGTAATGCCTTCAGAAAAAAAAATTAAAATTATTCCAGATTGAAAAGTGTGAGGGATCTGGTGCAGAGCCTTTTGCGGCGCTTGTGGCGCACACCGCGAGAGGCTGCCTCTGCTCTTCTGGTTTCCCAGCAAGCAGCAGTGCATCCGTGGTGCAGGTTTACTCCTGAGCAGCACCGAATCACATCTGTCTGCAGTTTGTCTTTCTGCAGAAGGATGTTTTTGCCAGTAGAAAAACAGATCTTCAGTCTTTCAAAGATGAGGTGGCTTCAGACGCCCACAGGTTTCATTGGATTCTCTTTTTTTCTGGTGTGCATGCTTCCAAAAATGAGCGGGAGTCCTTCCAGTGAAAGCACTGTAACGTCAACTTCTGGGAAGCTTTTTTTTTCCTAGTTCTATACATATTGTCACTTTTTAGCGATGGCAGGGAGCCTACAGGTATTTATGACAGCGTCAGCCGGCCGGCTTCCCCGCAGCAGCTCCCTGCCTTTGGGTAATGGTGGGGAATTCAGGCAAAGTACAGGGTGTAAATACAGAATGGGGCAGATAAAATAAATAAAAATTAAGAAAGCCCTGTTTGTTTAAAACATATTTTTTGTAAGGAAGAAGTGAAAATTTAAACTCCAAATGATGACAGCCTTCATTAAGATAAAAACGTACCGTGATGAGCTGCTGTGCTTCATATTAAATATTCAAGCACTGCTTGTTTGCTGCCAGGGTGTTAAAGAAAGTCAAACTGTTGGGGGTGAGGAGTTGATAGCAAAGTACCTGTAAAGAGATTATCGAAGTGCTGAGTTTTCTTCCTTTCTGTTGAATTGCCCCGTTCTGTTCAGTGGCTGGTCCCTTCAAAGCAAAGACAGTCATCAGGGACTGAGACAAGGCTGAGGATGTTTTCCTCGTCAACCCCCAAGTTAAGCTGAGATCTGTAACTTCTAAACTCTTGAAACCAACCAGAAAAAAATTTAAAAAATAATAATAAAAATTAATAAACATTTAAAAGCAGGTAGTCTGAAATACAAGCAAAATAAGCTTCGATCCCCCTGCTTTCTCCATACGTGTTTCGCAGTGCCGAAGCTACCTTGTTGTTCTGCTTTTCGGTTTCCACTTGAGCGAAGTTTAACACATCGCTGTGAAGAATGAGTGTGTAGTAAATATAATGATTCATCATTCCTACCGTAGTGAAAAAGGGAGGTGGGGAATGTCTGTCAAGTTCTCCAAGTCCTTGAATTAAATGTGTAGGGATTTTGAATAACCTCCGAGTTAGCAAATAAAAGCACTAATTTTAGTGTTGAGGTGATATTTAATTGAAAAGCAACCAAAGGGACATACTCATTTTTAGGCAACTAACAAAAAGGTATAAATACAAAATAAGTTTAAAATAAAGTAATTGGAAATTAATTGAAATTTAATTTTAATTAGGTGCCTGAAATTGGATCGTCTGGATCCCTGGGGGTCCTGTCTCCGTCTCTTCCCTTTTTTTGTCCCCTCTGTAAGGCAAATGCCAATTAATATTTTAAAAGTGCTTTAAATAACTTCATGTCTGCAACCTGTTGCAAGTCAGTGGGACTCAAATGTTCAGAGGTTTAGGAACCTGCGTGCAGTTGTAGTTACAGAATAGTTGCAAAGGGGAAGAAGCATTCAGGTCTGTCGGTGTTTCTTGGATGCCCAGTTTTCCTTAAAAGCAGAAGAGGAAAAAAAAAACCAATTTTGCTGTTCTGCTTTGAAATATCACCTGTACTGGTGTTGTTCTCCTGGCTGGAGAGAAGAGGGTATGGTTCAGCCCTCTTGGCGAAGACTTTACGTGATTTTCTCTGAAGTACTAGATGTCTGGAGATGCAATGGCATGCTTTTCCTGACACCTCCAGCTGCAGTAGCGCCTTGAGGCTGGGTAATGCTACAGGATCCATCTTTTGTGGCTTGATTTCCATCTAGCAAGGGTTCTCTCGGGTGTCTAGACAGGCTTTTGGTTAACCCTGGTGTCCAAGGTGTCTTGCCAGGCACTGCCTCTCTGCAGCGAGCTCCTGGGGCTGGAGGAGATGCCCGAGCGTTCCCCTGCTGCACCCTCTGCGGTCCAGGGGATGCGGGTGCCAGAACATCTCAGGGCATCGTTGATTTTCCTGGGAAGGTTGGGATGCTGCTTCTGGCTGCCCTGAGGGATTTTGCTGTGGATCCTGCCCTTGACAAGTGAGGACACGGCTCGGCTCGTACCAGCCTCCGGGCTGATGGTGGGCAGAAGAATGTCCTCTGTCTAGACGGATGGGTCTGACTCAGGGAGCGTGCGGTTTTGGGAACGGCCTCACCGGCTCCCTCGGGGCACGGCTCAGGTGCACCGAACCACTGCTATTTTTGTACCCACGGAGAGAGGGGGAGGCTCGTGGCTCATTCAGGCAGCTCAGCAGCAAGATGAGCAAGATGCTCCAAAGGCGAGAGGTCCCTGGGGAGCTCACCTGTGCTCGGGCCAAGCCGTCCCCCGCTGTGGCATCCCCAGGGTGGCCTTGTTGGAGGAAGAAAGGCTAAATGGGCGCAGCCTGCAAGTCTGTGGGGTTTGCCTGTGCTGGGTGCAGAGGGGAGAACCGTTTCATGGGGAATACCTGCACCTTTCCCACCTCCATCGCATGCCAGGCCTGGGTCCCTGTTGGGTGGCCACTGCTCGGGGAAGCTGGCAGCATGTTCCATCTCCTTGCCGAGGATGTATCTTGATGCTTATTGACTCTAAGATGCCTTTGTCATGCTCAGCCAGAGAAGCAGTGTCTAAACGGGGCATCTTTAATGTATGTGAGGAGCTGTCACTTAATGGCTTGGAATGGCAAAGCTCGTTATTGTTGCATAAAAAGAAGGAAAAAGTCGAGAAAGAAGGAAAAACAAGTTTTCTTGTCCTTGTGCTGCATCCACAGGACCTGAGCTGCTCGGGGCTGAGCGCAGCAGCTTGCATGTGTCATACGTGCACAAGCCGGCACGTGTGTGCGCAGCGGGGGTACAGGGCAGCGTGTGGAGGAGCAGCTCTCCATCCCCCTCGCACAGGTCTTGTGGAGTTCAGCTGCCTGTGATGAGCTCCTCAAGTCGACAGCATTTCCTTCCACCTCTCGGAGCTACAGAAAAGATGGGTTTCGCTCAGGAAGTCAGAGCGGCTGTTATTTATAGAAGAATTATTTGTTTGGACGTGAATAACCTCGGCGCTTGCTGGCAGCGAGTCGGAGATCAGCTTCCCTGTCTGCTGTGTTACTGCACCTTTGCTGCCTGGGGAGACCCTGTTGCATCCTGGGGTGCTTTCCTGGCCTGGATTCCTTCGTCTCCATACCCCTGCCCATCCCGGGGCACCCCAGCACCCTCCTGGGCACTGTCCTGGGGTGCCTCTGTCTCGCTGGCTGTCCCACACCCTCCCTTGTGATCCCTGGTGGTGGTGCATTTGCTGGCAGAAATCCTCTTTAAAACCATCTCCCTGTGCATATCGGGTAAGGCAGTCCCCCCAAAAAAGCTGATAAAAACCCATTTTTCAGTGCAGGCTTAAGAAAAGACACAAGCGTATGTTTAGCTGCATCTTGCTCATTTTGCTGGTTTCCCCATTTCAGCTCCGAAGTGAAATCATCCCTCAGCCTTTAACTAATGGAAACTTGGTTTAGGTGCCAAGATAGAGGCAGCAGAACCTGAAACTATTTTTCCAAAGCGCTGGAAACATTGCGCAGCTACAGCTACCATAGGGGAGGCAGGATGGAAACGTTCGCATCAGGTTTGTTACCTCTAATACCAGTTTTCCGGAGGTAAGGTTTAAGTCCCCTGCATCGTTCTGCAGCAAAGTGGATTTGTGTGTTGCTTTGATATAAGGATTTTTGGTTTTGAGCCGAATCATCTTATTTTGGCTGAGCGAAGGACCCTCAGAAGATGAATGGGTTTCTTCTGCTCACTTCCCTGTCCTCTTTTTCCTTGTCAGAGCAATGTAGAGGCTCCTTAGAGTAATTAGGCATCTAGCCCTTCATTTTCCTTTTGTTGTTTCTTTCTAAAATTAGGAGGGAGGGCTCATTCCTGCTATTCAGCTGAGAGTCCACGTGAAATAAAATCTCCCAGAGTGTGGTGTAGGGTTGAGTAATGTTATGCGTAACGCTGACTTGAGCATCTGCCTCCTCTAACATGCGAATCGAGAAGAAAACGGGTTGGTTTTTTTTTCTTTTTTTTCTTTTTTTTTTTTCAAACGAGGTGTGTGGTTTGTTTGTGGAGGGTTTGGAAAAACCTCTGGAGCTCCTTTGCATGTACATGCAATCCTCAGGCATACTTGTCTGACTGTCCTAGCTGCTAATTTAAAGGTCAAAGCCTTGGAGGTTTCCCAATGTATATCATCTACCATGATTATTTTTTCCATATTAAAAAAAAATAAATAAATTTGCCAGTAAAGTTTAATTATTTTCTAATTAATTTAAGCTCTTGCGGAGGGGTTTATGTTTGCACCGGCGGGGTGTTGCCCGAGCGAGAGCAGTGTGTCCCTCTGGAGCTGCCTCCGGCACAGGGGAAGGGCTTTTTTTTTTAATTCCTTAAACACGATTCACATCTCAAGTACGAAAGTCTGACGAGGAGAAACACTGCACCAGAACATTTGCTTGTGGTTTTTTCTCTTCTGTCCCTCCCTTTCCCTGTGCGTGCCTCTGAGAGAGGGAGAGCGAGGGTTTGTGCGGAGGGAGGGGGAGACACCAGCCAAATTTTTCCAGCGGGTTGCTGCTGGGGCTTGGCATGCCTGATGCGCCGGCTTCTTGCGAGGATATTTAGAGGGAGGTGGAATAGCTCAAACTGGGATAATTGGGCTTTAACGTACCACTGTACAGAGAGCAGCTTCTCAAGATGAGCGGCTCTCCCTGCCCCTCCTTTTGTTCCCCTTTTCCTCTGCCCCCCGCTGCCCCCATCACCTCCAGCCTACGTGCGTTTAGGTTTGGTCCCAAACGGCTTTGTGTTCTGGGCGGGTGAAGATGAAAGGAGTGCACCAGCTCTGGGTGACACCCCCAAGGTGGATGGTGCCATGTGCAATTTAGCTATGGCAAGATTAAAGGAAGGGCTGCTTATCTAATTACCCCAAAGGATAATTATAGCACGGAGCAGAAGTTGAGGCAATGAACTTACTGGGTCTGACTCATCCACTTTGCTCCTCTCTGGCAGAGCGGAGTGGGTGGGGATGTCCCCAGAGACGTTTCCCAAGCATCTTGGACACAGGGCGATGGCTTCACGCGAGCTATCTGCCTGGTCTCTGGAGCTACGGGACCCATGGGGGTACCTAAGGATGCAAGTCAACCTCACGGCCCTTTGGCTCCAGCAAACTTTGAGGGGCGCAGGACTTAAGCTGGGTCACTGTACAGCCCTGGGAGAATCTAGGAAGGTCCCCTTTCCTCTTTCAGGCATCTGTTGGGGTTTGGTGTTTGGGGTCCAAAGGGTGGCAGGGTGTTTGCCGGCATTACTCCTTGCATAATACGGGGCCGGAGATCTCTGCTCGGCAGTTCCCCAGCCATGTCGCCTGCTTGTTCGAATTGGGCCATCTGCACCTAATTAGGGCAGAGTTTTCTTCCAAGAAGCTCGTTCTTGAATGAACGCTGTTGAAAGGTGCTTTTGTTATATAAGTACTTGTCGTAGGTCCTCCTGAGCCATCCACAGGAAGAGCCTCGAATAAGAGATGCCCCATTGGCCGTCCGATTAATTTTTTAATTTTTATTTAATTCGCTTATCCGCTGGGCTACACCTGCTTTCCCAGACCCCTTTGTTAAAAGCCAAAAGAATTAAAATGTCAGATATCGCCCCCCTCCAGCCCGATTTCCGTTGCCATGCTTTATAACTGGATAGCAGTGATGTACCTACGAAGGAATGCCGGGAACCGCTGCTGTTTGGGATCTTCTCCCGGCCCACGGAAACTCCGCATTCTTCGGCCAGCTTGCGGCACGCCAGCGCATTCCTGCTCCATGAGGTGGAAGCAATACTGGTAGTGTGAGCTGTGATTTCTGCGGCCAGGGTGGGGAAGCGCTGCTTTAAAAAGACTCTTAATTATATTCTTTCTCGGCAACGCATCAGCGCCGTTTTTAGCCCATTACGAACACTGCGATTTTTCTCTTAAATCACACCTATTAGCTGATTGACCTAGTTCTTTTTTTGGGGTTTTTTTTTTTGCCAACACAAAATGTTCTATTTTCAGGCACTTTACAGCCCTTGAAGGAGGGAGAAAATAAGGAGCCCAGCCCTGTTTCGTGCCCATCTCCTCGCTCGCCCACCAATGGTGGTGGTCCGTTCTTCCCCTGGAAGTACAGACACAATGCAAGTCCCTGCGCAGCCTGGTCGTAGCTGCTGCTTTGGACTTCTCCCTAATCCCCTAATTTCCTCGGGCAGCGATGCTGCCGGCAGGACTTGTCCCTAGCCATTTCTGCATCCATACCTTGCTGGTGCCTGGTCCCGTGGTTGATGCTACAAACCAGCCTCTTCTTTCAGTCCCAGCTGGGATTGAAAGGGTGCAGCTCCCATCACCCACTGTGCAGGAAAACACGGGGAGACCAGGATGGGGAGGAGATCTGGGGGTGCTCACAGAGGTGGTGAGGACCGATGCGAAACCCTCCACCAAAGGAGAAGTGCGTATTTGAATTTGCCCTGTGGGTGTAGAGGTGGGAGCGAGGTTTTTGCCTCTCCTCCTTGCGAGCTCCTCCGCAAGCAAAGGTGAGGCTCCTCCACACCGTTGCACCCCATGGTGCTGTGGGTCGCAGCTCCCCTGGGATGCCGAGCATCAGGGTTGCACAGGGGTTGGGTGCCTCAAGGAGGGAGGGATGGGAGAGCTCTTCCTTCCAAGACTCATAATAAATTCCCTTGCAGCAAAACCAGGCTTTGGGAAGGTGTGTTGGCTGCAGGCTAGGAGAGGACCGGCTGCTGGAGACACTACCCTGGAGTCAGATGTGTGTCGGGGTGGTGGACCTGCTGCGTTTGTGATCGATATGATGGGTGTACTTAGCATAATTCCTCCTGTTGTCCTTAGACCTGGTGAGTCAGAGCCCCGCTGTGCGCAGGCAGCGACCTGCCCTCGTTTAAATGCTGATGAACTTGAACAGAAAGTTGATTTGTCCGGTTTGCATATTAAGCAGCAGTTCCTTGGAGGAAGCTGTTGAATACGATGGTCATGGACGATGCGGGAGGTCCGGGGCCTCTTCAGCCAGGGATAAAGCAATGAATAAAAGATGCACTGCCTGGGGGATAAATCTCTGTGTTAGTCCTGTGTCAGCAGATAGTGCACCTGGGAGAAGTATTTGTGGCAGCCTGCGTTCAGGGGAACAATTAAGGAAACTCAGTCTATTTCGTTTATCCAGGAGACACAAAAAATCAATCCATGTGTGTATAAATACCGACGCAGGCGGTTTCAGTGGCGGCTGGTAGCCGGCTTTAAGAACACGAAGGGTTGGAAGTGGATGCTGGAGACGTTCAGGCTGGAGATGCGCTTTGGGATTTTAGGTCGTCGTGTAAATAACCTTTGCAACAGCTTACCAGGGCCTCAGATGGATTCTGCATGGGGTTCGAGTTGGGGATGTCAGCTTCCTGCAGGGTACCTGGTGTAGATGCTGCAGGCCAGGGCTCCCCGGCTGTAAAATTCTCTTTACTCTCTTAATTCAGCAAATCAGCGTAAATAACCACAGCACAGCCCTCCTTGGCCCTCACATCGAACGGCTCATGAGTCTGTGAATAGTCTCATAATGTGGGTTTTTTTGGTGGGTTTATTTTTTTTTCAGCTGGCACAATGAAAAAAGGCATTTCCCCAGACCTGCTGCGTTTCTTGCCTAGGCTCCAGCCTTGTCTCAAAACGCATATTCTGAAAGCCCTGATGCCTTTTCAGGGAGAAGACGGGATGTTACAACCTCATGGTAAGCCCTTAGGTTACCCAGGGTGACTGATCTCTCTTTACTTCTTCCCTATGAAGTTACCTTTATGCAGCGCCTGATGGGATCTTTCTTCACACTCTGCGCTCAAACGTGCGTGTTCTTTTGGTTGTACTTTTTTTCCCTCCCTATGCTGTGACGAGCAGATCAATAACTCTTTGCTTTCAGTAGGGTTTTTGATCCCTTCAGCTGGGGAAGACGCTTGCTCGTGCTCTTGCAGGCGCGCTCCTCTCCCCGTGGGGAGCTCAGCATCACAGGAAGCCTTTCAGGTGCAGCCACCACACTCATTTTTCTTGCAAAAGGTGTCAAAATGAGCGCAAGGCAGCGATGCCCAAGAAGCCTGTCCTGCTGCTGCTTTCCCAGGTACTGGCACAGCTGGGAAAAGCAGCAAAGCTTGCTGGTGCTGCTGGCATCACCTAGTCACTCCCTAGGAATGGATGTTGCACAGAGCCAAGCACAGAGGTTCATCTCGCAGAGCTTGTCTTTTCGCATTTGCAGCCTTCAGTAGGTGCGAAAAGATAAAACAAAGAAAATCCTGTTGCAATGGCTTCACCTGCCCCCCCGCCCCGTCTATTCTTGGTCTGCCCTGATAGCGCAAGTGTATTTTTAGATCTGCATTCATGCATTCGCTGTATCTAATGTGCTGCCGTGCCGCCTGCCCAGCCGGTCACAGGGATGTGGGCTTCCTTGCCAGGTTGCCAGTCTTGGGGGTCCTTTCCGTCATCATGGATGGCTGGTTAAAAAAAAAATAATTAAAAAAAAGCCTTAAGGGGCTCCTAGCAACTTGCTGGGTTTTTTAATTGACCTGTGAAGACAAAAAAAATCCCATTTGTAATAATGCATCCCACACTAATGTATTGTAACAATACATTACAATCCAAATGTGCTCTGTCTTTAGATGTCTAGAAAGATCTTGGGAAACTTGCCTAATTGTCCAAATAAATACATATATTATATACATATTAATTGAGACTGTGCATATCAAGCCTTTTTGTTAAACATCCTTTAATTATGGTGGTCCTGCATATTTATTCTCGCTATCAGGTAACTGCCTGCCTGAAAACTGTTCATCAGATTAAAAAAAAAATTGTCCAGTTGTCGGTATCCTTCTCCTCCTTGTGCCCTGGAAACAGGTGTTTTCTTTTGAAGGATGCTGATGATGGGAGCTCTGATCCCTTTCCGGTCGAATACATGAAATCCACTTGGATGGACACCCTTTTTTATCCCTGTAGAGTCTTACCTGCAAGCTGCTGCCTTACCTGTGCAGACATGAAGATCTTCACGGAAAGGGCAGCATAATACAAAGAACATGTCAATAAGATAGCTATAAACCAGAATATATCCACTCAGAGTGATGGAAAATCATTCATAAATCACTGGGGGATCACACATACTCCAGAGGAGCTGCTCTAGACAGGCTTCGTACACGCCAGACAGATAGATGGGAGTATAATATTTGCTGAGGAATTAGAAATGGAAAAACCTCACCCCAATCTTTTAATACTAACTCCTCTAAATCACATTTTTATTGACTTGTTTAAAATACGATGCAGGCAAAATCTGTTTCTCAAGAGCGACTTATGCTGGAGTTAAAAAACAGAAAGCAAATTTTGACTGCCAGCCAAGTAAAACTTGGATTGGCTATTAAAACCAGGATTTTGTTGGCTAGCATTGTATCTGATTACATGAAAGTGTGGGAGCTAATGCTTTCTAAAGCTACTTTTCCAGCCTTTCATATGTTCAGTTGTATCACCTACTGTAGCTGTTCAGCAAGACTCCCCTCCCCACCAGCCCTTCGCCTTCTAATCAAACCCGCGTGCCTCAGGAAGCTCAGAAAAAGCACTTTTTGTCCTACATATTTACTTTTAAGTAAACGTACCTGTCATTCTATACAAAGGATCTTTAAAACAATTTTGCTGAACTGCAGAGGAGGTGGAGAAACTCGTTGATTGTAAGCATCCGACCGGCTTACGTGGTTTCATCTGCCAGAGGTGACGAACTGCCTCAGCAGGTGTAAATTACTCTGTTTCTGTTGAATGATACAGAACTGACAGTCTGGCTCAGCCAAGGAGGATCTCTGCACCTCTGTGGGGAGTTTAACTTCACCTTTGCAGAAGATGCATGGGAAGATGTACAGTCCTCCCTTGCTTTGTAGGGGGAGCATCCGTTGATGTGCACAGGATCCTCAAG
This sequence comes from Phalacrocorax aristotelis, assembly GCF_949628215.1. Lineage (NCBI taxonomy): Eukaryota > Metazoa > Chordata > Aves > Suliformes > Phalacrocoracidae > Phalacrocorax > Phalacrocorax aristotelis. Next base: position 34,309,034 of record NC_134284.1, on the reverse strand, counting down.
GAGAACAAGCAGAGCAGCCGCCCCATGAGCTGGTTAACTTTCAATTTCCTGAATGAATGCTTTTATCTTTATATTGTATATAAAGATAATAGTATATAGGTTACTGGAAAGAGCATCAAAATTACTTACCTGCCTTTCTGCACTGTTGGACCGTTCTGGACACAGTTGTCTTCTCTGCTCTTAAACCCTTCCTGTGAAGAAGATCGTCCTGGCTCCTTGGTCCAGTTTTGGTGCCCTTATTGCAAACAAATTTTCCCTAATGCAGAAACTAATGTTCCTTCCAGCACACTGCACTGAGCCCTCTTTGTTTTCTGGAGGCTAACCTTTCATTACAAGATGAAGGCAAGTCTCTGGGAGCTGTGGTTTCTTGCAGGACACCTAGGGCTGTGGGTGAGAGACTGGGGGAGTTGGACTCCTCTGTCTTAACTGGACATAACTCTGTGGAAGCCGTGAATTTTGCTACCGTAGGTGCTGGTTGATAGAGGTGATGTTTTCCGGTGCTGCTCCTCAAGGTCACGAAGAGCTCTTCCGTGAAGTGTACGTCTTTTAGGCTGGAGTTATCTTTCTATCCTGTGTGATGACACGCTTGGCAAGGAGGGGGTCTTGGCCAAAGCAAAGCTTTTGGTTTGCTACAGTAATGCAGTGAGGATGACAAAGACGGCATGACACACTTTGCTGGAGGACACCAGCATTCAAATGGCTGAGGTGGTGATGACTAGGGAGGATGAGCAAAGTTTGGGTTGATACTGTGAATGTGCTGTTTATTTTGGGAAATTCAATAGCAAGCTGGGTTGTGTGATCACCCTCTTCATTCCCTGAGCTAGATTTTGTTTATGGAAGACAGGTTTCATCAAAGAGATGCTACAGGCATAACCTGAGATCAAAAGCAAGTTTCCAAATGCTGGTCGCTGAGGATTTATGTAATTTCATACAATGATGGAGGTATTTGCTGCCTTCTTCCCTGTCTGTTCATCTGCTGCACCGAGGGTTTTCTTCAGCTCTGAATGTGCAGGAGATGTGATTCTCTGAGATGGAGAGAGGTTGGTGGCAGGTTTCTCCTGGTGTGATGTGTGTGGCCGGCATCGCCCCAGAGTCTGGCAATGCAAGGCAGCGATGCCCAGGTGCAGATCTCCAGTGTTCTGCAGGGCTGTCACCAAGGCTGGGGACCGTGTGTTCTGCACTGAAAGGGTAACACTGACTACTTGGTGGGCTTGGCTTGAACATCCCTAAAACAGTGCTCTATCAGATGGGGCCTGTCTCCCCATGTCGGTTCATTGGGCACAGCACTATCACAAAAGCAACATTTATGGCATCGGGGCTCTGCTTCAAGTCTGCAGCAAGGTTGACTTTCCTGTTGTTGGCTCTTGGGTGAGGTCTTCTTGCCTGTTGGTGTAGAAGTTTCAAGGGAGGTGGTGCGCACAGCTTTGATTTCTCTAGCTGGCTGCAATCACGTTGCCAGAGAGCTTTTTTTTCCTTCCTTTAAGGCCTCACCCCATGTGCTGTGAAGGTGCCCAGGGCATAGCAGTAGCCACAAAGCTTGTGAAATAGGCCAGGAAGGAATGACAAACATGTCCTTACTCAAAGTCATGCATGGCTGATCAGATGCTACTTCTTACGCTGGCAGCCTTGGCTTCTCCTAGAAGTTTGGGGAAACTTGCCTGGCAAGATACCCAGAGAGTCCCCAGTGCCAGGCTGGAGAAGAAGGTGCCGCAGGACCTAGAGCTCCCAAGGACAGCCATTTCACTTGGATCTCAAGAGCTATTGTGGGTCTTCACTGTGTGAGGTGGAGAGATGTTTTGCACTGGAGGGTACATATCGTTCAGGGCTTTCTGGGTCGTATCAATCCATGCTCAGAAGAGGGACAGGAGCCAACCTGCAGCATTGCAACCCAGCGGATGGCCGGGTTGCAAAGCTGAATTGCATCCATTGGACATATTTATCAGCATCAGCATCAGCTTGACCTCCCTCTTGGGTTTGCCCAGAAAAACCCTTCAGGAGGAGGCTGGAAGATAAACGCCCGCTGTGAAAGGCTGGGAGACTTCTGGGGAGAAATGGTGTAGAGAAGTCCCAGCCCCATTCATCCGGAGAATCCCAGAGGCCTTAAAGTGTCCTGTTCAGGAGAAGAAAGTGGGTCTGGGTCTCCTCGTCCCAGCCTGGAGCAGCCCACTGTGGAGGGCACGGCTAAGGGAAAGCCATTACATGAGTGCCTTAATGCAGAAGCTCTGAACAAGCAATATGTGTACAGGAAATACTTGGAAAGATGTTTTATCTTTAGAAGCAAAGATGCTTCATTAATCTCACTGAATAATGCCTAGCCATAAATTATATTAATAATAGACATATTTACATAATGAAAAGTAACTTCACTTGGTCTTTACATGAACAGAGATGAGAAGCAAGTGTATTTTCAGAACCCCATCAGTCCGTTAGAAATGGTGTGCTGAGAAGTGAGATGATGGAAGGACCCGGCTGTGCCCCACAGCAGTCCTTGCGTCCTCCCACACCACAGCTTGCATCTCTTCTGCAGCATCATGGAAAATGCGCCTTCAGTAAAAAAGGGTTAAAGAAAACGGCTGGGACTTGCAGTGAGCCTGCCTTGCTTTCAGCATCCAAAAATATTAAAACCAGCAGCCCATGTCATCCAGACCACAACAGAATTTAGAGGCCGTGGTGCAAGTATCCAGGAAACTGGTTTCGTATGGCAAGGCCATGTATCTGTAACCCCATAATCCCCGACGCTGGGAGAGCTGGAAGTGGGTTGCATTTCTGTGCAGTGAAGTTGTTTAGCCAGGCTGGAGAAACAGACTTTTCCTTCCAAGAGCAGGGGGAGAAAAAGCTCATTTAATGCAAGGTTTGCACAGGACACAGCAACTGATGGGGCTGTTGGATACCCCTGATTTCATGGGTTTACCCAGAAAATGCCTCAAACAAAAGAAAACGGTCAAAGTGTTCTCAGAGGTTGGGTTGCTTTTTTTCCCCACAGCATTTGAATGCTATTTTCCTCTCTCAAAGCCCGAACCTCCCACATTTGCAGTTCCTCTCCTCCAGTGGTCAGGCGGGCAGTTTTAGGTCCCTGGCTGGAAGGGGTGAGTTCCTGCAGGAGCAGTTTTGGCTGATGGGGACCCACATTAACCCGGCAGGGAGGCTGGTTCCCACTCCCATCAACAACACAAAGCCCTGTGAAACACCAGCGGTGGGTGACGCCACGACTGGCGATGTACAGGTCCTCCTGGACGTCACCTCCCCCGGAGGCAGAGAGATCTGAGTGTCAGGGTGATGATCCTCCCCAGCCTTGGTGGGCTGTTACTTGTATGGGTGAATGGGGTGGCTAGGGATGGGGGAATGGTTTTTTCACTCAACTCTGCATTTGTTTGGTAGAGTGGAAAATCATTGTGATACGGAGCAGTAGGAAATGGCAACCTTGATGTTGAGGAGGACAGCAAGGTCTGAAGAGCTCTGACTTCACTACTCATCTTCCATTGACAGGGTGTCCTGCGACATCTCCTATGCCACCACTCAAAGGCGCAGGAAGCTTTAAATTCATGTCAAAGTACTTGAAAGAGGGGAAAGGCTGGGCTGAGGATGAAGGAGATGCTGGTGAGCTTTAGCCTTGCAGCCGCACGGCTTTTGCGGGTAGTTCCCTGAGTGCTAATAAAGCAGCAAGAGCAGTCTGTCTGTGTTGACTCCTGCGATCAGGACTCCTTGCTGCTTGTGCTGGGCTCCCAGCGTGGCACAGGGGAAAGGATGTTAGGAAGTCATGCACTGGGTGAAAGTCCTCTGGGATCCTGGGATAAAATAAATAATATTCTATTCTATTCTATTCTATTCTATTCTATTCTATTCTATTCTATTCTATTCTATTCTATTCTTGCATTCAGCAGCCTAATCCAGTCTGGGTTGGTGTCCGCGACTTGGGCAGGCACGTGCGACACGGAGAGTGTAGGAGAGGGGCAGCAGGTAGTGCTGGTGCTGTGGTTCAGGCAGGTCCCGAGGAGAGCAGCGAGGCGCTTCTCCCGGCCTTTGTGCCGGCTGCCGCGAGAGCTGATCAGGTTTCACCCCGAAAATAACTTTCTTCTGCAAACAGTGATGGCTGTTATAAGGTCTGAAACCTGAGCACAGCCTTGCGTTGGTTGCTTTATCAAGCCAGGAATTTATTGCATCTACCATGTCTGCCCAAAAACTGTTTTCTAGTTTCCCCCCAGTGGTATTTGGTGGGACTGGGAAACCAGAGCTTCCCACTACCTTCCCCACCTCCTCCCTGTGCTGCTCCGAGCTGGTCCTGCTGAAGCTGTTGCGGTTTCATGCTCTGAAGCAATTGTCAACATCTGATGGAGAAGCATCTCTAGGAATAACATTCCCTCCTGCTGTGTTTCCATATAAAACTTCTCTCTATTTATTCACAGCTTTTCTTGTCACACTGCTTCACGTTGAGAATTGCAATTCGTTGTCCGGTGGCTGTATGTGCATATTCCACGGCAGCAAAGGGACTGTGGAAAGTGGCAGGTCAGGGAATTTGTTCCTGCTGTCCAATTTTCTGCCTTTAACAAGTCTCTTGCTGTGCTGCTGTTTGTAAAGTAGCCCAGAAGAGGAGCGGAGGCTCTGCAAGCATTACTTGTGTGAGTGCTTTTCTTTATGGGATTGCCAGCATGCAGGAGAGCTGCAGCCTCCAATTCCCCTCTACTTAAGGCATTTCTCCTCAAGGACCAACCCTGGGGTAGCTGGTGGAAGAGTGTTGTCCAGAGGTTTTAGTGAAAGGCTACTGTCAGCAAAAGCAGCCCTCTACATGAAATACTGTACTGGGTTTACGTTAGCTAAGAATTACCGTCTCCTAATACCAGGAGGAGACACAAAATGATAACTCAAGAGTTGTATAAACCCCACCCTAAAGTTTCCCTTCACACCACACCAGGGGAGTTGGAGACCTGGAGGACCTGAGCAGTTGTAGGAATCCCTTTGAGCTGGGAAGCACCGGAGCTTTGCTCTTCCGATGGGGATCCAGGATGTAGACCCGATCTCCCCTGAGATGGAGATTGCAGACATAGCACTGAGCAGGACGATGCTAATGCTGTATCACGACACAATAAAGCCTTTCTCTGGCTCTTCCATGCTGGGTGGGTGCAGTTTGCGCCTCTCCAGCAAGAGTCTGAATTGCTGGAGGTATTCGGCAATCAGGTCCTTCTGCAGGGTAGACTTGATTGCAGCAGAGCCCAGCTGCATGGGGTTGCATGGGAAGGGAAGGCAAGGCAAGGCAAGGCAAGGCAAGGGAATATTTCAGTTGGAAGGGACCTACAACCATCATCTAGACCAACTGCCTGACCAATTCAAGGCTGACCAAAAGTTAAAGCAAATTATTAAGGGCCTTGTGCAAATGACACTAAAACACTGGAACAGGCTTGGGGCATCCACCACCTCTCTAGGAAGCCTGTTCCAGTGTTTGACCACCCCTGCAGCATACAGGCTACTATTCCCACCAATTGCATCAGTATTTTTCCAACTTTTCTTCTAGCCAAGAAAAGCTTCTAGTACCATTTCTGAGGACCGAGCAGTACGCTTTTCTCTCTGCTCGTTTCTGCGCACTGTTTACGGGGTTGCAATTAGGGCTTGAGGCATCGCAGGAGCAACTTACAGTGACTGCCAGGAGTGGTGAGGCAGGATTTACCCACTGCAAAATCCAGGAGAGCATTGCGTAGCTCTCCTAATTTGCTAGATTTCTGTGTGTTTACCATGGTGTCGCTGTAGATCGGCTCAGAGCTGCTTGAGGAGTGTGGTTGCTGATCTGCTGTAATCAATAGCCTGGAGGGGAAGAGGGGTCAGCGGCTTCCAGAAATCCTGTTGCTTCTCATGTTCATCAATTCTGAATAGCATAGGTCGAGTCTTTCCGTGTGGGTTATTGCAATGTATTGCTGCTCTTCAGGGGAGAACAAGAGGCATGGAAGGGGATCTTCCTCTGCAGGAAAACCTGCTCCTTCCTCTCCCTCCTCAAAAATACTCAGTTTCCATTTTGTTGGAAATTTCTTCTCAAATATTATGGAATTTGGTCAAGAAAATGAAATCTCACATCCTTCTTGTAGTTTTTTTGGTAATTGAAAATGGACATTTTAGCCAGGCAGGGGGAGGGGGAGGAAGGATTTTGGTTTGACTGAAAAACTTGCATTAGCTGGTAAAAGCTTTTCAGGTTTTGGGCACTAAGAAGTGTTGAAATCATCATTGCTTGGAGCCAGGAGAGCGGTTGGTTTTCTACATGTCTTAAGGCTCAAAAACGTAGTGTTAAATGGAAATTTTACAATTGAACAGAAGATGTTGTCCTGCCTGTTCCTTGCGATATTTCCCTAGGTGTTTGAGGGTGATCTTCACTTTCTCTCCTCCTTTGCTGTCTGCCCTAATGCCGGTGGTCAGCGTTGATAACACCAACACTTGGACCACCAGTAGCTGTTGGAGCTATATCAGCTGCTGCCAAACATCCCCAACGCCCATTAGTATATACACAGTGGCAAAACATACGACTTTTTTGGGCTCCTCAACATAATTTTGGGGACTTCCGTGGGCAGCAACAGTTATGGGAGAGGAACCAGTGCCTTCAGCACCGTGCATGGCCAAACTAACCAGCTCAGCAGCGGGAACATGTAATTGCAAGGACTGGCATTCTTCTTTGTTCTTTAAGTTAAATGTCCATGTTGACCTGTGTCATATTGTGTTCACAGTGGAAAGAGCATCATGGAAACCTTCCTGGTGAAACAGCTGTGACTGTGGTGCCACCAGATCGTTTTAGCCACCCTCCCCCCCCACCAAAGCATTGCAGCTCCTGGGATGTTTTCGTGAAATAGAAATAAAAATTGGGTGAACAGCAGTTTTATTCTGAAGGAACAATGTCTGTCTTTGTTTTGAGGTCCTGCAGCATTTCGTGGGTATACAAGAAGCGAAATGTGAAGCTGGTTATAAAGGAAACACAGCCTTTACGTGCCAGCCGCGGGCGGCACTGAAACGTGGTGAATTCCCCAGTGGAAGGTGTGTTTTAAGCCGGTGTTCCTGCCTTGCGAGAGCTTGTTACAGCTCACAAACATACAGGCAGTCAGCCGAGTGCTGGTACCACTGCTCTGGTACGAGCTGTTAGCTGGTAGGAGCCAGCACTTCCAGTCCACTTTTTTTGTTTTGGTTTGGTTTGTTTGTAAAAAAAGAGGAGTTTCACTTTGCTTTGAATGTCTCTGTTACAGATGCACAGATTTTTCCCATCCTCCCTGACTCAGCCCCCAGCTCTCCCCTCCCTCCTCTTTGACGTTTGCACTTCAGGGCAGGATCAAAGTGGGTGAAATTAGACAGTCTCCTCCTTAGAGTGACTCATCGCTGGCTTTGGTCAAGTGCTTTGCACTGGGTGATGTGAGTAGCAGAAAGGGGAAGGGATGGACGCCTGCATTGCCGAACTCCTGGGGCTTCTGCACCCTGAGCACGCAGTGTGGGGGGGCCGTAGCTGCTCGTCCTGCTTCACAGCCAAGCTATCGTAGTTTTCTGTCCATCGTACTTTAAAGCCAAAGCAAAACACTTCAATTTTTACCCAGGGGGGAAATCTTGTCGAATCTGAGATCTGATCAGATCAGTTAAATTGTTTTTTTCTTTTATTTGCTGCAGAGAGTTTGAAGCAATGAGCAGCCAGGTGTTTCCCCAGGCTCCCGCAGGGCAGAGACTAGCAGCCAGCCAAAGCCAGGGCTTGATTTTTACACCTCAAGCATTGCACAGAAATTTTCTTTTTTTAAGTCCTGGGTACGTTTTCCCTGCAAAAAGCTTGGCACCGTAACAGGCTCTTGCTTTTCAGCGTGTGTTGTGCGTGCAGCAAGAGGGGCTCCCCCATATGGATGTTCTCTGTTGTCTAATGCTGGTTTCCAGGAATAGACTCCATGCCCCTGTAGCTCCTGAGGTTCATAAGAGAGCTGAGAACAGGGCCAAACCTTAGACCAAACCACAACTTTTCTCATCTCCTAAAAAAAAAAGGTCGTGGGAGAGCTGCACAAGCTTCGAGCAACCTGGATTTGCGCAAGCAGCCAACTTGTCATGGAAAGAGTTACCTGCGGGGCAGGAATGCTCTTCCTACCCGCCCCAGACACTTGTGAAAATCTTAACAAAGAAGGGAAAATTAATTATTTCATGGCTGGCAGATGCACAGATTCAGCCCGTTAGCCCACACCACGTGCGGTCCTCCTGAGTGATGCTGGACGCCTTTGGCCAGGACGTGGAGGAGGATCCAATGTTCATCCCGAGGGGTGCAGCTGCGGCTGGGGGGTCTCTACATTCACCCCAACCAGGAGCGTGTTGTTGCATGCTCAGACCCAGAACCCAGTCTGGGGCCACCAAGGAGGTTCTCTCCTCCCAGATCCTTTCTGCCCCAGGGAGAAGCATTGTTGAGGGGTGCATTCAACTGCTTCAGGTTCAAGATGTGGCATTTCTAGTGCACACAGCCTTCTCCCTCCAGCTCTGGTCTCTTCTTTCTGCAGGGGCAGGACTGGAGGCAGCTTGGGCACAAGAGGGTTTTGCAGCATTTTTACGCAGCATTTTGCTAAGAGGAGCAGCAGATCATGACGATGACTTTCATTTGCAGTGCTTAGATGTGTAAAATGTAAAACTTCCCTTAAAACTCCTTTTTCTCCAGGCATTGCATTTCCTCTTAATAAGTGGAAATTACATTATTGGCCACTGCGGTTCCAGCATTTATTTTTATTTTTAACATTTCCATGTCTGCTGTGGGACAGGAAGCACTGGTAGCAGTCCCTAGCATCCAAAGATAGGAGCCAGTTTGTTTTATCTTTACTTTGGCCATGTTAAATTTTGCTGAGCACGTCTTGGCTGAGCTCCAGGACGCTGGACCAAACCCACCATATTCAGAGAAAAGTGAATAATTACTACTTTGCGGTAGTAACGCAGGGAGGAACGAAAAAGTGTTTGCAAAACGCCTTGAAAATAATGACAACCCTTAGTTTTATGAGTGCCAGCGTTACAGAACATGCTGTAGGTAGCTTGTTAATGCTCGGTGATTGGGGGACTGGACGAGAAGCACCATTTCCAGCGGCGCCTGATTTGGACTTCCTTTAAGGAGGGAGTGGTGAAAGGGAGGGCTTAGCCAAAAATAAACGAGCATCTCAAAGGCAGATGGTCCTATTCACAGACCTAAAATTGCACCAGCGGAGGGCTGGGCAGGGTGAGAGGAATTAGCGTCTGGTGGCGAAGGGAGGGCAGTGTCGCTGCGCAGGGTGGGTGACCAGAGGGCCCGGGCTCTGTCGGATGTCCTGCAGGCGGTTTCAACCTTTCCCCGCTTGCACACCTCTCTCTCTCAATATATATATATTTTTTTTTTCCCCTGGGGAGGTGCGGATTCCTCCAGAGCAATTGTAGGCTCACTGGCAGGAGGCTCGCGTCTCCCAGTTACCTTTTATGGACCTGTTAACACCCTGCTTCTGCAGCCACTGCGAGATGGAGCGAGTGAGTGCCGAGGAGCCTTCGGCTCGGGATGGGACCTTTCGGCAGCACCGCAGTTAATCCCAGGGATAGGCACACCAGCCCCCATGAGGGGAAAACCCATAGAGGTTCAAGCACCTTGTTTCTCAATAAATGTGCAGCCGGTCACCTAATTTCTGTGGACTCCTTGCATTTTCCTAGCCAAAATTAGGTGCAATGAGCCACTGGTTGCGGCCACTCCAGATGCTTGGGTCGTTGTCCTCCTGCATCCCGGACAGATGCTGTTCCCTAGAGCAGCATTTTGGGGTGCAGAGGGGCCAACGCTTGCTTAAAGATTGTTTTCCCTTCTCAAGTGAAGCACAAAAGCCTTTTGTAGGTCCGTGCTGTGAATCCCATCAGCAGCCCAGTCTAGGTTAAAATGACCTTTTTTAGTTTATTCCCCCACCTCCCAATGTTATTTTTAGCCCAGATGACCAGGCCGGTGGCCTGGTTCATGGCACAACCCCACGAACGGTTGTGTTGGAGGGGCAGGGAGATGGACCCTGGTGCACGTGCCGGCGTACGGGGAACCCCTCGCACCCCATCCCCTGCCTCAACCCTGTGCTGCGGGTCACTGCGCGTGCATTTCTATAGTGTGGCTTCAGACAGTGTTTGAAAACTCATGAGGTTTAAAAGCGCTGTTGCAATACAAGAAAAAAACTGAAGAACTAAGATTTAAATCCCTCTCTCCCTCCTCGCGTATATGGGGGATTTGGGGAGGGACTGGATTTGGTCCAGGGTTTGTAAATGTTAATTGTACAATATATCATGCCATTCTGCAAAGGACGGGGCAGAAACCTCTGGAAGAAGTCGCTGACTGGTGGGGGTTTGCCTTCCTACGTAGCCACATTTATTTTTATTTTACTTTTGAGCTAGTATTCCAGGAAAGCCCATTAAAAGCTGGCAGCCGCTTGCTAGCAAGCAACTTGCTGGAGCTGAGCGCCGACGTGTGATACCGGAGGAGCCACGCCGACGGTTGGGGATGACTGATGGCGCGAGGTGTCGGTGGAAAGGAGGGGAAAAGGGGGATGTTCTCACTCCGCTGAACTTCCTTCCTTTGTGTTTCCTATTAAGCCGAGGGAACCGCGCTGATGCGGCTGCTTTTGCAGCCTTCCAAGCTCCGATTTAATTGTGGATGATTTCATCCTGGCCTTTTTATGTTGAAGCCAGTGGCCTGCGTCATGCAGCAGTGAATTTAGGCAGATTTTATTTGCATGTGAGTCATTGAGCTTTTCCAGCTGAATGTCACCAACTTGGAATTTTTGTCTGATTTTGTTGTTGTTTTTGTCTCTTGGTGTTTTTCCACCGGACTTTTTCCCCAGCTCTCGCTGCCTGCACCAACCCCCACCCTACACCCCACCCCCCCCATCCCTCCACAACCCCCCAAAAAAATAGGAAAAGGCTAAATGTGAGTTTGAGTTGGCAGTGCCAAAGGACAGGATTATGAATGTTTGGGGAGGGGGGGGGGAAAGGATGCTTTATGTCGCTGGGAGGGAAGGACCGAGGCCAAGTCAAATTGAGGGCTCTAATTTGGGAGTAGTGTTATTACAGGTCAGAGGGAGTCAGTTACTGGCTAAATTGGGAGAGCTGTCACATGCAGGAGCTGTAAATGCTGCTCACATGGCTGGGGCACACAGGCTCTTGGACAACTTGGTTTGATTTTGTTGACAACGCTTAAAAAAATAATATTAAAAAAAAATCTGTTTATTTTCCTCAAAATATAGGCTCCGTAGCAGTGGCCCTCTGCCCCCGCTGCCTGCTCGTCCCGGCCCTCGCCTGCCCTTTGCACAGAGAAGTTTATAAATAGAGCAACTCCTCCATTATGTGCAGCTTCAGTCTCTTTTATTTTTACACTGGAATCTGTTCAATGATTAACAGTTCAAACCATGTGCTGTATATCAATACCTTACATACCCTTCATAACTTATTTTTAGTATTATTTTTGCCCCTTCTAAATCCTTTATCCATGTTAGGCAACACAGTTATGACATTCAGATAATTTTTTATTATTTTTATTTTGGCCTTCGAAGAAACTTACCTACATTTCAGTTTAGCTTTTGCTAAAACACTTCTTGCAATTGAAATTAAGAAGTCTGAGGAGTATTTCTTCCATGCCTCTAGTTGTGCCTGTAATCTCCTCACTGAAAGCGAGGAAGATTTGGGCGTTTTTATGTATTAGGCTCAAAGAAGAGATGCAGAAATCGCGTGTTTTATTTCTCTGGCTTCCTGTGTCCCAGGAAATTCCACTGAAAATCTGGATTTGAGGGCATGCGGAGGCATATGAGCACTATAACCTGAACATAAGTGAAAGCAGGCAGTGAACTCATTTCCCACCTGTACCCCCGTGTCCCAGAAGCACCAAAACCAGCAGTGTTTTGCCGTTGCTGAGCTCATGAGCTCCAAGAAATGATGGGACTTCTGGAAGCAATCCGCAGCCCCCTGTTTAATTATACTTTTAATCCTCGTTGACCCTTCCCATTGCCGCGGGCCAAGCTGCCTCTCCAGGCCAGCTGAGCTCAGCTAACTTTGCACAGCAGCCAAGAAAAGCCACTTGACCCAGGATCTCATCGGGATATCTTTGTCCATCAGACCTGGCACGGCTGCTTTGATATTTCTGTCTCCTCATTGCATGCACAAGGGCTGATGGATTCCCCTCCGCTCCTCCCGTTACGGCCCAAGAGCAGCCGCTTCCCCCGGGACAGCATTTTGGTGTCATTTCTGCGGTGATAGCTTTCTTCCACCCACCCACCCCGGATGGAGGGTGCTCCTGCCTTCTGCTGCTCTCCTGCACCAGTAGGTAGAGGTGGAGAAGCACCTCACCTGGTGATGTCCACACCGTTGAGCTGCTTTTGCAGTTTTGCATGCTTTCTGTTGTCAGGTGGGACCTAGGCACTATTTTCCTGCACTTTCAAAAGACCATCCTCCCCATCTGAGGCTTGGGAGCATGATGCCCAGGAGCTTGTGTGCTCCAGCAAGTGAAGAGAAACCGCCATTGTGAGCCCTTGTCCGGTGTCAGGCTGGCTTCGCTCTTCAAGACAGCTTCGCAGGAGGTTGGTTGGTTTGTCTACCAAGCGTCTGTCCTCCTCCTGGCCTTTGGGTGAGAAGCAAGGAGATGGTACCTGATCCTTGCGATGCCCCAACTGGCTCTGGGCTCTTATTTCTGATGCTGACCCGTTTCCCTCATTTGTCAGTCCAAGCGCCGAGTGCTCCGACAGAACTTGTGGGATTTTCACTTTTGTTTTGCACCCATTGGCACCTCTGTCATCGATGTAGTCATCGCTCCGCGAGACCATGCCGGCTGCACCGCAGCTTGTGAAATCAGTGAAGCAAATTCATCTTTCCCAAGGTGTCCTGCACACCAGTGCTGGCCAAGCCGCACTGAGGAGCTCAAATGCTGTCGTACAGGTGGCGTAGGTTCCCTTGGCACCTGTGGGGCTTTTGCTAAGGTTTCCCAGCGTGTCGTCTTTGCTCTGAGTCAGTGAGATGCGCTCAATGTTGCAAAGCTCTGCACTAAATTAAAAGTCATGTTGCTAGGGAGTGTTGTGATAATACATGGTATTACGCTCCATAGCAAAAGAGTGCAACAGATACAGCCCAGAAAACAAATCCATAAAACCTCCCATCAGATGCATGGTATGAAAATCAAGTGTAGTTGAGCTTGGTAGTATTAAATATGTCATGGAAAAAGACTCCCGCTCCTCCTGAATTTCCTGAAAGTCTGCTTTGGGCTGAAAACTGTAGTGGCTGCAGCCAATTTAGAGAAGGAAAAATCCCCGCTCTTGTTGCTGTCTGCAGAAGCACGCTTAATGATCGTGCCATGCGATTCTCCAGTGCTAAAAATATATTGCTTCTGGGTTTTTACAAACAGCCTCCTAATAACTGGAGCTCTGGCAAGCTCACGAGGTAGAGGGGGAAAATAGTGTCAAAAATGTGAAAATCTTTTTTCGTTCTACTCCCTCTGCAGCAGCGTAGAGCTGGGTTTGTCTGTCCTTGCGGCTCTCGGCATGAATTAAGGGATGTTTTGTTGAGGGATCTCCCAGCTTCTTCTGCTTCTGACCAAAATAATGGGCATTTTGCTCCCTTTGGAGTTCACAGCTTGGATGGCGAGTGCTGAGCTCCCTCAGCAGCCCCGCTGCTGTATCTGCTGGGGTGGTTTCATCAGCCTGTTTGGGGTGACAGGATGTGAAGGTGTGATCAGGGGTTGTCTTTGAGGCTGACTTCAGTGCCAGAATTCCCTACTCTTGGTAACGCTGTCGCTGCTGTGAGACCAAGAAGCGCAGTCTGAGGTTGAGATGCTCAGCCTGGGGACGTCCTTCCCAGTCATTTCTTCTCCACAAGGAAGGGACCGGTGCTACAAAATGGACACACTTGATGGGGCTGCCATTTCTTTGGAGAGCTTGATGGAGAGGGGAGCTGCCAGTAATAAACAGCTGACCTTGCTCCCCAAGGAGAACTGCCTTTAAAAGGGCAACGAGTTGAGTAGGGTTCAGGTCTTATCCCCTAAAGGGTTTTTGTTTTTGTTTTTTTTCCTTTGGTATTTTTCCCCAGAAGCTGCATGTCATATGGTCGCCTGCTCCTTAGCCTGGCTTCCCAAGAAGTGTTGCAAGAAATTGGTTTTCAAAAGTGAAGTGCATTCAGGATGCAGCAGCCAGCTCCCGGCTGCTCATCCACATCCACGTCACCTCCATGTCAGGCTATCTTTGAGGGTAGCCTGATCCGAGGGCTGGAACACCTCTCCTTTGAGGACAGGCTGAGAGAGTTGGGGTTGTTCAGCCTGGAGAAGAAAAGGCTCTGGGGACACTTATTTGTGGCCTTTCAGTACTTAAAGGGAGTTTAAAAGAAAGATGGGGACAAACTTTTTAGTAGGGCCTGTTGTGATAGGACAAGGGGTGATGGTTTTATACTAAAAGAGGGTAGATTCAGGCTAGATATAAGGCAAAAATTTTTTACAGTGAGTTCAGTGAAACCCTGGCCCAGGTTGCCCAGAGAGGTGGCCGATGCCCCATCCCTGGAAACATCCAAGGCCCGGCAGGACGGGGCTCTGAGCAACCTGATCTAGTTGAAGATGTCCCTGCTCATGGCAAGGGGTTGGACTAGATGGCCTCTGAAGGTCCCTTCCAACCCAAATTATTCTATGTTTCTACAATTCTGTGATTTGTTTCGGAGCACAGCCCAGCAGGGACACACCTTTTATGAAGCACAGAAAATAAGGCCAACAATGGCCGACATGCTTCTTGTGACCCAGCTGTGCCGGCAAACCCTTTGATGCTGCCTTGGCAGTGGCTGTTGCAGAACTTGCCCGTAGCGTGCAGGGGGATGCTGGGGACGATTGAAAGAAGGTTGTGTCGTTTTGACGGGATTGGTTTCAGCAGTTAAATTTGCAGCTACATTTGACAAGTCAAAGGGATATTGCGTAGTTAATTTACATGGAGCTTTTTAATCTCGGTCATTAAAGATGCAGAAGATGCTCCTTCATGAAGTCCTCTGTGCTCCTGTCAGTGCTGAATCCTGCAGTATAATCAGAAACACTTTGCTTTTGATGGCTGTATGGCTCTTCCCTTTGTTTTTCCAAGGAACTAGTTTCGCCTGCAGCAGGTACTTCCCAGCCACCTCCTTTTGCAGGATGTGCTGTGCCTATTGCTCCATTTTTATGGCATCTCTTCCCTGCATCCACACCAGTCTGTTTACCTCCCCTCCTGCTCGGAGCTTCTCTGCAGCAACCGCTCGGGTGGAAAAGAAACATTAGGAAAGTACTTAATGTATTTTTAGCCCCTTAGAATGTGATGTAGCTGCTGGAAACACGGAGGAGAGCCAGCACCATGTGAACCGACAGGTTGCAGCGCATCACCGGCAAATTTTCCGTCGAGCACTGGTGCTCCTTGGCACCGTCATGGAGCCAGGGTGCAAGGTGGGTCGTGTGCGTTGGAGAAGGGAGGTCATGCACGTGCCTTGCGTGATCCAAGGCGCAGATTGCCATCTATCTGTCCTCTCCTTATGGGTGCTGATGAGCAAAAGTTCCTTCTGTCCTTCAAAGAGGTCATCTGTGCTTAAATCTGCACAGAAGCTAACCAGCTAGGGAAAGGGGGAATTCAGTGATTGCCTTTTTATATCTCATTATAGACCAAAAATGCTGGAGTAGCGCTGAGCCACGCAACCACCTTGGACCTAGAGGTTCATAGCTGTTGGGGTGGATACTCCAGGAGGGAAAGTGCAGAGCCCTGATTGCCACGCATAGCAGGCCCTAAGCCCTCCTGGTGTCCAGGGCTTGTCTGCAGACCTGGCTGTTCCCAGCTCCTAGCCAAAGCTTGTTACAGGGAAAGAGCTTCACCACTGCTCCCTAAATCTCTCCCCAAGTCGGGCTGTTAGACCTGCATGGGAGGGAGCAAAAGCAAAAAGCCAGCTGTGAGGTTTTCTTGCCTTTTCGTCTGTGAAATCCTGTTATCCACCAGGACAAGCAGTTTTGGGGAGCTGGGAAGAATCGGTCCCCGGTTTGCAGAGCTGGCCTCTCCCAGCCGCTGCAGCGCGGAGACGCGGGAGGTGCCAGGAAGCCGCGGGTGCCAGATCCAGCAGGCACAATGCTCTTTGGCACGGCTCCCGTTGCCTTCAGACGTATAGGATTAGGTCCTCCCGCTCCACGCTGTCAGCTCTAGCGCAGGCATAAATTCAAACCCGTTTGAACGTAGCAGGGGAAGGTTGGCTGGGTTTACACACCACGCTGCAGCCTCCCGGCTGTAGACACACTTAGAAACATCACTGGTGTCTTCTTGCCTGTGTTAGCCGCGGTTTTGCATCGATTTTGGTGAGACGAGGAGTAGGATTCAGGTTCACTGGCATTTCAGTGCCAGCTTGCATCTCTGACTTGTGCAATCGGCAGGTCTGCAATAACCTTTATCGTCGAGATACTTTTATTTAGCGTCGCTTGCAATTATGAAAAGGCACATGCTGAAATTCTTATTATTTGGCCTCTCGCAGGGGGAGAAGGCTGCCAGGTTTAACGGCGAGGGTATTGATGTGCTCTGGATGGGCTACAGAGAGGGTTTCCAAGAAGGTTCTCACTTTGTTTTCTTTAATGTTGGTCTTTTGAGTGAGGCTAATTTAGGAAGAGAATGAAGTAAATTCACCCAAAGAAAGTATTGTGAATGGGTAGGCGTGCAGGTACTAATTACTGCAAATAATAATTGAAATCCCTTTGTCTGGAAACATGCTAAAGTTCACCTTCAGTCAAGTTGCTGCGGCCAGAGCCAGGGCAGGTTCATCTCCACAGCAGTGTTGGAGAGATTTGTGTGATTGGTGGTGGGGAGTTGGACCATCTCGCAAACCAGTTAATCCAGTTGCAGGAAGGCTGAGACTGGCAGCAGCTTGCCCTTGGTCAATGTACTGGGTGCAAATTCAGACTTGTGGTTTAAATATCTTCATTTTTTGGTCTTCTGCTTTAACTTTGCTGCAAACCACCCCGTGTGAGTGGGGTATGGTCTCTCTACCCAACTCATGCTTTTCACTGAGCCAAATAAGACCCAATCCGCTTGGGTGCTGGAAGTCAGAGCCAGCAGAAGTGTTGCCATGGCCTCAGGATTAATGAGCACAGGGCGATGACCTCTTAGAGACAGGACATTTAGTTTCTGCTAAGCTTACCAGAAACAAAAGTAGAAGATGACTTGAATGCTGAGTCCCGACTACCTTCCCTTGAGAACATGCAGGACATCAGGGAGCTCTCTGAATTAAAGAAAAGACCAATTAACTGAATTAAAGAAATTAAAGACCAGAATTTATCCTAAAGCCAGGTAAACTCAACTGGAAATGAAGGCCAACTGAGGTGTGAGGGACACACTGGAACAAATACCCGGTAGGCATAGGGTTGGGGTTTGTCTCTTGGTAGCCCTTCACTGAGAGATGACATTTTGGCTGAACAGAGGTTGCTGCGCTGTGTTCATATGCAGGGCGGTGTTAGGTACCGGTACTGACTCTGGTGATGACCTTGGTTGCTGCAGATTTTGGTGATTCTGATGAGCGCAGCATCTTGCATGCATGTATGGAGGAGCTGGCGGGTAGCAATGTGCTGCTGGGTCTTTACGCAGCAGGAGTCCAGACACAGATTTTTCTGCCTCTGCTGAAAAAGTGGGTGCCTCCACGTAGCTCTGCCCATTGCCCAGAGCCGGTGCCACATCAGTAATCCAGGAAACAGCGAACAATGGGAACCTCGTCTAGGAGCTGCTGAGGAAGGCCTTCTGCAAAACCTTCCTGCAAACCCAGAAATAGCCATTGCTTGCATTGGGGCCGCCGATTTCGGGCGTGCTTGAAGCAGTTGCAAGCTGCCTGAGAACAGACTGGTTTTCTGTTTTGCTGTTGGCCGTCTAAGACATGAAAACCTCGGTGTCGTCCATCCCTAGGAGGGCCTGGTCCAGGAGGACCCAGTTCCTCCCTCCTATCCCTGATGCTGCAGCATGCCACTTAGCAAGGTCAGGGATCCCAGCCTAAATTTCTGGTACAAACTCCTGTTTTTTCTCCCCGAGAACATCTGAGTGTCGATCCATTCAGCCCTGCTGTGAAGGCGGTCTGTTTGGTGGGTGCCCTCCAGATGTGTACATCTAACTCTTACATGCTGGACAAATTATCTATATGGGCTTTTGAGAAATTTTAATGTGAAATGTTGTTAAACTGAAAACAAGGGCATAATACAACAGTAATTTCAGAGCAATTTATTGACAACTTAAATGCATTGATTACCATTGTGGAGCGATGGTACCAAGCCTGCTATTTGAACATACTCTTTGTCACTCGGAAAATGGTTGGGCAGTTTTTAAAACACTTTCAGTCTTTAATTGTTGTCCTTGTTACTCATGATAAGCTGTTGTCTAGCTCATAAATTACACATCTTTCATCTCGTCCACTTCGTCAAGACCCCAGTCAACATATTTGTCTACTTCACTTGTGAAATGTGATAAGTTGTTTATGCCAACAGGAGGATAACCCAGTTTCTGCTGTCAAAATGAAAAGGTTTATCTTGGCTGGAGCTGATTGGTTTTGGGGGTCTTTTTAAGCACTTGAGATGTATCCTGCATTGCCGTTGTTCCCTGGAGGCATCTCATCTGGTGAGACACACGCATTCGTGCGCCTGTGCTGACAGCTCCTCTCGGCCATTCCTCCAGAGCGGGTCGGTGTTTGCGAGGTGGGGGTCAGAAGTCTGTTGGTAAAAAACAAAAATAGAAGAACAACACAGGCAATTAGGTACTTCAGTGTTTCTAAATGCAGGCACCAGTGTGCCGCCTGAGTTGGGTCTTGCAGGTGTCTGCAGGGACTGTGTGCATCCCTGCCTCTGTCCATCCAGGCTGGCTTTACGTTCGGAAAACTGCAGCTGTTCCCAGTACATCATTAACAGCTTCAGGAGCTCCATGTGCCTTGGTGGCGGCTGAAATAACCCAGTCATCTATCAGGAGGCAGGTTCAAAGTAAAGGCAAGAAGGTCCTTCATGCTGTGCGGCGTTAGAGGTGGATCCATCGCCGGCAGACATGGAGGCAATTAACAGTTTGCAAGGATCCAGAAGTGATTAAGCAGATTTCTGACAGAGAAATCCGATGAGCGCTTATTAAATTGACAAACATCACCGCTTTCTCAAGCCATAAAGCCCCTGTTTCAGGGATAGCATTGGACCTATTCATAGCACAGCACAGGTTTCAGCCTTGGAAGCAGGACCCGGCTATATTTGGTGCTATATTTATTTGCAGGCATCCTGCACAAGCATCAGCTGTGCTGTATGGCAGCAAAATTGTATTGGGTAGGTAATCTTAAGTTAGAAGGTAATTTCACATCCCACCTTCATTCAGCTTCTCACCCAAGAAAGAGAGTCCTGTAATGAAAACTGGGATGTTCGGCCAGCAGCTCCCACCCCTTCCCAGTACAGGGGTCGCAGGGCTGGGATGGGAGCTGACTCCTTATGGAGCCTTTATTTTAGCTCATCTCCAAAAGGAGAGGTCAGTGCAATGACAGCAACAGGCAGGATGGATTTTCTGGGGAGTTTCAAAACAGCAAGGTAGAGTTTCTAACTCTGGGGCTTTCTCTATGCTCAGATTTGCCTGCTGCAAATATCAATAGTCTTGCCATCCCTTAGAGAAGCAAAAGCCTTGTGACAGAAAGCATCAGGCATCTTTGAAGCAGGACCCAGGGGGACTAATGAAGCTGTGATGTGATTAGTGCCTGCGATCCAGTACATCACTGCAGGTAGCGTGTTGGGACCCTGGGATGTGGGAACCCAAAACAGGGACCCACCCTAACTGCAGCTGACCCGGGGGGGCTTGTGCTGGCAATGAAAGGTGAGACACCCCAGGTGTCAGGGAGTGCGTGGCAGCAGGTAGGGACCTTAAGCAGGGGCTCCTGTGTTTGGGGAGAGGGTGGAGAGGGAGTTTGGGGGGTCACCTGGCCCTCTCACCCTGCCCAGAGGCAGCTCCAGCTTTCCTCCTCCCACGGCACCCTTTCCAGATCCCTCTATTTTCTGGCAGATAGGATTAAGCCTGACCTTCAGCCTCATCTCAGAGGGAGCCAAACCTCTTTCAGATCTAATTATTTTCCATTTTTGTTTAATTGTGCACATCCTGCTGCTGGCTGAGAAGGAAAGTGGCTCCTGCCCGGGCCAGGGCAGGGAAGGGTGCCTGGCCCGTCACCAGCCGCGGGCTTTCGGATCAACGCTCCATCTGTTGGGGTTGTGATTTCAAACACCCAAATCTCTTGGAGGTCCGAGGCAGGTTTCCCAAGAAGTGATATGGCACCATCCTATGTTTCTCCAGTGGTGATCTTCACGCTTAGTCCCCCCTGCCATGCGAGGAAGATGAGTCCAGCCACGGCCACCTGCCTCCCCCATCCTCATCCTCCTCCCCTGCACCCAGTTCGCACTGGGCTCTGCTTTTTCTGCATGTATTTTGCTACCTGGTTCTTATGTACAAGTGGCACCGACTTCTTTTAGCAGTGCGTTGCGTGCCTTTTTTTAATGATCTTTTGATTTCTCAGTTTTATCTGAGCTGCTGCAAAATCCTGCAGACTCTTCCTGCAGGCGGTGCCGGGATGGGGTTTGGCTGCGCCAGCCTGAAAGCACTGCCGAATCACCCCAACGCCAGTGATAAAATGTGGCGGTGATAAGGGAATAGGTGGCATGCCTCTGCAGGAGGAGGGGAGAAAATAAGATGGGTTTTCAACCTTCCGGGCAGCTGACTGAGAGGCAGGGAGAAAGAGGGGACAGAGAAATTGGGTTAAGCATGACAGGAAGCTTTGCTTGCAGCAGTTCCATCTGCATACGGAAAATACGGAGATGCTCTGGTGAACCATGAGTCCTGCCATGCTTGTGTATTTTTTAAAGATTCACTTAGGTTGAGCGTTGCTTTTCCAAATCCTATTTTTTAGCACCAAAACAACCTTGCAGCATCTCCACGGGCACAGGAGCACACCCAGAGTACCAAAATTTGCTTCTGCTGCAAATGAAGTGGTTCCTTCTCCACCAAAGCTGTGCCACACTGTTTCCCGTGCACCTCTCGGCACAGCGGCACGAGATGGCTCAGGCACGCCGGCAGCTGGGTCGGGAAGCAGCTCTGGAGGAGGGGTGGGTCTGTGGAGAAGTAAATACCACTGCAGAAAGTTCCAGTGAGAGACGTCGGTGTTTCCAGCAAGCCATCTAGTGGCTTCCTATTAAAACGGTTGCACGCCTTGAAACTGGGAAGGCGAAGCTGGAGGGTTGAGTGCTGCTCACCACGGCAGTTGTGTTGGGGAACCGATGTGCAAGGTTTGGTCTTAATTGGGAAAAGGCCCCACTGTAATAGCCCTCTTCTGTGTCATGGGGTGGTGGGGTGATGGAAAGGTTGGATTAACTGCTGGACGGCAGCATGGTTCTTCCCAAGAGCAAACCAGGTGGGTGATCCTACAGATGGACATCCAGGTCTTCATTTCAGTGGTGTGGGTTTGGTCACCCTAGCTCAAAACCACGTGAAGGATATAGGGATAATCAATGATTTGGAGCACCTTCCTCTACAGTATGGATAGGAGACGGCAGACAGGGAGGGACAATGTGAAGTTTGGGGGGGGGGTTAATAACATGAGAACTTTGGGGGATCTCACTTGGTGATGTTTTGGGCAGTGGGTTTAAAGCAAACAGAAGGAAGTCGTTTTTCACCAGATGGTTCAGTTGTGGCACCTTAGGCACAGCCTGCTACAGCGACTGAAAGTTTGAAGGCTTCATAGAGGGGGTTGGTAAATGCTGGAGGAGAGACTGACCTGGGGCTGGGAAGCGTCTGTCGGGTGGTCTGGGTAGATCCTGAGCTATCCTTGGCAGGTGTTTGTGTGAGCTGTTCAGAAAAACCTCCAGTGATGGAGTTTTCACAAGGTCTGTAGGCAATCTCTGCCTGTGCATCACTAGCCTTACCTGCAGGAGATAGTTTCTTCATGTCTGACCTCAGTCATCTTTGCTGCAATTCAAACCTATTACAACAATACAACAATCCCCAGGAGACGTGGAGAGCAGCTTGTCCACGTCAGTCTTCACCTCTTAGACAGGTGACAGGCTGGCTGGTGCAGTTTTTATGTGCAACATGGCATTTTGACTGATGTTCAGCCTGTGATGCTTCCTGATCCCAGGCTCTTCCCCGCCTGGTACTGCACAGCGATTTGTTCCCACCTGCATGCAGATGTTTGCACCTACTTAATGCAGCTGGTTTTTTTCTGACTTTTCTCCAGGTCTCAACATTGTTTGACTTCTAATCCAGTCTTCTGGATTTCTAGCGTGATATCTGCATGTTGAACACATTTGTCACATCACCCATGTCACCGATGGCATACTGGGTAGTGTCATGGCTGGAACAAGTCTCCTTGCTCAGCACATCCTCCCAGTCTGATGGTGAATCACCAGTAACAACTCCCTCCATATGGTTTTCTGATGAGTTGCATGCCCACATTAGAGTAGTTTCGCCTGAGAGTGTTTCTCTGGTGTGCTGCTGAGAAAGCCATGTGCGGCAGCACCTAATGAATATCAAGATATACGGCGCTGACTGCTTCTCCAGCTATTCACAGGCCAGTTACTCTGTCGCAGAAGGAAATTAAATTGTTCTTGACAAATCGGTGTCGGCAGTCACTTATCATCTTGTTATCTTCTAAGTGCTTACAAATAGGTTGTTTCATTATTTGTTCCATCAGTTTTCCAGGAGTTCGAGTTAAGTGACCAGTTTGTAATTCCCTGACTTTTCCTTTTGCATATTTTTAAAGCTAAACCCTATGTTTGCTTTTATTCTGGTCTTTTTAAACCTCTCCTATCTGCCGTGAGCTAACAGAGGAACAAAAGCTCTGCGGCTGCTTCATCTGAGCCCTTCCCTCAATACCTTTGGGGCAGCTTATCACGCCGGGCTGGCGGGTGGGCCCACACCCTGGTTTGGTTATTGCCCTCCTGCTGGGATGCTTCTTCTCTTCGCCCTCTGAGGCTCTTGCCTGTGTTAGCCCATTTGAATCTTGACCTTTTCCATTTTCCAACCAGTGCTTTTAAAAGGTTATGTTTATCCATGTAGAGGTTTTGTGTAGTATTTTGTGTAATCTGCAACAATATGGAAGATTTGGGCCAAGTTATGACTTTGGTTAGTTATCATTAGGAGAAAAACAGTGGAGCTATGTGGCTGTAGAGGCGGGTGTAATTTGGCTTTTTCCATCACTTTCAGGAGTGTCTGATAACTCTTGGTGTCCAATCTGGCACACCTTGCCTGTCACCTTGGTTTTGGAGGGCAATGACCTCCCCTGGGAGATGCTCACACAGTGGCATCATGCGTGCAGGCATCCCTTTGGTGTGACGTATTTACCCTGCCAGTGTCTATTTCTTTACCACCTCTGTTTGCCAATTTCTCAATTCTCTTCTTTTTATTTTTTTTCTATTCCTTCAACAGGAATCATTAACCAATGGCAACAGGAATCCAAGGATAAAGTGATTTCCCTATTGTTAACCCACCTGCCTTTACTGAAGCCCGGAAACATCGAGGCAAAAGTCGAATACATGAAACTCTTGCCTAAAATCCTGGCCCACTCAATCGAACACAACCAACACATCGAGGAGAGCAGGCAGCTGCTGTCCTACGCCTTGATACACCCTGCCACCTCCTTAGAGGACAGGAGCGCCCTGGCCATGTGGCTCAACCACCTGGAGGACCGCACATCGGGTGGCTTCGGCAGCCAGAGCAGAGGTCGGTCGGATTCGGTGGACTACGGGCAGACGCACTACTATCACCAAAGACAAAACTCCGACGACAAGCTCAACGGATGGCAAAACTCTCGAGACTCGGGCATAAGCGTCAGCGCTTCCAGCTGGCAGGACAAAAACCTGGCGTGCGAGAACGGCCATCTGCCCCTCTACTCCTCCTCCTCCGTCCCCACAACCATCAACACCATCGGCACTAGCACAAGCACCAGTAAGTACCCACGGGAAGTTCTGGGAATGGCCACCCACGGCCGCCCTTCACAGCATGGTCCCCCCATTCCACTAGAAAATATTGCTTTGCCGTGGTTGGCAGAGGGGCTGGGTTCATCTGGGCCATAGAAAACTCCTTTTTTTTTTTTTCTCCTTTCCCCTACCTGCTTTTTTATTTCCTGCCTGCCTTTTTTTGTTCGTTTTTTTTTTCCTCTACTCCTGTGGGATTTTGAAGACCTGGCAGCTGGAGAGGAGGGAAAAACAGCCAAGCTGTGAGAGCAAAAAATGTGCATTATCGAAGGGAGCCCCTTTTATTTCATATATTACCTCCATGTAGATTTGCAGTTCACATTTCAAGAGTTCCTAAAGCAAGTGGGGAGCTGATGCTTCATGTCCAAAAGTGAGCTGGGGGACTTGAGGCCCAAAAGTGACCTCGGGACTTACTGGGAGGAAATGGGACTGGGCCCCTGAAGCACAGGCATTGTCTTTGGAAGCAGGGCTGGGATCCATGGTCTTCAGGGCATATCTGGAAACATTCCCGTGTATCTGCAGCGCATAGAGGCGTGAAGCTGGTGGTGATCAGGGGGTTTAGATGCAGAGTCCTCAGTGTTTTCCAGGAGAGCTGGGTAGCTCTTTCCCCGTGGAGGCCCTGCCAGGCTTTGGTGGGAGTGCTGGATGATGCAGAGCCCAGCCCAAGGCTTGGACGCTTGGGGACACTTCAGAGCACCATGGCTGGAGATACATCACTGGTTTTGCATGAAGCTGTAGTGCAGCTATAACTGTTTTGTAAAGCAGCCATTGGCGCCTGCAAGCCATCCATGGGAGAGGAGAAGCGAAGCATCTTCTCAGCAAGGTTCAAGAGCTGCGCTGCCCACCTGCTCCCTCTGTGGAGGGCTGTCATGCCTGCCTTGCTGTCACCTCGGGTGATTGCCACCATCTCACCTGCTTTGGGTCATCCGGGAGGTCTCTCTCCAAGATGCTTGGCATCTCCCTAGATGCAAGGGATGCAGCGAGTGCTTCAGGAAGAAGAGGCTTCTTGTGGCGAGGGCGCTGGCTTCTTGATCAGTGTGTGGAAACCCACAATTAAATAGCTGAAAGCTCTAAAATGGTCACTTAAGGCTTCTGGGGTTTTCCCTCTTCCATAATCGGTGCGTTTTTAAAGTGGTGTTTCAAATCAATGATGATCAGAGACACAGCTCTGGGTTTATTGCTGTAGCACCCTGGTCTCTGCCTCTCCAGTGTGCATCCTTGCAGGCAGCGCCGCCTGCTCTGCCACATGGGGATTTAGCAGAAGGGGCTCAGTTTCTCCACCGACTCTGAACATCATGCCCATCCCGTCCCCCATCTTCGAAGCCCTGGCTCCTGCTGCCATGGGATTGTGTGAGGTTCAGCTTCTCTGAGAGCTGGGTCCAGGCGCTGCGGAGGAGAGCTGTTTCAGGGTGACCAAGCTGCATGGGAAAGGCTTAACAAGGAGGCAGGAGGAGAAGGATCGTGACGGTATTTGCAGTTGGTCAGTTAAACCTCTCCAGAGATTATTTTCAGGGGGGTTCTTCCTTGTGGTTTTTGCCTACCTGGCAGTTTGGAGGCTTTGCGTGCTGGGGAGGCAGTGGGAAGAGGTGGCTTCAGAAGGGATCTGGTTCCTCGCTTCGAGAGCTGGAAGCAGGGAGGTCTGATGGGTGCAGCAGGTTAATCATTGACAGTGGCTGGAGCTCCGCAAGATGCTTTAGATCTTGAAGGCCGCTTTTCAAAGATCCCTCTGTTTTTCTTTTTGTGCACAGGTTTATCTCGTAGCAGAAGTAACAACCCACCTCTTGCCCAACAGGGTCCCCAAGTATTAGCAGAAAGTGCCGAAACCCAGGCAACAGCTGAATTACTCAGCAGCGCCCAAGCTGCCACACTGCTGAGGTTTTTCCTAAATTCTCCAGAATTAGGTGTACACAGCACTGGAACAGGAGCGTTTGTGGGTCTGTCAGCAGGGGCTGTACAGCCCTACGCTTTACCCTGGTCTTTTGCTGGAAGTCTGTGTCCCTCCTCCATCTCTGCCACTCACTTTGCCGCAGCATCCCCTGCCATAAGTCCCGGCATGGCAGCCCTTGCCCGATCTGGTCATTCCCAGCATCCAGCAGTAGCTGCTTCTCATGGCACCGGGGCAGCTCGCTCGCACTGTCTTGCTCTGAGCTGCAAGATTTATGGAATCCATATTCAGGAAACCTTTTCCCCAAGTGTCACACCAGGGTCAACGCGTATTTCTAAGACTGAGTAGCTTTGCAGGGGTATCTAAACACATCTTCAGCCCAGCCTACCCCTAAATGTTAAGCTGTTGTAACTCCGGCTGATGTATTTTCGTGGCAGGATATTCAGACAATCTGCGGGTTGAGCTGGAGATGACCTAACCACGCTTCGTGTGTTAGTTCATAAGCTTCCTTAATGCAGTATTTGCTCGGACACGAGCACAGTAAGTCCACAGAGAGATGCTAAAAAATAAACATGGCTGTCAGCCTTTGTCCCAGCCCCTTGAGTCGATCAATACGTCCATTAATCTTTTATTCCAAAGCAAAACCCTCAAACTGTTACTGTTTGTTTAGGTTTTAGTGTTATTATTTTTAAATCCTCCCTCTTACTTGGAGGTGTTTATCTGGGCAGGGGTTTAATCCAGCAACACCCTGCAGGGCACAGCCTTCTCTGACCTGTCCCTGCAAAGGCACTGCCTGTTCCTGATGCTGAAATGGGGCAAAGTCTTTCCCAGAGGAGTAACATGGTGATCTTGCCCGAGGTATTTTCGTCTGGTTTTGTGGCATAATTAGGTGTAATGCTATTACGGTGTTGGGTTTAAATATGGGTAAGTGAAGCTCATGTGACAGTTTGCTTTCTGCTGTCCTTGTCTTCAACTTGACCTAGACCCAGGCTTTAAGACTTGGTTCAGGCTAGGTTCATCTCCAGCTCTCTCTTAACGGTGCTGGCTGGTGTTAGCCAAGGTTTGAGGAGATGTTGCTGGAGTTCTCCAGCCTTTGCAGGGCAGGTCTGGAGCACTCTGAAGGCATCACTCTGGATTTGCCACAGTAATGGTGATCCAGGAGCAGGACCAACGTAAGTGATGGGTTTGGGTCTGGAGCAGTCTGAGGGTATGCACTCACTCAAAGCGATGGAAGTTCATGCCCATCCACTTCATCACCATAATGGCCTTTCTCAGCCCATCCCACAGAGCTTGACTTGCAACTCTAAACTAAGCTTTAGAGTGCCAGGAGTAAAGGTAGCCTCGGCATGGGCTTGGGAGCACAGATGGGCAGGAGGCTAAAGCTGCTCCAGGCATGGTGGGACAGGGTAAAGCCCAGAACCCCAGCTCTGCAGTGAGTCAGGCAGCAGTTGCAAAATGCCCGGGTTGCACAACACCTTTGCAGTGGAGATGGTGCTTGGAAACTCTAAAATGACAGAAAAAAGTGGCTGGCTTTCAAAGCTGCAGACCGAGAGCTTCTTGTGGGGAGGGCCCGTCTCCTTCCTGTGTAATTGGTTCCACCTGAGCATGATCTGATGGCATATGGGTTTCCATTGCCAAATGGAAGTACAGCATAGCTTAACCCTGTGTTTTCTGCCTGCTCAGAAGGAAATATGTACAGAGGAGAAGGAGGGTCTGCTGTTAGAGATGCTTGTCCAGCAGCAAGAAGGTGGGGTGCAGGTCACTGGTCTGATATGGACCATAAGGTCTGCAAGCAAGGAAAGAGAAAGAAAACCAAAGTTTGGCAGGAGTGATAGCAACTCCAGTTGGCAATAGCAAGCTTGTTGAACCACAGCTAAAGAGGTAAGGATTTGGT
Source organism: Phalacrocorax aristotelis (assembly GCF_949628215.1). Classification (NCBI taxonomy): domain Eukaryota; kingdom Metazoa; phylum Chordata; class Aves; order Suliformes; family Phalacrocoracidae; genus Phalacrocorax; species Phalacrocorax aristotelis. The sequence goes on along the minus strand of NC_134284.1, from coordinate 34,281,326 downwards.
TCCTGGCTCTGACGTGCATCTGCTGGAAGAGTGTCTTGGTCCTCTGCTCCCAGTGTTACAAGTATTACTTCTTTTATCAGTGTGTGGTTAGATTTTCCTATGCTCTCACCTGTGGTGTAGTGCCAGGGCACTTAAACTCCCCTTGGAGATCAGGATCCTAGCAGCAAGTCTCTGGTCTCTGCACAGGGGCAGAAGGTCTTGGTCTTACTGCAGGAGCAACAGTAACTTGCCCCAAACATGTGAATTAAGAGACAGATGTTGCAGGCTCTTTCTGGCAGAGGATCGAGGACCTACTTATGCCAGTACCTGCCCAGAAAAAGAGGCAGCTCAGTGCCACGTACAGGCAGCATTTCAGCCAGGGTGAGTGTCTCCAGTTGTCATGCTGCCTGGGGAACAGGAGCTCTGCCCAGCCTCTGCATGGGCTGTAGTGCTGCCGTAAAGCAATGGCACATCGGTCCCTTGGTGGGGGATGGCCCCGGAGAAGGCAGGCAGCACCTGGTCTTACTGGAGCCTTGTGTCTAGGAGTATTGTCTCCTGCCTGTCCTTCCAAAAAGAGGAGGAGGTCCCTGGACTGGTAATGGTGGTATCTGAGTGCGTGGCTGTTGGTGCCCTGCAGACCTGTCCCTGGTGCGTGCGCCCTGGGTCGCTTGGAGTGGCACCGATGCCTGGAGGTATGGTGTGGGTGGCACCAGGGTGTGCATCACACATCAGTGATGGATAAATGCAGTCAGAGACCTTGCTATGGAATACCCTGCAGAGCAGAAATCCCAGGCGTTGGGACTGTGTTCATACAGGAGAGGTGTTGCAAACTCTTTGGTATTTCAGTGTTGCTGTGCTGCCTGGGTTCCCCTGTGAGTGAACGGAGAGGTCCTTGGACCAGCAAAGCTCTTTGCCAGCCTGCAGCCACCCTTCCGCTTCTGCACAAATGGGAGAGGTGCTGAGTGCGCAGGCCTGCTACACCCTTCCCATGGGAGTCTCTGCCAGAAAACTGATGTTGTTTGTCTACGAGGAGAAACAGGAGAGCGAGCAGTGCAATGCAGGTGAAATACTCACCTGTATAACCACCTTGTCCTGAAAAAGAAAAATCTCTTATCTTGTCCTAGAGCTGAAGAGAAGGAATAAATCAGTGTACTTCCTTGCATGCACGCCAGTCCAGATTCACGGCTCTCCCCCTGCACCTGCCAGCTCTTCAGAAATGTTTATGTTTCAGGGTCATGCTCAGGTGGCATCAGCCACCTGAGATCAAACACTGCACCACAAGAAATGTAGAAATGCTGGTGGCAGCAGGGCACGCTGCAGAAGGAAGGATCATCCCATGGACTCTTATGTGAAGATCCCACCAGGGGCTGCTGGCTCTGGGGCAAGCCCAGTGCCAGCTTGTGGAGACCCTGCCATCCTGGGAAGGGCTTTCTGTTGTGTTTCTCTTTCTCAGAAGGGACTCAGTCCCAACTACTGCCCTACAGGCAGGACGGCAGCTACTAAACAGTATGTCAGTATGTGTGTGCATGACATGGCTTGCTGGGTTTTGCCTACATTTGCCCCAGTTACAGACTCCCCAGTGAGAGAGCAGATGAACAAGACGGTGGAGCTCTTCCCCAGGTCATGAGGGAATTGAGGTGGAAGAAACGACGCCAAAAAAGCTCTTGTCATGAACGGAGTGTGGGTTTCCTGACTCTTCCTCCCCTACACTGCTGTGCAACAGCTCACTTCCTACCACCAGAGACAACCCTGCTGTTGTACCCAGTATCCAAACTGAGCTTGGTAACGGGATAACGGCATGTTTTAACCCGCAGGACCACCCTGATTTTTGTTGGGTTGATAGGCAGCTTGCAAATACAACGATCTCCTCTGTGTAGATTTACAATGACACCTGATTGTGTGTCCTCAGCATGTTTGACTTATGCAGGGTGACACGTTTCCTCCTGTGCAAAGTTAGCAAAATATGCTGTTTTGCTTGGTCAAAAATAAAGAGTGGAAAAGTCTTACTAAGGTTATGACAGTGAAGCAAACAAATGTACTCTTCTTGCCAGGGGGGATTAGCTTTGTACTCGGGAATTGCCTTCAGAATCTTGTTCCTCAGTTGGCCATGCTGTGTACTGAGACTTGGCACCTTGGCACTCATCCTGCCAGGTGGGGACACCTCTAATCTTTACTTTCTTTCTCTTTTACTGATGGACTGAGAAAAGCTCGTTGACCTATACTACACTTGAGGTTTTCAGTGGTGGTAGATTGGGGCATTTGTTGTCTTGCTCATGCCCTCTAGTGTTGCATGTAACCATTGGAGGACATTTCTAGGAGTCACCCACTTTGCCAGGGTCCCATGGCTACAAGGTCTTGCTAATTCTGGAGCTTAAAAACAGAGTTGCTTTCTCAAATCCATGCAGAATCAGTACAAATGCAACAGCAAACGGGACTGAGAGCGAGGACAACAGAATCACAGAATCATTTAGGTTGGAAAAGACCTTTAAGATCATTAAGTCCAACTGTAATCTGCTACTCCAGCTCAGAACAGCAGATACAGATTTCCTGGCCCCTATATATATTCAAAGCACTTGGTCCCTGGGAGATACAGTCCACAGCTCTGCAGACCACCACTCAGCAAGCAAGGAGATGAACAGTCCCCTGCCCTCAGCCTGGAAGCCATCAAATTTTGGAGATGGTAGCGGTGGTGGTGGACAAGATCTATGGCCTTTTGGGGTGTCAGCAATGCTGGGGAAGATCTGCTGCTTTTGAGTGGTCACTGCAGAGCTGTGTTTTATAGCCAGCGTCCCTTCCCGCTGTTGAGGCTGCTCCATTTGCCATGGCCCTCAGCCTCTGGTTAGCAGGCAGGTGTCCAAAATCAAAACCGAGCAAGCTGTGCCCATTCTCTGTGAGCTGATCAGCTGGCCAGGATGTTTTTAGTTGATGGGCCAGCTACATGTGCTCATTCCATCGTCATCCCAGCTCCCACGCTGCCCAGATCTGGACTCCAAGCAGGGCAGCCAGGTGAGCCGTCCCACCCTGGGACCACGGCAGCCCTGAGGTGGTCTTTGGCTGGTCAGGTGCAGGGAGGGAGACTGTTCCCCCTGGGTCGGTGGGATCTGGGCATGCAGCAGCAACATACAGGCTGGGAAAATGGGTCTGTCTAAGTGGAAGAGGTCAGGGCAGCCCTGTCATACAGTCCAAGTAACAAGTGATAGGATGAGGAGAAGGCCTCAAGTTGCACCAGGGGATGTTTAGATTGGGTATTAGGAAAAGTTTCTTCACCAAAAGGGTTGTCAAGCACTGGAACAGGCTGCCCAGGGAAGTGGTTGAGTCTGCATCTCTGGAGGTATTTAAAAGATGTAGACGTGGTGCTTAGGGATGTGGTTTGGTGGTGGACTTGGCAGTGTTAGGTTTACAGTTGGACTCAATCTTAAAGGTCTTTTCCGACCTAAATGATTCTATGATCTCTGCTGTGCACTTGCTCACAAGGGCTCAAGGTGAAGATGCATGAAGACACTTTGGGCAGAAACTGGTCTGGCCCTGCCTTCTGGTCTGTCACCTTTCACCATCCGTGTTGCTGTGTTTAGTGTTTCCTGACCCAGTGTATTGAAGCATGTTGATGGACTCTTGTACTTGAGCAATGGTCAGAACCTGTCCTACCCTTGAGACTTCAGTTTGGCTGTGCCAGCACTTCCTGTTCCTCCTTTGAGCCTGTTTTGGCATGTTCCCTTCACCTCTTTGCTCCTGGAGGATCTCTCTTCTCTCTGTATCTTTGGCCAAAAAGGCATGTTGCTGACAAAGAGCAACATGGTGCTGAGGTCCCACCTGCAATTGTCTCCATGGGTGTCTTAGACTGTCATCAAAGCTGATCAGCCTAAGTGTTGTCTTCCCAAAGACCGCGTTCTGCACTGGAAGGAAAAAAAAAAAGGATGACATGTGGATTTACATGGTGACACAGAGTAACCCACTGACCACTGATGAACACTTGGGTTTGGACATTGGCCAGTGTCTGGACTGGTGGCTCTCCTGTTTCCATTCAGCTGGGACTTGCTCTTCGCAGTTAGCATCGCTCGTAGGGGATGCACAGCCACGCAGCCTTCGGGGCAGAAGTTTCTTGCCTGCAATGGATGGCTTTGGGGGGATGCGCTTGGCTCTGGGGGGATGTGGATAGCTTTGGGGGGATGTGGTTGGCTCTGGGGGGATGTGGATGGCTTGGGGGGGATGCGCTTGGCTCTGGGGGGATGCAGTTAGCAAAGCAGAGTTGATGTTATCCCAGGCATCAGGCAGGTCCTCCTTGCTGTGCCCACTCTGCTCTCACACAGGAGCAGGTGACAACACGTGCGTCCTACAGTGGGCAACGCATTTGGGCTGTGCGCGGATCCTGTTGTTCGCAGGGTGTCGAGCAAGTGATGGATACCTGCTTGCCAAGCAGAGGGAATAGGCAGGGAAGCGAATGTGTTTCCCATGAGCGTGCCGCAGCGAGTGGGCTTTCACATGGGCAGCAGGCTGGATCTTGCGGTCTTGCCTCTGCTCAGCCCCTCATCAGTCACGGTGCTCGGAGGCAGAGATGTCACCAAAAGGTCCTATTGTGGTCCCAAAGGGAAGGAGAGGAGGGGACCTCGAGGCTGGGCTCAGCAGTGACTTCCACCAGGTGATATTATGGGTGGCACATAAGCATGCGTGGATGTCACTGGTTGCTTTTGGCTGCTGGTAGGTACAGACCCATGCGGGTGCTCCTAAAAGAGCCCTTACAACACCAAATGATGCTGCTAGGCACTTAAATAATTCACATAATCTGGCCTGCCATAGCCATAGCAAACAGCCCCGTTGTTAGGGAAGAAGCGAAGGGGTTGGTGGTTGGTCTGGGTGGCCCGTGAAGAGGAGGGGGAGCACTGGGCCATCCCTCCCTGAAGAGGGCATGTCACACATGCATCCTCTGGGACTGCTCCATTGGTTCCTCCAAACCTGGTATATGCAAGGTTTGATCCTTGCATGTACCTACACATCTCCTTACAAGGCACCACTCCCAAATTGACATACGCTACGCACAGAGCGATGGCTCCACAGCTTTCTGGCTGGAATCAGGCCACCTAATTTGGGAACCTCTATTCCAGCAGCACCCAGGGACGCTCCCACCCTCACGGCTTGTGACGTCCCGGTGCAATCACCGACCGTAAGCGCTCAGGGCAGAGACTGCGTGCCCTGGTTTTGCACGGCTGTGAGCACATTGCTTGTCCATTGGCCACGGAGGGTAGGACACCATCCTCGACCTGCAAGTCAGGGTGGAAGGACCTTGAAGTTTCCAACTCCATTGCCTCCAATTTCTGTACAGCAACCTGTGTGTCTTAGGGAGGGGTGTTAAGAAGCATCAACGATGGTTTTGTGTGTTATCCTATGGTTCTTGGGATGACTGTTGCCAATGAATCATGCTTCTGACCTGGAAGCGGTGCAGAAACCGTCTGCGGTTTGCATCACCACCAGAGCCGCTGTCGGTGTGTGGCCAGGGGGCACTGACTGGGAGCCCAGTACCCAGGGGTACTCCTCAGTGCCTCCACTATTAACTTCTGTCCCTAAAGTGCCTGATGACTCTGTCTCCAGCTGCCTCCAGCTAGGGATCGCTCTCACCAACTCACCCCTGGGCTCCTAGTTGCCAACAGGCACTTTTGGGGTGCCCAGCAGGCAGTCACAGAAGGGGAGGAAAGGCCCCTGCTGGCAGAGTCGTGTGAACCCCCACCCAAACCCCTTTTTCCTCCTCCACAACAGCCTCCCGATACCACCTTTCCCCAGCCTTCCCTCACAACACCATAAAAATCAGTTTTTTGATTTTTTTCCTAAGCATCTTCATGGGGCAAGAAGCCCCTAGAGAGAATCACCTCTCTGTTGCTCATCCTTTGAAACCGTGCGACTCTAGGCTCTGGCAAGTAAAGGAATGGAGACATATGAGCTCTCCTTCTCCCCGCCATCGAAGAGCAGCTGCAGAGAAATGGCAGGAGGGCAGCGGGGAGGGAAGGGAGTGCTGGGGTTTGGATTCATCTAAAGCGACTCCAGTCTCCCTCTCGACTGCGGCGTTGCACGGGGACTTGCTCTGTTCTCCTGACTCAGTAACATGCTGCTATTTAATTAACTTTTGACTTCTGGTTTAAAGGAGCAGTGCACAAAATAGTTATTTACTTCATTTGGAAATTCTTTTAATTGTTGCCATAATTATAGCTTCCTCCTCTTTTTTTTTTTTTTAAATATTTTTCTTAGCAGGGGGAAGGGAGGGAGGAACGGAGAGAGGGGGAATATTTGTCGCTCTCCTTGTGGTTATCACATCCTTCAAATTACTAAAAGAGGCTGGGATAATAGGTCTGGTGATTATATATAGGCACCATCTGCTCTGTGGCTGCTTCCTATCAAAGTGCAGTTAGGAGAGTGCAAGAAGGATATTTTATCTCCAGCTATATTAAGACTCTGTTTCCATCTCAGCACCAAAGCAAAGCTCTCTGCATGCAAATGGATCAAATGCGCTGTAATCAATGGCTCAGTTTTGGCAGCCTTGAGGCTGAATTTTTTTTTTTTAATTTTATTTTCCCCTCAAGTTTGCTGTTCCCATTCGTTATGCAATTTTATTCAAGGCTGGTTGCTCTGCATTTGATGTTTTCTTGTAACCGTAGTCCCCCCCCATTTGCTGAGCAATGTAGTCTCGTGTTAGCCGGCACAGAGATCTGTGTCATAACTCAAATGCAAGGCAATATCTGAGCAATCGGGAATGTTTTGGAGGATGACGAGGGCAGATTTTTAGGATGCATATGCTGTCGGTATGTAGAGGAGGTGGAGAGCTGAGCTGAGTTGATTTGGAGCAATAATGGGAGAGAATGAATACATGTTTTAAGATAGCAGCCGTGGCTATCGCAGTGCTGCTGGGGACTGTTGGGGAGCATTGCAGAGCTCGGTGTTTGGGGCAATACGGGGAGTCATGAGGTGCCCCTGCTGGGCACTACCTTTTGCATCTTCTCATGTGGGGAACTGGATACTGCATTTGCCCCTCCAAGACCCAACAGCTTTTCTTCTCTCCTGGAGCTGGTAATATTATATGCTCTTGGAAGAAGAAGATGGAGGAGAAGGAATAAGACATCGCCAGCCCTTACAGAGGTTGCTCAGGACGGGGCATGTGAGCCCCCGAGAGCTGGAGGCCAGAGGAAGCCGATAAGGCTGAAATGCAGAGGAATTTGTCTTGTGAAATCTGGGCCATGGTGCCTACAGGAGAGGAGGACTAAATGGCTTTCTTGAATGAGTGAAAGTGGGTAAAAAGAGATAAGGGAGGAGAAAATCCCAAATAACTCAGTGAGGACGGAAAAGGCTACAGTACTGTAGCAAAGTCCTGTTTCTTTCTGGGTGAAATTTCCCTGATGACGGTGGGGTGATGACTGTGGGACGTACATCGTGTAAGACACACTTTGTCCTCCTGTATTTTGTCACTCCTAAAGGCACGCTGTCTCCCTGCACTCACTCCACAGACTCTTCAGGGATTATTGGATCCCAGTTTCCTGGGGCAATTCCAGAGGTTTTGCATTCACCTCTTCCACTCAACTGGCTTAAGACACTTCTTACTCCCAGTTTCCACAGGTTGCGTATTGCTTGGTAAAGGATGTAAGTCTTACAGCTTGGCCTCTTGAAATGATGGCAACTGATTGAGGGGTGTTTCCATCTGAAGTGTAACGTGTGGTAGAAGCTGGTGCTGCTGGCAGTCTCAGCAGGCAGCTGCTTCTCAGACCAGGATCTTATTAGCAGCTGGTGGAGGCAGTGGGGAGCGCTGGCTGCTGCTTGGGCGGAGCGGGTGCTCTTGGACATCTCTTCTGGGTGGAAAAGGACCATAGGAAGGGGAGTTTCTGCATCCCAGCGCCATTTATCTGGCTTGATCTGTGAGCAGGGGAGGAATTTCCCCCAAGAGCCTGTAGCAAAAAAATCAGTGAATTCTGGGATAATTCCGGAGGCTTGGTTCAGCGCAGTAGTGTTGTTGTTAATGGACCGGGATTCCCCAGGGGCGAACGCTGCTTTTTCTGTGGTTTGTGCATAAATGTATGAGAGAAACCACATTTATTGGCCTGGAGATCAGGGCATTGCGTTTACCCAGAGAGCAGCATGGTTTAGGGCAGCGCCTTCTTGCAACATGATCCTCCATCGCCAGCACCGCCTCCCGACGCAGACGCCGTTTCGTGCGTTCTTTTGTCTGTGAGTTAAGTTGCGCTCGGGATTCACACCTCGTCTGTCTTACTCCCACCTCGCCAGATGCTCTGGTGGGGAGCCCCACGCAAGGACCTCAAAAGCAGCTCCTGAGCTCATGGTCCTTGGCGAGACAGGCTGGGCTTCCTTCCAGAAACCCATCCCATCGGATTGCTGAAGCCACCAAGAGCTGCATTTACACGTCTTTAGGTACAGCCCCGCTCCTGCTGCCTCACAAATGAGTAAATAACAACAGCAGCAATTCCTGCCGGAGCCAAACAGCGGGTCCACGGGTGCTCGTGGCACACAGGGGCTCACAAAACCCTCTGCGGTCAGCAGAAACGTCCCCTTCCCTGGCTGAGCCTGGATGAGGCCTCGCACGCGCTGCTTGGAGAGATCAGCAACAAACGGGTTATTGTTTCTCTGTCCAGTTTCTTGAACAGGAAACTGCGTTTAAAAACGTCATTTTTTTAAAAAAAGTTTGCTTGGTAGGCTTTTCTGCAGTCTATGCTTCTTCCTAATTTCTCTGCTTGAGACAACACTCTGCTTATATCTTTTTTTTTCCTAATACACACAAATACCCGGGGCCTGGTTGCATTTAGGACCCTTGGTTTCAACCCCTCCATGGCTTATATCAGTGCCTGATTCAGAAGCAAGGACATGGCTTATCCGGCACCGTACGAACACAGTTAAAGTCACAGCCACAAAACCCAGGGAGAAAAAAAAAAGGCACAAAGAAAAGCCTCCAAGGGTTAGGGGATGTTGAGCCGAAAAATGTTCCATCAGGTTCTGCTTCGGCCACGCTGGAGCTGCCTGCGGCGGCGTGGAGAGCGGGTGAATGAGGTGCCCAGGAAGGAGGCTGGGTGCCAGCTGGGCAGCGTGACCCACCGGCGGCTGTTTCCAAGGGTCCTCGGCACAAAAACGCTGGAAAAGCCGCGAGCGTTGCTCTGCCAGCGCAGGGAAGCCTTCCTGGAGGGGATGGTGCTTCGTGACCGGGGTAGCAAGGGGGGGAGGCAGAGCAGAGGACCGAGTTGAACTTGGTGGTTTCTTTGCGAGGAGGATTGCAGGAGCTGCTCAGCATTCCCCCTCCGTGGGGGTGCTTCTGGCTTGTACAAGAGACCATGTGGCCTCGGTGGATTAAAAACATCCCCGCTTCCTACAGCAAATTGGGGTCAAGCTACTGCTCCAGGTGCCTGCAGGCTAGAAGAGGAATTGTACATGATAAGACACTGCCTAAGGATGCACCATAGCCAGCTTTGCAGCCAAGAAGTGCCATTTTTAGACTAAAAGCAAACAAAAAAAACATTTCCCGAAGAGTTCAGCATGCACCTTGCAGCGCTTTTTCCTTTCTTCAGCTATGGAAAGGATATTATTCTCAATCGTAATGTGCTGTATGGACTGTGCGCTGGTGTAAAGGGTTGTGAGGTTGTTGTAAAGGTCCTCTGGGTATCAGGGACCCAGTGGGGACTGTGCAGCGGTGGAGGGCACACTGGGACCAGAGGCAGTCTGAAGGCACCTCTGTACCCAGCAATGGGTCTGGCTCTTGGTGGAAATGCTCGCATCAGCCCCATGTGCGTCTTGTCAAGAACTTTTGCAGCACTTTAAGCCAGGTTTAGTGAAGGGTGCGCTGCGGCAGCGGGAAAGCAAGTGCCTTGTTGGCCGTCGTACGCTGCTTGGAGGAAGGTCTGCCTGCAGAGCCCAGTTCCTCGGCTCTAATTACAGGAATGGGTGGCTTTTTCCTTCTCAGGCTGAAAAATTGGCCCAAAACCCTGAGAAGCCACAACACAAACGTCTGACGCTGTTCCACATGGTCTTCAATGAACAAAAACCCTCTTGAAATTAGCCCTTGCCTACCAAAATAGGCAACACCACTTTAAAAAGGAAGAGAGAAGAAAAAAAATCCCGAAACCCAGGGCTTCACAGGGAAATCACTTGCAGCCTCAGAGTTTCGCTAAGCACGTTGCCGTGCCTGCCAGCCCAGCCAGTGTTTGGTCCGTGATAAAGCCACTTTTGCCTGGGGAGATGGCAGCCCCACAGGGATGCTCCTTGCTGCTCCGTCCCTGCGGCACTGCGGTCTGCATCTGCCCCCTGCGATGGGGAGCCCCGCACACCGGGATGCTTGCGTCATCGCCATCACTCCATCCTCTTAATTTTTTTCCCCGGGAATATTAAGGCGAGATTGGTTTGAAGCTTGAGAGTGCTTCAGACTGCTGGTAATTTAGCACATTTTTTCCTAGGATGCAAAACATCCAAGCTCATCTCAAAGGCGTTATATTTAGCAGCATCTATATATATTTAGCTGCTGGGTTGCAGCTGACCCTGACCTGGAGGCCACGAGGAGCTTTCTTGCAAGGAAACACGGTCTGGCATGGGCTGAGCCCAACGCCTACGGCCGTTCAGAGCTGTGGTGGAGGAGCAAAGAGGCGACACCAGCCCGCTTATCATGGGGAGGACTTTGATCTGCTCTGGCCCCCGTCCCACTGGATACCCAGGTGGAAGGAGCCAGACCAGGCAGCGCCTTTGCAGAGTGCTTGGTGGGTCCATGGGGAGCGGATAGCTCTTCCACCGCCTAAATGAGCCTGTGGCTGGCAGGAAAACACTTCTAAGCCAGAAGTGGGATACACTTACAAGTTGCAGGGGATCCGTGTGCCAGCGTGGCTTGCACTTTGGAGTGGTGGTTTCCTCTCTTTGTTCAGCCGGCTCGCACTGCTGTGGCACTCAGAAAGGCAGGCTTGCCTCTGGCCGCCTCCTGGAAGCTTATCTTATCCTAGAAGAATATATGAGATTTCCTTTTTAAATTAAAGCTTAATATTTTTGTAATTAAAAGAAAAAAAAGGCTTGAGTGTAAGGTTATAAACTCACACTTGTATTTCTTCTGCTGAAATTAAAGCACACATGGACCAGTTATTTTAGAAAGAGACTGAATAAATGGCTTGTCCCAGCGCATCCATCGGCAGCCCTGGCTTCACCTCGGACCATCCAGAAAACACACTGGCTTGTCAAAAGCAGGGAAGGAACTACACTAAACTGACACTTGGAAAATTATGAGCTACATCCACTGTTTCAAGAAAGTGCTGCTTCAACAAGCAGCAGTGTTAGTAAATATGCACATTTATTAATTCCCTTTCTGAGGGTTGCAAATTAAAAGGGGGAGAGATGTGTGCACGCCAGGCAGGGGTACCAGCCCAGGGCTCACAGCGATCTTGCTTGACTGCTGGTGGAAACTGGTATGAGGGTGTGCAAGAAACTGTGTTGCTCACTGGTGTCTATTGCAGCCAGAAAGGCTTAAGCAGAGCCTAAAGTTAGGCCACTGCTAAGACCTCTTAAATAATCTATGTCTGGTACCAAGAGTAGCTGGGGTGGTTTCAAAGAGCTGGTGACTTTTTCTGCTTGTAGCATCCTCCGCAGAGGAACTATCCCTACCGCCTCTCGTGAAGTTGTGTGAATTGACTCATAGTTCAGTAAAAATGCTTGTGGTTTAGTAAAACATGGTCTGTTGGACTCCAGCGTTGCATTATCTCAGGGAAAGAAGTGGAACTAATGTTTATATGTTGCACTGGATGATTTCTAATTGTTCCTGGCCATCCTGCAGAGTTCATTACTTCTCCTCCAGCCAACACCGGCTTCTAATGAGGGGGCATAAAATTAAGATGGAGTTTGCAAGGGTATTGCTGCTCAGGAAGGAATCTGGGCTGGATTTAAGATTTTGGTGGTGAGAGGATGGCTTAAATGCTGCAGGGTATCAGCAGCTGCGTACACCCTGTAAGAGGGGCACTAATGCAGCAGCCCTTCGCCTCCTAGAAGGCGCCAATTAGCTCCTGGCCTCCTGCCCCATTCCCCTGCATCTCTCAGTCATTCAAAGGGCACAAATATTTCCTAAACCAGAGTTTTTCCTACAACAAATCTGGGGTGGCTTCTCCCACCCTGGGGCATGGAACCCCAGCTGGGGGCAACAGGCACAGAAGGGGCTCTGGGCTCTGCTGCTGTGACGCTCAGCCCTGGTGATCCATTTCAACTGATATATCAGTTTTGTCCCGTGTTTCCCCCCCTTTTCCTTTTTTTTTCAGTGCTAAGTATTTTTCTCCTGGGAGGATGATGTAGCATCTCCAGGGCCCCCTTACAGTGCTGCTTTTGGGGTACAATTGGAAAGCCAAGAGCTGAAATAGCTTGGCCAAGACCTTCTTAAATCCACCTATTTCCCTGTCAGGAGGCACCACAACTTTAGGAAATGTAGCGCCACTCTGAAAAATAATCCCGCATCCTCATTGACATCCTTTTCTGCCAGGAGACTACTGGAAGATATTTCTATAGTTATTTAATGGGAAGGGAACAAATTCTTCACCATAAGCCATCCCCTTGCTTCCCAGCGCAGCATGGTGTTACTGTTATGTGCTGGGAGAAGAAAACACTTTCAGATATAGGAACAATTTAGATGTTGCAGAAATCTAAAGGGTTTTGGCTTCATCCATCAGCTCTGTGTGGCACCAGCTGCTTTTTACAGGTGCTTAATAAATGCAAACGAGCTCTGGCGTTTTTCTCTCCCCTCCGTTTATAACCCCACTACTTGCTCATTTTCATTCCACTTCTGGTCAGCAGAGATGGCTTTGATGGCAGGTTTTCCCCTGGGCTTTAGCTGGGAATTAAACCTGGCTTAAGTTTCACAGCATGGCACACCTGGCTGGGGGTCCTCCACCAAGACTCATTTCTATTTGGAAATAACACGTGGAGGAGCCGTGAGTGGTTTTGATGAACTCCTACTAAGGCAAAAAAGGGGGTCAGGGAGCTTCAGTGCATTGGTGCCTTAGGAGGAAAACCAACAAGAATGATGAATTCCCCCTAGGTTTTGTACAGAGTTAAGAAATTTGATTTTGAAAGGAAAACTGAAAAGTTTTTTGCTTCAGTTTCATTTGGGCTGAAAGGTCATTTTAACCCCTCTGCCCTCAGATTTCCCTGGAGCAGAAAATCTGCTTTTCATTTCATCTACCCCGCAATGAAGCTTACAGCAGCTAATTTGGGGAAATTAGTGTCTTTCTGCAGGGTTTGCTCTTGTCTCTAGAAACGAGTCCTTTTTAACAAACCAGTGCGGATGTTTTCTCAGCCATCACGACATGAACCCCACATCTGTACCCAGGGGCACGTCGAAAGTAGCAGCGTTGGCTTGGGTTTGGTGTGACCCAGAAGAGCCTTCCCATAGCGCTGGATCCAGAACTTGTCCCGGTTATCGCAGCAGCTGATGAGACACGGCTCGGCTGACCGACAGCTAAATCCAGAGTTTTTTTGGTCTCAGTTATCAGGAAACAGCCCCTGTGAAGTTCAGTTAATTTCACTGAGAGTAACCGCAAGAAAACATTAAATAAATGTTTTACATCCTAAATCTGTACATTAAAATACAATAACTGCATTTATGGTTTAGCCAGCAGCTTAGTGGCTTTGTGAATTATGGAATTTGAATTTTGTTAAGCCAACAGACCAATCTTTTCATTTATTTTTCATTACAGGAAACAGAGATAGTTTGTCCATATCCATCTTTTCCTCTAAATACCGTGTATTACCCCCACTAACCCTAGAAAAAGATATCTAAATCTTTAAGGAGTAACTAAAAATGAATGAGGCGGTATGGAAGAAGGGCAGCGAAAAACTGAGACCATTCAGTAAAATTTACATTTAAAAATCTATTCAAGTTGCAACACCTACCAAAAAGTGTCAGAAAATCTAAGATTTGGGGTTTTAATACTTTAGCATGTGTAAGACATACTTCTCTATTTGACTGAAAGGCAAGTAAATACCCACCCATTGTAAAGCCTTTCTTGAGAAATAACTCCAAATCACAGGAGCTGGTGCATCCCTCTTTTCCTAGCGGTGTTAGACTTATTTGTTAAAAACAAATTTAACTTGGTGGTATTAAAATTTCAGCCAGGAAATAGAAGCCAATGGTAAAAACAGATCCAAAGCTTTCCAAAGATAATTGCGGGGGGGGGGGTGGGACTTGGCCTTACCTCTTTGTCGTGGGTATATTTTTACCATCGCTTTGGGCATTTGCTTTTGTGGAGGTTTAAAAGGTATGTGCTTGGAAGCGCCCGTGATGGGTGGCTGAGCTGGGGTGCTCGGCTGAGTGCAAGAGCTTGGTAGGACTCCCCAAGGCTTAGACATTTCTGTGGATGATAGGTACCTCCACAAAGATGCGAGGCAGATGTGTAAATGCTCGGTGCTTCGGGGCATAAGCCAAGTCCTAACCCAAAGGGAGAGACAGAGAGGCTTCCCCGGGGTCTGTGTGAGGACATTCCCATCCTGGGGATTTTTATGCCTTTCCCAAGAAAGTCAGGGGTCCGGATGATTTTTGCAGGGCGAGTTTCGTGGCCTCAGTGTAGTCGCTTGAAAATTCCCATTACACCTGCAGTAGCAGCAGTGGTTTCCCTGCAAGGGAGACGGCCACCCGGGCTCCAGGGTTGATGAGAGGCAGCAGCCAAGCACCCAGCATGGTTCTGTGCTCAGGTTTGCTGTCGGTACGTGACTCCGCACAGGGAAAACCTCCAGAGCTGCTCGATTAGTCTTTTTTCCCCTAGAGATGCAATCCATGCAACAGCTTTCCGTAACCAACCCGACGTAGCTCATGTAACCCCCTCTCCTTGCAGGTACTCCTGTCCCCTTTGCTCCCTGGGAGGCAAAGCCGAGAGCTCAGGGCAGGGCTCAGGTAGCCACGGGCACTGCGAAGCCATCAGTGAGGCACCGTGGCCAACCAGCACGCATTTTATGATTTCATTTAATTTTTTTTTCGGGGGACTCTGCTGCATCCCGGGCCGCGAGGGGGGAATAACCTCTTTGATTTTATTTTTTTTTCAGTTCTCTCAGGCCAGACACACCACAGCCCTTTGAAACGCTCTGTGTCCCTTACCCCACCCATGAATGTGCCAAACCAACCTCTAGGACATGGATGGATGTCTCATGAGGACTTACGAGCTAGAGGACCCCAGTGCATCCCTTCCGATCATGCCCCCCTGTCTCCACAAAGCAGTGTAGCCTCTTCGGGAAGTGGTGGGAGTGAACATTTAGAAGATCAGCCTTCCGCTCGTAACACATTCCAGGAGGAAGGGAGTGGGATGAAAGGTGAGTGAAAAACCAGACGCCTCCCCCCCGCCAGCACCCAGAGGCAGGAGGGGAAAAGCCGTTTGCCCGGCAGCGCGGGGCTCGGTTGGCGGTTTTGGGCGAGAGTTCTCATAACCAAACGGGGCTTTTCAGCGTTTCTTCCTGGCTTAGGAATTTAGGTTAGGGGAAGAAGTTAGGTTTTCTTTTAAGCAGCAGCTGGTCCTGATCTGATGTCTTACGCTGGGTGCCGGTGGGCTGGTTTTGCCCCAAAATCCTGCAAGCTGCCAGCTTCCCAAAAAGCTGGGTTTTTTTTCATAGCCTGTGGCTTTTGGCTGCAAGTAGTGCTTTTTTATCTATCCTTTTATTTTTTTAATTACGGTGAAAAATAGCTTAGCATAGGTTCAGCAAGCCACCAGTGATTTACCATTAGGGTGTTTGGTACCCACCAAGTATTTGGGGAAGTTTTGGCTTCGGATATTTGTTTGTAGCGAATTTATCCTGTGTATTTCAGTTGTTTTTCCCATTACACCTGCATTTCACAGAGACTCTTAGCGTTAAATAGATGTGGTCCTGTTGGTAAACAAAGCAGAAACGAAACCTTATTGTTGCAGTCAAAGATGGAGAGCAAACTTGAGGCTGTAGAGGAATAAATAGATAAAAACTGGGCAAACACATAGGCTGTATATTCCAGTTAACAGACAAAATGACTGAAAACAAACCCGCAGCTATCAGAGACTGATTTAAACAACTGCAATTTTCATTAATCCAAAGCAACTCTATTCTGTAAAGACCGATGATGTAACAGAATAAGGAAACAATCATATTTTTTAAATAGTCACAAGGTCTGATTTTATTCCAGTTGCAGACAAATCTAGATACGTATAAACCTCTGTAACATGCGATTGTGTTTGACTTGTCACTGTATGACTTTGATGTGCACGAAGTAAATGCATGAAAGAACCTCTGAGATAGATGCTCGGGCTCAGCCCTCTCCCTGGCTGGACTTTGCACCATAGCGTTGCTCTCGGGTGGGGGCGATGGGCTGTAGATGTGAAGGGAGAGTTATATGAGCGCGACGGCCTCGCAGAGCCAGGCTTTACTTCTCAGTGGCTTCGCTTGCTGACGAACACCTAACCAGGTAGCACAGCCAGGGAGTGTTTCATCTCCAGCAGTGCTGCAGGCTCTGCGTACCTGCGGCTCCTGCTGCCTGCACAACCTCGCTGCGGACCGGCAGGCAGGCTCGGAGGGATCACTGTGAGCATGTTGAAGACTAAGCTGCAATCAACATGAAGGGTCCCCAAGGCTTTCCATGCCAGATCCTGCAGTCTGTCAGATCAATAGACCCTTTTTGGGAGCTGGTGGTGCAGAGGCGTCTATCTAATATTGTATTTATCCAGGTTTCTGCTGATGGGACTGGGGAGGAGAGCATGGGGAGCTTGGGTCCCTGTGACCCACAGCTGCAGCTCTGGGACCTGTGTGGATAGAAATATTCCAGTGTGATGCAATCGATCTGTATGGCCAAATCTGCAATACCCAAAGGCGCTATTGCCCAGGCTATCCATGAGCAATAATCAGTTAAAGAAACTCCGGATATTAATACAGCCTGTTGCTGCTGCACGCAGCCCTCGCCAGAGAGTTAGCTACCCTTCCTCGGGCCATCCCTTCCCGGGCATCCTCCTTCTCTCGAGGAAGGTTTGCAAACATCTAAACCTGATTCCCCCCATTGCTGAGTCAGCCAGTTGGCTTTTGTCCCGCTGTCCGGGGACGTGCAAAACAGATGTCTGCAGCCTCTGGTGTCTATGGCTGCCGTGTCCTCCCCCCTCCGCTGTATTTTCTTCAGACTGAACCAACCCAGTTTCTTCCCAGATGGTGTTTTCTAAACTTGAGGTTGTTCTTGCTTCTCTCCACTGGGTTTTTTCCAGAAAGTCCATATTTTATTGAAGGTGCGTTGCCCAAAACTGGGCTCGGGAGCAGAGCAGAGACTTGCTTGCCGTACAGACAGCGTTCCTGTGGCTGTATAGCTCATTGGCCTCAAATAACACACCACCGCAGGCTGCGTATGACCCCTTGTAGCCCCACAGCTTTCCTCCAAAAAAAAGTACTGCCCGTTCCCTGCCCTTGGTTTGTGCCGGTTCTTGTTCCTACAGAAACGCACAACTTTGTGCATTTTTATTGGGTTGCATCTTATTTCATCCAGACCGGTTGCTCGGTTTGCCAAGTCCCTTCTCTGAATTGCAGCCACGTCTCCCCGAGCGCCTGCAGGCTCTTGCGGCTTGGTGTCACCCACACCTCCAGTTGGCTTGTTCCTTCTTTAACACCCTCCACAGCATCCAGGAGGGTAGTGGGGAAACCAGACCCACGAGAGGCCCCTGTCCACCATGGCTTAGCAGTTCATCTCCCCTAATGTCACCTATTTCTCTCCATCTATCCTTGTGCTGAAGGAAAAGCACCCTTTGGCTTTTTCCCAGCCCCTGGTTTCTCCAGGGGAGATGTGGACACTTTGTTCCTTGCGGAGCCCATACATCTGTCTGTCTGTCCCTTCCCGGGGCACAGCTTGGGGTGCAATGGGAGGAGGGTTTGGGTAGAGCTGGGGGTTTCTGCTGTGAGTACGTCCATGGCTCAGCATGGTGTGCCATAAGGGCACTTCCAAAGATGTCCTGAGTATATATTGGCCTGTTTGTGTGTATATATATGGCAGGATGAATTGTTTTCCTTCTAAATTTCCATGCCAGCAGCCAGATACACATGTGCCGGCTGCACTCCAGCGTTTAATGCATATAGGGGACAGTGTATGTGAGCAGCATGGAAGTCCTCATTTTGCTGCTTGCATGAGACACAGCATTTCTGACAGCTGTGCCATGACTTGGCAATTAGCTCCCGGTAATTGGTGATTAAAGAGTAGCTCCTTGGGCAGGCGGCTCATTGCTCCGTGGGGAACATGAGGAAGTTTGACTTTCCAAAGGACCATGAAATCACCTTAGATGACCTTGCACCTCCTGGGTGCTACTTCCCCATGGGAAGGGGGAAAGCCCCACCACCATCCCTCTGTGTGCTGGGGTGGTTCCTTCTCCCCAGCCCACTCCTGGGATTGCCATCCCCGCTGGCAAGGGGGCTCTGGGATCGTCTTAGCTCCCCAAAATTAGGAGGGGGTCCAGGGAGGCTGATGCAAAGGGAAAGAAGAGCTGCTTCTGCACTCTGACCATCTGCAAAGGTTGGAGATGGGGTTTCACAGGGTTTAATGTCTATATGAAGTTACACCTGTCTTCTGAAAGTATCTCTGTGGGCTTTGCCATCGGCACGGACATGTGCCAAAGGCAGACATCCCCAGGGAACAGGTCAACTTCTAATGTGTCATCACTAAAATGGTGTGGTTTTCTATTAAAATTAAGTTGAGATTCAAGCCTGCCAGTCCCACGCTGGAAACAGGGGGCTTTCTGCTAATAGCTTTTAATTTTTTTAAACAGAAGATCAGTTTAAGAGGCCTCTGGTAGCAGGTTTTAGGACTGTTGCATGTCAGGACTTTTTGAGAAAGGCAAAGTTCAGCCTGTCTGTGGACAGTAAGTGCTTTGCCCTCATGTTTGGTGTGGGGTTGACCTCCTTCTGTGCAGCATTTGAGGAATTTCATCAAAATGCAAATCCCGATGTGTGTCAGAGAATGGAGAGTGAGAGCAAAACGCAGCATTTTGGGGCCATTTGCATTCTCTGCTTGGATGTGAGTGGCGTTTGGGGTCAGCCTGGGCAGTGGGCAGCAGGAGACTCCTGGCAGATGTAAGAATTGCCTTAGGGGACCAAACCAACAGTCCATCTGGTCCTGTCCCCTCCAGTGATGAGGTGTTGGCTTGGGAAGAGGTCTGTGACGATCCTTGACTTGCATCTGGCACTAGGCACTGTGGGGCTTTCTGGACAGAGACCACCCATACTGTGGGATGTCCCAGCAGTGGGACTGTCCTCCTTGCATTGTCTCATCCCTTTCCGAAGCAAGTCTAGCCTCACACTTTGCAGTCAGGTCAGCTTAGAAGACCTTGGAGGATGGCTACATTAATGAAGGTTTTTGGACGTGACCATGAAGGTTGTCCTCATGCTGGCCTTGGGGGTGGTGAGCAGAGCACCAGCACCCACAGCAGCCCTCGCCTGGCAGCAGAAGCACATAGTGGCTAGAAATCCCTCCCAAAAACGTTGCAAGCCTCCATTCCTCCTCCCCTCTCTGTGGGAACGTTGGAGGAGCCCCATCGGCGCAGCCCTGCCACTGGCCATCGCTCCTTCCCCTCGGGCTCTCCTGTGCCATCAGCCCCTGCCCACCGTGGGACGTGGGGTTCACCACCCTCTCAACGCATACCCCTCACATTGACTTAGGAATGATCAAAGAGAGGGGAGATGTTGCTGTTAATTTGTATTTAGCCCCAAAAGAGACACTTCCCGAGCCTCCGCCTGCTCTCTCCATTCAAGGTGTGGGGTTTCGTGCTGTTTCAGGCTGAAACACTGGTTTTTCACTGGTACATCACCCAGTGTGGGTTGAGGCAGGGCTCCCGGGTGTCTCACTCGTGGGGAAGGGGACAAGGACTAATGGGTGAGGGTGTTGCTGGGAGCGGAGCCTGTGAGCTCAGCAAGCTAAAGCAGAGCTGTTGTAGGTGCTAAATAAAGCAGGTCCCAATTTGGCACAGAGTTTGAAGCCTTTAGGACACAAAGCAAAAAGGTCATCACGGGCACGGTGGTGTGCTGCAGCACAGGTCTCTGCAGGCCCCCCACCCCTTATGGGGTGTCACCGTGGGCCCCCCAAACCTGGAAAACCCTGAGTAGCTGCTGAGCAGACTGGAGTGAGGGGGGCTTCTCTGTGGAGGACACCCCATCATGGGGTCCAGCGGGGTTTTGCATGTTGCAGAGGAAGGATCCCCCTCCCAGGTCCTTCCCTGTGAGGAGGATAAAAGTATTTTTGGGTACCCAGCCAGGCACAGATGCTACACTGCAGATAATGAGTGGGAAGGAAGAAGTCATTTCAGTCGGTGCATTTTAAGGTCCCAAGTCACCCTTCTGAAATGGGTTGTGGGACCATCTTCGATGGCACGTCATTTTTCCATGCTCAGAAAAAAAAAGTCTCTTTATTTCTCTTAAGCGGACATTTAAATTTTCAGCACATACCATCTTCCTTCATGCCATAAATCAGTGTCTACCATCTGCAAAACAGCCATTTGCTCATCCTAAGCTCGACCACACTGTTAGCTTCAGCGATTCCCACGTTCTCGGGAAAAGGGCAGCGAGGAGCTTGCCGGTGCAGTGGCGCAACGCCGGCTCCTTGTGGCTAATTCCCAGCGGCTCAGCCGCAGAAACCCAGCCTCTGAGGACGTGCCCTCATCGCGGGGCTGGTTCCTCCTACCGTCCACATCCACAGCACTATGTCCTCCAAAAGGTCCGCGAAGTTCAGTAAGGCGTCTGAAGCACCGGTGGGATGGTGGATGGCACCTAACCAGCTCCTTGTGTTGCTGTTGATGCTGTCGCGCGTGATTAAGCGGTGTTGTGAGCTCAACAGGAGCTCTCATCTCCTTACCTTTGTGCTGCAGATGTCCCAGCCTGGCTGAAGAGCCTCCGGCTGCACAAGTACGCCGCCCTCTTCTCGCAGATGACGTACGAGGAGATGATGGCCCTCACCGAATGCCAGCTCGAGGCACAAGTACGTCCCACGTCAGTCGTGAAGGGATCAGCCGTGGTCCCGGTTCTTGTGCGGTCGGTAGATGAGACGCCTCCAACACCTCATTTTGTGTCTTCACGTGGAAGGCGTTTTGCCCACAGGTGGTTGGAAAGCAAGCAGAGAAAGGAGAATTGGTTCTTGGGGGTGAAATAAACCACACTGAACTTGAAAACAGCCTTGCCCCAGACTTCTTACTGGAGTCCCAGCATGAAAGTCCCATCACTAGGAGCTGCGCTTGGGCTTTTGTCCGGTTGGGATTAAGTTTAGGAGTTTCAGGGACACAGTCTGCAGTACCCAACTCCTTTAAAGTCAGTGGGGTTTTGGTGGTGAATTGCCTTGTTAACCTTTGAAAATGTCCCCGCTTTCAGGTTTACGTATGCATTAACCTCGGAGTGACGAGGGCCGGTCGGCACCTTTGCTTTCACTGTTTGTGATGTACCAGGGAGGGACAGACTAGCTGGAAATCTCTATCTTCAGCAAGTCTCTAAGTGATTTTCTATGTCCCCTGGTAATGCCTGCGCTCAGAAATGTGATTAATTTATAGCAGCACTTTTCGTTTAGGGGAGGAAGGATTTGGGCTGACCGGGCTGTCCTGTGGAAATGTTAATGCCACATTTTGTGCTGGTTTTTGCAGAACGTTACCAAAGGTGCAAGACACAAAATAGTCATCAGTATCCAAAAGCTAAAAGAAAGACAAAACCTGCTCAAATCTTTAGAAAGGGTAAGTAATGGCAACTGCTTTTGTATTTCCTCTTTTTCAAGAAGCCAGGAATTAAGTCTGGGGTGAAGAACTCTTCAGTTACTCTTCAGTTGTTGGCATCTTTTGCAGAGAAATCTGTTTCTGGCTTCACCGCATCCAAACGGTGTCTCAAACAGTTCTGTACCAGATGCAGGTTTTATTTGGGGCTGTCTTTTGCAGAGTGGGTCCTAATCCGTCTCCGGCACTCAAGCAGCTGGGATGGATATAACCTGCAGCACTGGTACAAGCCCTGCCCAGCCTCAGGGTGCTCAGAAACACCTGAGCTCCAGGTGATGGAGGGCACCACCCCAGCGACACTGATGGGAAGGTGGTCACCCATCCGCTGAACCGTGGTGCAGGACCAGCTCTAGCTGCACCGGCTGGGCAGAGCCTTTAGCCCCTGGTTATCCCTCGGCCACTCGATTAACTCTCCCATCTCGACGCCTCCATGCACAGCAGTCCTCACAGGGACCTCTGAGCCCTGCCCCACCTCTCTGTCCCCAAAAAGAGGTAGGATTCCCCGGTGTCTGTCAGGTCAAGGCCCACCGTGCTTTTGTGGCACATCGTATGGGCAAGCTGTTCCCAGATAAAAAGCCCAGACACCCACGTCAGTGCCTGAACAACAGCTTGAATTTCCAAGGAGAACAAATAGAAACTTCTTTGTCCCTTCAACAAAAGCTTAAATTCTGCAGCAGTGGCTGTCAGAGAAGCACCAGCAGCGCAGACTGGCTGGGAGCAGCTTACCCAACCTCTCGCTATTTATTATCGCAATACTATATTATATTTAATTGCACCGTCTTCAAACAGCAACTTGCAGAGCCTCCCACTAGGGGCTTTTAAATACTTATGTGGTGTGTTGCTATTTATTGGTGTTTTCGTTAGCTCACTGCTTCACTATTTATTTATAATATGGGATTGTACTCAGAGTATGGCAGGAGCTAATAAAGCCGTATTTACCTCCGTATATTAATAATAACTATTAAATCCAAGAGACAGCCCGCTGGATTGAGCTTGCTTTGGTGATACGTTTTCCAGGCAATTGCACAGCCTCTTCCCCCGCTTCTCCGCCTGGGTTTTGAAATATGGTATTGATTGACTGGCGCGGCGCAGGAGCTTAAGCCCAGTTCAGCTGACACAACCAGCCATGCATGCTGTAAAATACAGGAGATAAGTGGCAGGGACTGCTTTTGAGCCCTCACAGGGTGGGTTTGGGCTGTGGGGCTGTGACCGTGTCCCACTTTGCTGCGGCTCAGAGCTGCCTGTGAGCTGCTTTACTTGGGAGGAGACGTCTCTGGTTTTCCAGGCTTCCCATCCAATTTCTTTTTGCTAAACAAGAGCATGTGTGGGACTTGATTTTTCTGGGCAGTGTCTCGCTGCTAAAGATTGCTGCTTTCTTGGAAAGAGCTGCTCCACCCCTCTCCACCAGTTAGCAGAATAGGATTATTTCCCCCCAAAACAGTGCCCAGCAGACTGATGCCAGGTCTTCAAGAGACGTGGAGCTGAGACATCTGAGAGCAAGCTGGGGTGCAGCAGGAATTAGGGTGAACAACCATTTCAGGGCTTCGGCTGGCTCGCATGCAGCCTGTGTGGCCACTTTATGTCTCTTCCCTAGGCGCAGCCAGGACTCGCTCCAAAAGCTGCCTCTTTCCAAGCGGTGTCCCACGAGCCAGACCCTGTAGGAGCTTGCGATGAGCTGTTCTGGTCCAGGCTATGTTAAAAACAGAATGCAGTTATTTCCCATCAGTGAGATGAAGATCTGACCGTAGAGAGGGAGTTCTTGATCCCCACTGTAACCAAGAGCAAAGCTGGGGGTGTACCCAAATTCTCTCCCTCCTGGGTGGACCTCCCCCAGGGTCTCCATGCTCCATGTTTTTGCTATAGGGATATAAGTTCACCTGCAGCCTCGTGGTCTCCCCTTCTGCTGCAGGATGAGCCCCTGCATCCCAGCGTGGTCCTAGACTTTATGACGGTCATTGCAGGGCATAAGGATGCTATCACAGGATCTTTGGGGCAGAGCAGTTAATGGAGAGCCAGGCCTGAAGGCAGTGCTGGAAACTGGAGACAAACCCACATTAAAAAATACAATTCAGATTAAATAGGGCTGAAAGGTCACCATTGTGGGATTGCTGGGGAAGAAGCAAGATACCCACTGGTCTGGGCATTGACATCTCACAGGCTCAGCCACTCTCATGGGGTTTGCATCTTCCTGGTGGAAATCCGGAAACGACGAAGCTGGATTGTTGCTGGATTTGGGTCCCAGTGGTTGACGGGGCACGTTTGTCTCAGGGGATTCAGGTCTGAGCACATCCCTGGATAATCAGGCACAGTCCCTGCAGCAGCTCCCCACTCCCCTGATCTAAGCAACAGACTCGGTGAGTGAAACGCGGCTGTTGAATATGGGCTGCAGCAGGATCCTGGGGCAGGAGTGAGGCCATCGGCTTTGCTGGGGATTTTCTCGGGGTAACAGTAGGGGTCTGGTTCGCAGCTGAGGTCATGGTGTCCCTGCAGAGACAAAGCCTCTTCTCTCTCCTTGAATCCGCAGGACATCCTGGAAGGTGGCAACTTGCGTGTCCCGCTGCAGGAACTACACCAAATGATTCTCACCCCCATCAAAGCCTACTCTTCCCAAAACTCGAGTACGGAGGAGCACGGCCGGGACGTGGACTCGCATCACCCTTCCTCCCTGATCAGCTCAGACAGCCAAGGCTCTGACTGCAAGGACTCTGCCGCGGGGGGGATGCAGCAGCACCATTTGCCGGGATGCGAGGGGGAGTCAGGGGGGGCCCCTTTGCCCGAAGGCGACCTGCCCGGACAGTTCACCAGAGTGATGGGGAAAGGTGAGTGGCTGTCACTTGTTATTGGCATCCTCGCTAGGGAGAGCTGCTTCGGGGCAGGGTGCCTGCGGTGGCGGTGCTGGCAGCAGCCTTCCCCCGAGCTCCTGCAAGCCGCAGTCCTGGGGGCGATGATTTTTTTGAGGCTCCATCATGCTGTGGTAAGAGGTAGGAGTGTGGGTGGGGAGGAGGGCAGTGATTTTTGGGAGAAGCAGCAATGAGATGGGCTGCCCACCCCAGGTCAGAGGTGGATAGCATCCTCTCCCCGCCCCAGGTCAGGGGCAGATAGCATCCTTTCCCTTCCCATTCACAGCCTGGGGGGCATCCCGCCGGTCCAGAGGTGTTTTCAGCAGCATGCCTTGGACTTGCTCTGCTTGCTCGGGGGTAGCAGTGGTTCAGGGGCTGGGCGTGACCCATCTTGAGTGCAAATCAGCTGGGTTCAAGCCCCTTTTTAAGCCCCAACTTAGATGCAGGACATCCAAAATACTCAGGTGCCATTCCATGCCTGATGTGGGACGCATGACTTTGCATGAGGATTAACATACTGCGAGGTGCACAGGAGCGATGTGGGGCAGGGACCGACCTCCTGTGCCATATGCAGGGCTCTTGGAGCAAATTTGTATGAGCTTGGATGTGTCCTAACCCCCGTCAGCGGCACCTGAGGTGTCGGTGCTGGCTGCATAATCTCGCTAGGGAAGAGGGGAGGGGAACCTTACCCACAGGCTCGCACAGGAGACCAGGA
Organism: Phalacrocorax aristotelis; assembly: GCF_949628215.1. Classification (NCBI taxonomy): domain Eukaryota; kingdom Metazoa; phylum Chordata; class Aves; order Suliformes; family Phalacrocoracidae; genus Phalacrocorax; species Phalacrocorax aristotelis. The sequence goes on along the minus strand of NC_134284.1, from coordinate 34,256,079 downwards.
ACGGAAGGAAACCCATTGGGATGCCACAAAGAAATATCAGCCCTGTCCCTATTTCAGACCTTTTTTGCAAACAATAGATGAGATCTTTTCTATATAAAAACTTGGTGCAAAATTTCTCACCAGCTAATTGACTGCATGCACAGACAAATGTGGGTTTCTGGCCCCATTTTAAACCCGCTGATGAATTCAGCCCATGACAAATGCCTGCGTCACGCACAAAGCTGTACATATGGCACAAGGCTTGCCAGGACAAGGTGTCCTCCTGGACCGCAAGGGATCCCTGCCCGGGGGTTATAACAGGAGAGACTCATTTATCCATGAGCTTATTTTCACTTGCCTTTACGGCATTAATTCCAGAAGAGGTTAAAATCCATCGAGAAAGGTGGGAATCCGTTTGCAGTGGGGACAGAGTTTAGCCACGGGAGCAGCAGCTCTCCCAGCACTGGCTCTTGCCTAGGAATAGGGTGTAATCCTGTGCCCCTAATTTGCTCAGGTCTAATTTTGGTGACTCCAATGGTGTCACTCTGGATTTACACCAATGTAACAGAGAACAAAATCTGCCCCTAAATATAGGACGACACGGCAGGAATTGGGGAAGGGTGTTTTTCTTGCTCATGAGAAGACTCACCCGTGGGACAAGGGAAACGGGATGTCCAAGGTGTTCATGGACCCCCCTGGACCTCATCTCAGTGTCCCCATGCCCATTTCTCTTCTCTTCTCTTCTCTCTTTTTTTCCAGTATGCACACAACTTTTAGTTTCCCGGCCCGACGAAGAGAATATAAGTTCCTATTTACAGCTCATAGACAAATGTCTAATCCATGAGGTGAGTCGTGACAGATCAGCTCAAACTGTTGTTCTCATCACTTAGAAACTGTTTCCAAAGTGTCTGTTTATGTAAACCTTTTGGTTTCTAACACAAATATTTTTTGGGGGTATTAATAGTAATTCTGACAGAACAGGGCTGGAGCGGGCGGTGGCTCCAACGTGGTGCATGGAAATGTTGCTTCCCCCCACGCTTGCTTAATTGCCAAGACCTGGAGCTGGGAAATTCATCTGGCTCGTGACAGTCTGATCAGCAGCTGGATGAAAGCAAAAATCCTGGGATAAACGTGCAGACAGACCCGGCGATCCCTTGGCTGCCTCCTGTTTCGCAGCATGTGGTCTTGGGATTTTGCAACGGGGGCATCTGTTTCTGCTCCCAGCAGAGCTGCCTTTGCCAGGTGATGGCTTGGGATGGCCAAGGCTGTGCCGCAGGGCTCCGGCATGCTCCTGCTCGTGGCAGGGAGGGACGGCCGGCGACCCCGGTGTCCAGCAGCGTTTCATACCCATGCCGGCTGCACCTGGAAGACAAGCTGCTTCTCATCACCTGCCCATATGGCAGCGGTCGGGGGAACATTGCACACCCTCTCATAGGAGCTGCAGGCTTTAAGCGTTTCTCAGTTATTTGTTTATAAAAAAACATGCTGTCAAAGCACAGAAGAATCTCCTCTGGAGAGGGCTGGTGGCTGCAAACCCCAAAATGTGCTGCATGCCACGTGGAAGAGGAGAGGCGGCTCACAGCCCCTTGCCTCGCAGCTGAAGCCAGTGTCCGAGCCACGCTTGAGCAAAGGTTTGATCCACGCATCTCTGCAGGGCCGAGCACGGGGGATCTTGAATTGGGATGAAATAGTTGGATACTGGGCAAAATGTGAGTGCTTCAACATATTTTTTGGACTGTGCTCCCAGACACCTCTGTTGATCACAGTGGGGATTTCAGTGCATTTTGCTGGCAGCGCCTGCGGTGTCAGCTGACATTTGGCCCCATGAAATATGGGGTGGTGGCACCCGCTGTTTGGGTTTGCTGCAAAACAGGTTTAGAGCCATAGGTATGGTCTTCTTGGTGCTTTACACAGACACGGGCAGTGGCAAATAGCTGCTGGGGCTGGAGGGGAGAGCATGTCTGCTCCCAGTTGATCCCCTCTCAGTGAGCATCAGAGCCTGGAAATGGTGCCTGGACTTTCTGGATGGCTGAGCAGGGCATTGCTGGTGGAGCAGAGGCGTGAAGAGAGGCACGAGGATGGTGGCAGCAGATGCCCAAGGCTGGAGAGCAAAGCCAGGAAGACACAGAGCTGCAGAGGGGCTCATTTTCCAGGAGCGCCTGGGACAGACGTGGTGACGCAGTGTCACCCCACCGCTACCAGCCGGTGTCCCAGGACCACCGTCTGTGTCGGCTCCAGCGTAATCAGCGCCAGGAGAGAGCATCTGCTCTGGAGAGTGGTTTGGAGCAATCAAGTCAGGTGCTAATTAGCCTCCAAATTGTCCTCCAGAGACCTCTGCTCCTCTCCGCCGGCAGCACGGAGACCTCGGGTGTCTAAAGTTAGCTGTGGTGGGCACATGGATGTCCCCGTAACCCACACCGCCTGCCTGGACGTCTGGGGCATTTCGGGAGGTCTGTCCCCTGCGTGGGTGACCTTCGCAGGGAGCCCGAGCGGGTGGCGGGGCTCACCCCGGGTGACCTCCCGCAGAGGCTGTCGGCGCCAGGAACAGAGCTGAACTCTGCCCAGCCCTGAGAAGGAGAGTAGGATGCAGGATGCCACGAGCATCTCTGCTTTCCAAAGCCCAGCTTTTTCCCACCCTGGCAGTGTTCTCTAGAGCCACGTCCAGGTGACAAGTGTCACCACCCGGCGGGGACCCTGCGGGGAGCTGCGCTCACACCCCGGCAGCAAGCGGGCAGCTGGGTGCCTGTGCTGCAGCACGAGCAGTGGGTCTGGGGGCTAGGAGGAAGCTTTGGGGAAGCCCTGCTCTGCCCAGGGGGGTTGGCAGCCTCGGGGATAGAGACTGGCCATCACTCTGGGACACAGAGGATGCTGCTGGAGCATTTTCTCTACCAGAGGTGAGTAAATCCTCGAGAGAAACCAGGGTTTCCCTCTGGACTTGCTCATGGGGCTCAGCTCACGCCACTGCCTGCTCCAGCTGCTTTTCCTTACACACACACCCGCACATGCATCCCTGCTCGCTTTGTCCAGGAAAATACTCACGTTTCCTATTTTTCTTCTTTGTTTTTTTTTTTTTGGGGGGGACAGGCGTTTACAGAGATCCAGAAGAAGCGGCTGCTGTCATGGAAACAGCAGGTGCAGAAACTCTTTCGGTCTTTCCCTCGGAAATCCCTCCTGGAGCTGTCAGGCTATCGGCAGCAGAGGAGGTATGCTGGCTTTTGGGGAGGGATGGATGCGGCAGCTGGGGGAGCCTGGCCAGAGCATCTCGAGAGGAACCGATGTCTCCCAGCAGGGAGGGATGGATCCTGCCAGGTTCAGAGCCGCATTTCAGGAGGGAGGAGGGTTGGAAAAGCTTCGGCAATAAAACGCCAGGCGTTGGCTGGGAAGGGAAAGCAGCAGTTAGTTTGCTTGCCTGTGTGGTCGGCGTCTACCCCACCGATTCCCACCACGTCTCTCTGGCTCTGAACTCGGCGCTTCCCAGGTGTGCAGCGTATCCCCGGCACTGGGCAGCCTCTGCTGCTGCCCCTTGCATGTTACATCAGTGCTGGAGTTTCACCAAAAAGCCATCAACTGGCAAAAAAAGGCTTGAAGCCCGCAGACGGTGCAGAGCCGGGGGGGCTGCGGTCAGAAAGCTGGGTAGGGCTGTGTTGTGAACACCTTGTTTGCTCGCTTCCAAGGTGGTGCTGGATTTTGGGTGATCCTAGAAAGCGTTGGGGTTACAGCAAGAAGAGATATTTTTAGATCAGTTTTAACAATAACATCAGCCTTTTGTTTCATTCTGCTAAGTCTATTTTATTGCAATCTTGTGCAAGTTCTCTTTTTTTTCTCAAAAACAAAGTGTTTTGGAGATAAGTGGGAGCATTGGGACAGCCACGCTGTGAGTTCAGAAGGAATGAGTGCAGAACCAGAGTGTTCCCCAGCGGAATGAAATGATGTATTTTAGAATGGAAAAAACCAAGCAGCTTCAATGCTCGCAGCAGGATCAGAAGCAGAATAGACAAGAGCAAAGGTTTTTGATGGACCCATTTGGTCTGGGCCGTCACTGGCACAGCAGTTTAGCTGCACACCCAGGCTGACCCCCGGCACGAGGTGGGGCTGCCAGCTCGAAACGGCTGCTCAGGATGGTCTCCAGTTTCCTCGCTGCTTTTGGGTGGTTTGCATTGCGCGTTTCCTCTGCTCCTGGGAAGCTGTGGGTGAGGAAGGAGCATGTGGCCAGTCCTGCTTTTCTCATGGGGATTTAATGGCAAGAACGTTTTTTGGACGGGGTTTAAAGGAACCCTGTCGTACTCCTGCCTAGTAAATTCATCCGGTTTGGGGATCCCAGTGTGCTCAAGTCGTCTGAAGCATGTTTGCAGCCACCCGCACAAGCAGGAGAGATGAGGGCTGGGAGGAAGATGAGCTGAAACATCTGCAAGGGTGATTAAGTGCTGGAGAAAGGCAGGGGGGAATGGGGAAGTGCAAAAGCAACTGCAGCTGTGGGTTTGCAGAGTGCTCCTCTCCTTGGCTGTGCTTAAACCCAGTAATGGCGTTGCAGTCCTGCTGCCCAGCTAATTGGGCAGAGACACCAAGCCAATGTTGCAGGGTGAGGAGACCTGCGCTGCCTGTGTTTCCAAGGATTATCTGATGATTTTTGTGTCCTTCCTCTGGTTTTAAATGCAAAAATCCACATGGGGAGGGATGCCGGCGTGTCTGATCCCCCCCTCCAAGGAGTAAAGATGGTTTCGTGTCCAGAGATCAGCATCTCAGGATATTTGGGCTGCATGGTCTTGGGTCCAGATGGTTTTGCTCTGACCACAGGGAGCTGGATGAAGGTTTGCAGTGCAGAGACGGGAGCGGGTGCAGAATCAGTCCCACCTCTGCAAGAATGTGCTTTTTGCTCAGCCCCTCCCTAGGAAATCTTGGACTTGTTAGGTCATTTTAACCAAGTTTTCCAGAACTTGGGAAGTCTCAGAGAGGACCTTGTTCATAAAAGTAAGCCTCCTGGGAGGGAAAAGGTCCAGTCCTTCAAGTGTTCCCAGTAAAGAAAACCCAACAGCATAAGCTAAACCTTTATCAGACACTAGAGAATCCACACACAAGAGATCTCTTTTGTACAGCTCAAAGCCACGAAGAGTTTTAAGTCAAAACTCAAGAAACCAGGCGCTGCTAGCTCCAGTGCCTGGGGAATTACCCGCGTTATTTTAGCTTGCATTTAAGAACAGGTCCATATTGCGGGAGTAAAATAAACTTAAAAAAGAAAAATAACAAAACGGAAGCTGAGACCTGCAGAAGCGGGGGAGGGCGACTGGCAGACGGGGAGAAGAAAGGCTGCTGCTGTTGCGTGTCCAAACCTCCTCCTTCTTGCTGCACGTGGGGGATGGAGGGCCACCCTCAGCGGGGTGGGAGGGTCGGGGCAGGGGCAGAGCTTGCAGCGAACCTGTGGCCGTGGGATGGGCGCGGAGTGACGAGCATCAGTTCGGGGCGCGGGGTGACGAGCGTCGGTTCGGGGCGCGGGGTGACGAGCGTCGGTTCGGGGCGCGGGGTGGCGAGCGTCGGTTCGTGGCGCGGGGTGACGAGCGTCGGTTCGGGGCGCGGGGTGACGAGCATCAGTTCGGGGCGCGGGGTGACGAGCGTCGGTTCGGGGCGCGGGGTGGCGAGCGTCGGTTCGGGGCGCGGGGTGACGAGCGTCGGTTCGGGGCGCGGGGTGACGAGCATCAGTTCATGGCGCAGGGTGACGAGCGTCGGTTCGGGGCGCGGGGTGACGAGCATCAGTTCGGGGCGCGGGGTGACGAGCGTCGGTTCGGGGCGCGGGGTGACGAGCGTCGGTTCGGGGCGCGGGGTGACGAGCATCAGTTCGGGGCGCGGGGTGACGAGCGTCGGTTCGGGGCGCGGGGTGACGAGCGTCGGTTCGGGGCGCGGGGTGGCGAGCGTCGGTTCGTGGCGCGGGGTGGCGAGCGTCGGTTCGGGGCGCGGGGTGACGAGCGTCGGTTCGGGGCGCGGGGTGACGAGCGTCGGTTCGGGGCGCGGGGTGGCGAGCGTCGGTTCGGGGCGCGGGGTGGCGAGCGTCAGTTCGGGGCGCGGGGTGGCGAGCGTCGGTTCGGGGCGCGGGGTGACGAGCGTCGGTTCGGGGCGCGGGGTGACGAGCATCAGTTCGGGGCGCGGGGTGGCGAGCGTCGGTTCGGGGCGCGGGGTGACGAGCGTCGGTTCGGGGCGCGGGGTGACGAGCGTCGGTTCGGGGCGCGGGGTGACGAGCATCAGTTCATGGCGCGGGGTGACGAGCGTCGGTTCGGGGCGCGGGGTGACGAGCATCAGTTCGGGGCGCGGGGTGACGAGCGTCGGTTCGGGGCGCGGGGTGGCGAGCGTCGGTTCGGGGCGCGGGGTGACGAGCGTCGGTTCGGGGCGCGGGGTGACGAGCATCAGTTCATGGCGCGGGGTGACGAGCGTCGGTTCGGGGCGCGGGGTGACGAGCATCAGTTCGGGGCGCGGGGTGACGAGCGTCGGTTCGGGGCGCGGGGTGACGAGCGTCGGTTCGGGGCGCGGGGTGACGAGCATCCATCCGGCGCTTCGCAACGACGCAGGGGCGCCCTCGGGACGTTTGGCTGTTGGTCTGAGCGCACCAAACCAGCCGCTCACCCCTGCATCTGCAGCACCGTCCCCTTGAAGGGGCCATTTTCTCACCCTTGGTGCTTTTTCTCTCCGCAGCCGAGGCTTTGGCCAGTCGAACTCCTTACCGACAGCCGGATCTGCAGGGGCAGGACTGGGCCGGCGAAACCCCCGCCAGTTCCAGATCCCCTCCCGCAACCTCCCCACTGCCCGGCTGGGGCTGCTGGGCCCCAGTGGGCTGCTGGGCACCCCCCAGCGCAGCCCCGCCGCCAGCCCCGCCATCCTCAAGCAAGGCAGACAGGTTGGTCACCATTCCCAGTGTCTCCAGCTTTTCCATCCCTTCCCTATAAGCTTCCTGTGCCTTTTCTCCTCTAACCTGCCTGGATCCCTTCTTTTTTTTTCCTTCTTTAGTTCAAGCCAAGCAAACCAGAGCAACTTATTCTCCTCCATGCAGCTGGGTGCAGAAAAGGGACTGGCAGGAGCGAGGCAAACCGGGAGGCGGAGAGGGGAGAGATGAGCTCAGGGGGGTTATAAATACATGGCACAGAGTCCTCCATTTTACATCCTGCACCCCTTTTTTGTTTGCTTCCCACAGAACCTCTGGTTTGCCAACCCCGGGGGCAGCAACAGCATGCCCAGCCGGAGCCACAGCTCGGTGCAAAGGACACGCTCGCTGCCGGTCCACACCTCCCCGCAGACCATGCTGATGTTTCAGCAGCCAGGTAGGAAGAAGGCATTTCCTTTTTCACTTACCCACAGCCTGGTGGGACGAGGAGAGGCTGCGGGAAAGGAGCCACAGCGGTGATCCTCGCCTTGTAGCCCCGCTCGCAGCGCCGGCTGTCGCAGCCCAAGCGGGGTATCTTTGACGCTAGATTACTGGGTTGATTCAAGCAGAGACATCACTGGAGGGATTTTGACCCTATATATAACATCTCGGCCCTATATATATACATGGGCTGGTGCCTTCGCTTGCTTCTGAGGGGCTTAGTGTCAGGTGGGGAAGATGGCAGCTCTTCCATCACCGTTTTTGCTCACGCATGGACACGGGCAGCTGGTGCGGAGGGACTGCCTTTGTGCACTCAAGGGAAATTCTTTTCACAATGCACTTGAAGGGAAGCGGTGCTGTGTCGGTGCTTCCTTCCTGAACACTGCAAAAATGGTCCTGTATATAGGAGCATCCTCTGATTCATGGGGGTTCCTGCTGAACCTGGACCCTGACCCTGGAGCATCCTTCCCGTTAGGACATTCATGCCTTTTTCTCTGTGTATCCCTTCATTAGCCGTTAAGTGTGTCTTTTCTTACCAACACACTTACCAGAACAATTTATACCTCAGGACAGGGAGTCATATCCCCGCCAGTAAAATAAACCTCATCTGTGAGCTTCTGCTATGGCTTCAGCGTGGCAGCTCCCCTCACATCACACGCCTGCGGTGTTTTAACTGCATAATTTAGGCGGCAAATGTCCTGTACAGCAAAAGCAGCGTCTGTTCTCGGGTATTGATTAAACACCAGGACAAGGGCACATTTCTGCAGGCACTGAAGGAGAATAAACAGTTTTCTTTTTGTGTGTTAGCCTGCGGTGAATGAGGGCGTAGGAGGCTCAGGGAGCCAAAGATGCGGACCGAATTGCAAGGAAAATAAGCAATAATGTGAGGCTGGGCTCCCGAAACACTTTTCGTCGGGCTGCGGGAACCTCAACCCTCCTGGACCTCGTCCCATGTTCCTGCAAGCTGGTGGCAAGCCGGAGACGCCAGCCATCAGCAGTAAAAGCTTACTTGCAAAGCTTTTTTCTGCAAAGGGGAGGGCATTTTTGTGCTGTATGGATCAGGCCAGGGCATTGCAGCACAGCAAACTTTGTCCCCCCCACTTTTTTTGTGCTCACCTCCCCAGAGATGGGGCAGCGGGGCCGTGGGCAACCGAGCAGCGGCCAAGCCAGCACAGAAAACCAGATGGCAGCTCTGCCGGCCTGTGCTGCCATCCCATGTCTGAGCGCTAACCCTGCCTGCACACTGCCTGCACGGGCAGCTCTCAGCCCTGCTGCTTCCCGGGGCTGCTTGAAGGTTTTGCACGTATCAAGGATTTTTGCTAGGTCTGAGCAAAGGGGAGAGCCTGGGGCTGCCTTCTCCCCAGGCAGCAGTCCCACTCTTACCCCAGCTCCCCTCCCAGCATCTCTAACCAGTGCCTGAACCCCTCATTTCCATCCACCTCCTGCTGCAATGCCACTGAATTTCCTGAGATTTACCCCTTACCGAACCGGGAGCGATGACTATTTTTGCAAGGGTCTCTTGCCAGAGGTGATTGCACCGGGAAGCGAAGCACTGCCAGAGCCGGCCATGCGGTCAGACCCCCCCTGGGGGCATCTTTTGGGTGGTTTTCTACCCCATGTGCACCCACTCCGGCAGTAGCAGAGCGGGCAGGGGGTGCAGAGCAGGCAGACAGGGTCCCCACCAGGTCCCCTGACCAAGGTCTCCTGTCCTTTTCTCCCTGCAGAGTTCCAGGTGCCGGTGACTGAACCTGACATCAACAACAGGCTGGAGTCCCTGTGCCTGAGCATGACGGAGCACGCACTCAGCGGTGAGCACTCCCTCCTCCTCGGGCTCTTCCAGCACGTCCACACCGCCTCCGCTGAGCCCCCCAGCACCTGCCCCTGCCCCACGCCCCCCAAAAGCTGGGACAGGCTGTGGCTGTGAGGGGATGGGATGGCGGCAAGGGCTGGATGCGGGGATGCTCCCGGGGATGCTCCCGATGGGGGTCGGACGGGGACATTGGCTTCTCTTGGCGAGGTAGCCGCGGCAGAGGGGTAAAACCAAACACAAGGATTACACCCAGCACTAGTGGAGTCCGTGCTTATTAGCCACTAGTTAGCTTGCTAATAATAATTAGTATTAGCTCACTGGTTTGTTGTTAGTTCTCGATAAAGCCCTTGCCACTGGAGCACTCGAACGGTTCACAGGCTTTGGAGCATTTTACCCTTCTGCCACCGGCGTCCCTCGTTTGGCCGGGGGGTGCAGGAGCCCCGAGGCCCGGGGCTAAAACCATGCCGCGGGCTGCAGGGCGCTGTGCCAGTGGCACTGGCGGCTCCTCGCCCAGGCCCGGGGCAGCTGCGGGGGCCAGCCCGGGTGGGCAGATAGCGGGCATGGGGAGGGAGGAGGACCAGGTGAAGAAATGGGCAGGGAAGGTGGAAAAGGCAGCAGCAGCATGATGGAGAGGCCGGCACAGCAAAAAGGTCCGGCACCAGAAGTGCCCAGTGCCCCTCACCGATGCACCGGACCCCCGAGCACGAATGATGACTCCCCGGCGATGGGACGAGCGCGGCCGCCTGCATTGCCCAGACCCTCCCAAATAACCAGCTCGGGTCTTGGCCCCGGCAATCCCCGGACTGCGTCGGACAGTTGAGGACGGGAGCCCTTGGGGAGGATGAATGCCACCGGGTTCCCACCACCAGCACGGCTCCCCGCAGCGACGCGACAGCCTGTCCCCTGGAGAGGGACGCGAGAGCAAGGACTGTAAGAGGCAGCAGGGCCCTGGAAGCACCATGGCAGCATCCTCAGCCGGGAAAACAAGGACACTTCTGTCACCCGAAGCGTTTCCCCGGCATGTGCCCAGGCGAGGCTTAGCTGTCTTGTTCCTCTGCAGGGTACTGTTCCTCCAAGTTATTTTTTCCAGGTCGCATACCCCGAGCCTCTCGAAACTGGTCGTGCTATAAATAGCTCTTAAAAAAATAAACCTTCGGGGGAGAAAAAAAAAAAGGTGTAACAAACCTGTTTGTTTTTAGTCTTAAGGAGGGAGGCGGCCACGATGCCCTGGGTAGTGTAACAGGGAGTGCTCTGTTTGGGGGCCGCCCCAGGAGCTGCCCCCCAGCCACACTCCATCCCGGGGATGGGGGTTTGGGATGAGGGACGGGGGGGTGATCGGGGCCACAGGAGGGCTGGAGGGTTGGAAATGCTGTTGGGTGTAGATTTCTGGCCCCGTAAGAGGTGCTGGTGCCCAGGGGGATGGAGGAGAGGGGGCTGCCGGCAGCAGAGTCATTTGTGTGGCTTTGGGCTGGGTTGTGGACCCCGAGCTCCTGGGCTCAGGGCTGTGGGTGCTGGGGACAGGGGGCTCTGGGGAGATGGAAACAACCCCTTGGGGGCGGTTCCTGATGTGGTCCTCTGATGAAGGAAAATTTTGCATCCTCTGCAGTGTGGGCATTGCAGGGCTGGGTTAGCTGCAGGGCAAGGCAGCCCCCCAGGAGCGGCTTCATCCCCGTCCACCCGCTCCTGGGCAGTGGGTCATGAACTTGTCCTGCTGTGGGGGCGGTCCCAGACTCACATTCACCTTGCGGCATCCGGGCTGCCGAGAAACCCCCTCTGCTCCCGGGGAAGGTGCTGTGGGGTTGTGGCAGAAGGCCTGGACCGGTGTTGCGACAGCGACTTGGAGGGGCTGCGGACAGAGCACACAGGCACCGGCAGAGTCCGGACACCCCAAAATCCTTTTGCAGACCCTTGGGGAGATGGGGAGGGTGTCTCCATGCTACCACCTTGCCACAGGGGTCGTGGGTTGGGGTGCTCTGGGGGGGTCCATGCCCTCCACCTCGGGGTGGGTTACCAGTGCAACGTGAGCGGCTGCTTGCCAGGGCTGCTTCTAACTCTCCCTTCCCGCTTGCAGATGGTGTTGACCGAACCTCCACAATCTAGAAGGCGTCGCGACGGGGACGCTGGCCGGGAGAACAACTGCTGCGGGTCCAGCGGCGAGGTCGGGGCTTGCAGGGAGCCTCAGCGATAGCTTGCATCCTTTCTCCTCTCTCTCCTCTCCTCTCTCTTTCTCTCTCTCTCCTGTTTTAATTTTGTGAATGTGTAGATTGTCCTTGTGAACATATCATTAGACTTGGAATTTGTGTTGTCATTTATTACATCCATGCTAAGGGGGGGAAAAAAAAGGTGAAAAATCGACGATGATGAAGAAGCATGGGGAGGGTTGGGGGGGATGCGGCAGGAGAGTGCTGACAACGGAGGGTTCACCGGAGCACCGCGGGCAAACCCTGTTTCTGGATGAGGATACGAATGAATCTTGAATATCACGCGGGTGTGTACGACCAAAAACCCTTTGGGGAGGAGTTGCCTGTCCCGCCCGGGGCTTGGGGGCCGGTGGTCCCGTCTCTTGAGTTTCGCTGCATTCAGGCATGGACTGGCCCGGCGAGCCCAGATTTAAAAAAAAAAAAAAAAAAATAACCCCAAAATTTCCTTTCAGTTCAGCCAAGAGCATCTGCAGTTTCGAGGCAGTGTTGTGCACAAAGCAGCGGAGGCGGAGGGTCGGCGGGCACCTACCGGGCGCGGGGTCACACACTCCCCCATCCCTGCTCCCCTGGCACGGATCAGGGTGCCGGGGCTCGGGGTGGGGGGGCATCTCGCCTAGCGGAGGGTCCTGGGGATGTCGGCAAAGGGGGGGGATTCTGGGTGAGTTTCCTTGTCTCTTGCCTTGCCTGCGTGGGTACTGGGAAGGTGCTGCATCCTGGCGTCACACATCTGCCCCCAGCCTGCCGAAATCCAGCCACGAGGGGCTTTTCCAGCCCCGAGGTGGCCGATGAGGGATGAAGGAGGCTTGGGACCGAGCGCGTGGTTTTTATTTAGCCAAATAAAAACCAAGCCCCAAAGGGCACCAAAATACAGCTCCACAGCCCCATTTTTCTTGGCATTAAACGTGTGCTGGGGAGGAGGTGTTGCTCAGCTGCCTCCTCATCCGCCACTGCATTGCTTCCTGTAACAGGGAGCTAAATTTGGTCCAAGGGAATTAAATAGATAAACCTGATATGGCGCTGCTCAAGCCCATGCTCAAAGCGAGGTCGGGGCCAGAACCGCCATCCGTGCCCGTGGTGATGCTCGGCACTGGCTTCGATCCTGCCGGGCCTGATGATGCTCTGAGTCCCCTGGTGGAATAATAATAAATTTAAAATTAAGTAATGAAGGGAGGTGACGGGCGGGTGCGGCAGCCACGGGGGTTGCAGCAATGTTCCCAAAATGGGCTCGGCCGTGAGCACCGACGGGCAGCAGCGAGTGCCGGGACCGGCCGGAGCAGGGCTGGGAGCTAAGGGGGACCCGGAGCTTCAGCTGGGCCGGCGGGGATGGGAGATGTGTGAATCCATTTCCATGCAGCATTTTTGAGTCTTTTTCTTTAAAAACAAGTGCCAAATGCAATGTTTTATGTTTGCTGTTCCTTGGTGTCCTGTTTCCCGGCAGGCATGAGATGGGGGTAGGGGGGTGTTGGGGGGGGGGGAGCGGAGAAGGGAAAACCCGAAAGCGAGGGAGGTTGGGAAGAGGTGTGAGGAGGTGAAGCGGGGGCCGGGGCGGGGGCCGAGCCGCAGGCGCCGGCTGGCGCTGGGGCCCTGGGTCACCCCACCGAGCACCCCCAGGTTGTATGAAACTGAGGTGTGAACACTACCGCCGTAGCAGGAGCCTTTCCCCAGGGAAGGCTCAAATGTATTTACGGAGCTGAAATTCTATTTATTCCTTCGCTGACTATAGAAACAGAGGTTATCTGATTGTTAAGAGATATTATTTTGGATATATAACCTATTAACTTGCTATGGCTGGTAACCATGATTATGTCTGTTATTAACGACCACCAAATAATTCAATTGTTTTTTTTCCTTTTGTTAAAAAAAAAAAAAAAAGCAGCTTATTTTCCATTGACAGTGTATAGGTTAATAATGACTTAGTTGTGTTTGCTGTTTCTTGGGGTTTTTTTAAGTAAAAAAAAAAAAAAAAAAAGTGGCTTCAGTTGCGTTCGGGAAGTCCTGCCTGGCTCTGGGGTGCCTGCGCTGAGTGCAGGCAGCAGAGCTCCAGTGAAAGAAATTTAAAAAAAACAAAAAGGCAAAAAAAAAAAAAAGCTTGAATCCTAAAAGGAAATAAAAATTATTTATAAAAAGAAAAAAGAAAAAAAAAACAGTTGCATGAGTGAGGCTGTGAAGTCAAATCTTTAGTAATAAAGCGGCAGTGCCTTTCTTTTTTGTATTCACCCATTCACCCCACGTGCAACTGTTTTGTACCACGCGCGCGTCGTGGCGAGGGCGATGTCGCCGCCGCGGGGGCCCTCGGCGTCGGGTGGGCATCTCCCCCCCTGCTCCCCCAGAGTCAGCCCCTGGCCCCCCCAGCACCCGCCGGGGACCTTTTACTGGTGCTGTTCCCCTGAGCCGTCCCCGGCTGCAGCGGGGGAGGCCGGCCAGCTCAGAGCCCAAGTGTCCTTGGGTCCGGCGGATGCTCCCCGCGGCTGCGACACCCAGGGGAAAAAGAAATAAAAACCCAACCTTTTCTTTCGAGGTGTCCTCCCCCTCCCCAGGGACAAGCCCTGCGCTCGGCTCGACTTGAGCTGGGCTTTGCCTTTGCTCGCTCAGCTCATTTAAAAAAAAAATCTTGGAGGGGGGGGGGTCAAGCCCGGCCAGCATCCAGCAGGAAAATCCAAAACTGTGATTTACACCCGCGAGCGGCGCGGATCAAAGCTCGAGTTTGGTCAGCACTTAGGGAAACTATTTCTGTTGTCACCTTTCTCCATGTCGGGGTGCAGCCGTGCCCCAGGTTTGGCTTTCTGAATGTGCCTGATGGAAAGTGGGTCCTGCAGACGTCTATAATTTGCACACAGCGACGATAACACTAAAGTTGATTTTATACGAGTCATCAGAGTTTGCAAAGTGAGTTTTATTTTTTGTATTCCTTTATCTTTACTTAAAGGTGAATGTGTATTCCTCTGGGAGGAATAGGAAGAAAAAAAAAAAAACCAGGAATGTTAATAATGTTAAACAAATACTTCCTCCCTTATTAATATATATAACCCTTATGTATTTATGCATATTGTAAGCTTACTTTAAAAAGCTTTGAACTCTCTTCTGTTGCATGCCGTTCCCGGGCAGCTTTTTATTGTACATGCATGCCTTTAGTCCTGGTTTTTCTGTACAAAGTTAGTGCACAAAGAACTATTTTTGCCTAGTTAATGTTGCCGAGCAATGCATATTTTTTAAACTTTTTTTTTTTTTTGTCATATATGGAAATAGCATGTTTGTTACATGTAAAAGCTTCCCGATATAAAGAAATACTAATGTTTGGAGATGCCGGTCTTTGCAAGTGTACAGTTTTCAAATGTTGTTCCCAGTGAAACACCCTTGTGATTTCAACTTGCTCCAATGTATTTATTACTCATTTCCTCCCATGTAACTAGGAATCATGGCTATATTTCATATCAACGTTATATTGAAAGTGAAGGGAGATGATTAATACAAGGTTTTGTAACACTGGGGTGTGGCGCCTCCTTATTTACGCTCTTTTTTGGCAGATGGCTTCATACTTTAAAAAAAAAATAGAATAAAATAAATGGCCAGCCCTGTGGGGTAAGAGAGGGGAGGAGGAGTTGCGTAGTCCTGCAGGGCGGTTTATCAGCTTTATATAAAATCCATGGCAGGGCTTACAAATCCCCGGCATTCCCCATGCAGCTGCTTCTCTGTCCCTTTGGGACGCCCACGCCCCAGGAGCTGTTCAGATACGGGCTTTTCTCTTGAAATCAGCGGGAATTGGGGCTGGAGCAGCTCAGAGGCTGCAGATGAGGCTGTGGAGGCACACAGAGGAGCCCGCTCAGCCGAGAGCCTCAGCGTGTGCACGGAGACATTTGGGTCGGGTTTTTAAGGCTGGACTGATTCTGGGCTAAAACCCTGCAAATTTCAGACCTGCCTTAGGCTGGAGTGGGCAGGGAAGGATGCTCTGAGCTAGCACTGCCGCTTGCCGTGGGCACTCGGCAGGATCATGGCTTCTGGACCAGGTTTTTCCATATTTTCTCAGCTTTGGACTGTGCACAGGCTGAGGGTGGCAGGACACCCCCCACCCCACCACCCAGATCACCCCCTCCCACCCCTCACTCAGCAGGGGCAGGGAGAGCAAGGTGCTCGGCGTGGGGTTGGTTACCTCCAGGTGTGGTGGCTGTACCTCTCTGGACAGCCTGGTGCAGGGTTAGTCCATGCTTTTGGTTACAAAATGGCTTTTTCTAACATTTAAATGGACTTTCCCATGTTTCGGCTTGTAGCCATTGCCTCTTGTAGCTCGTTTTTATCCCCCTTTGCATTGGATGCATCAGTAAGAAACCCCCTGAGCTGCCACTTCTCCCAGTTGACAAAGCCCCGCTCCTGCAGGCTCTTCTCAACTAGTCCAAGCTCTAAATCATCAGCTTAGCCATTCACTGCGCTCATATGTCCCTGTCCCTCCTGTACTGGGGAGCCCAGCACTGGCCCAGCACACCAGGTGTGTCTCAGGGCAGGCTCACCCTCCTTGACCTGCTGGAGATGGTCTTCTCAATCCAGCCCAGGATGCTGGTGGCCACCTTTGCCGTGAGGGTGGATTGCTGGCTCATGGGCAGCTTGGTGTCCACCAGGGCTTCCAGGTCCGCCTCTGCAAAGCTGCCCTCTGCCTGGTAGGCCCCCAGTGTGCACTGGTGCATGGCGTTATCCCTCCCCAGCGGCAGGACTTGGCCCCTTGCTGAAATTCATGAGGTTCCTCTCAGCCCATTTCTCCAGCGTGTCCAGGTCGCTCTGAATGGCAGCATGACCTTCTGGTGCGTCAGCCACTCCTCCCAGTTTTGTATTAGCTGTAGACGTGCTGACAGCGTGACGGTGTCCAGGTCACTGAGGACGAGGTTAAAGAGTAGTTGGCCCCATTATTGACCCCTCGGGTACAGTACTATTGCCCACCCTCGAGGTGGACTTTGTGCCAGTGAAGCCAGCCCTCTGAGCCCAGCCGGTCAGCCAGTTTTCAGCCCACATTAATGTCAAATTATCCAGCCTGTACTTTGTCAGCCTGTCCGTGAGGGTGTTGTGGGAGACAGCGTCAAAAGCCTCACCGAAGTCAAGATAAATCACCCGCTGCTCTGCCCTCGCCCACTGGGCCAGTCACCGCAGTGCAGAAGGCTGGATGGGCACCCGTTCCCTTTGTGAAGCCACATTGACTGCTCCCCATCACCTTCTTGTCCTTCAGGTGTCTGGAAACGGTGTCCAGGCTTAGTTGCTCCACCACCTTCACAGGTGTGGAGGTGAAGCTGACTGGCCTGCAGCTCCCCAGAGCCTCCTTCCTCTCGTTCTTGAGGAAAGGAGTGACTTTGGCTCTTTTCCAGTCCTCAGAAACTTCCCTGATCACCATGCCCTTTTCAAGATCACTAGCGGTGGCCTTGTGGTGGCTCCCGCAGCACCCGTGGGTGCACCCCATCAGGCCCCATGGACTTGTGCATGTCCACATCTCTCACCAGTTCCAACTCCAGGTGAGATTTAGCTTCCCAAGCCCCATCCCTGGATGCCCACACAGTGTCCCTATGCTTCTCCCGGGGCCCCTGTCCCTGCTTCTGTCTCTCATATGCTTCCTTTCAATGCCTGAGTTGTGCCAGGAGCTCCTTGGGCATCCAGCACTGCCCCCAACCTTCATGTACCCCACCAGTCCTTACTGGGTTGCAAGCGTGAGGTGGAGCAGACCGTCTCCCCTTGCTTGCCTGTGTCAGGTCAATGTCATGGGTGCCCTCCAGAGACCTCCTGGGTGGCCTGGGCCCTGCTGTGGTGTCTCTCCCGCAGGCATTGGGGTGGCTAATGTCCCCCACAATGAGCAGAACCTGCAAACATGGGGCTTCTTCAGGTTGTTTGAAAACCTTATCCGCTGCTTGTCCTTGGAAGAGTCTCCTAGTAAGCTCCCCAACGCTGATGAGACCAAGTACCCCAAAAGCATGTCCTCAAGGCCTTTCTATTTAAAGACACTCCTGAGCATCATGGGCCGGGCCACCCAGGAGGGAACATTCATCACAGGTTCAGTCCCGCCCAAATTACCCTGCCCAGGAGCGCACCCACATCCGCAGCTCACAGGCAACGGCTCCCTGCACCCACCACGCATCAGCCCTCCCGACGCGGCTAAGAAAAGCATTACCTAAACCCCAGCGAAATGCCTTTTCCTTCCATAAACAGTTTGCCTTTCCACGTACGTGTGCCTGCTGTCTGGGTCTCAAAGCATGGGTTTGTTGCACTAATAGAGAATGAAAAGGGAAAGGAAAAAGCAAAAAGCCCTGGGCTGGAAAATTGGAGCTGGAAGGGCTGAAAAGGCTCCAAGGAAAGCCCGCAGCAGCCGTGCGGTTAGGGAGAGTCTGCGGGTCCCTCAGACAGGCAAATTAGAAAGGCTTAAAAAAGGAAAAGCAAGAGAAAAAAAAAACATTTCTGTGCTGTCAGGAGCTGTTGGATGAATCAGCACCAGAGATTAAAGGCCTTACCAACCTGTGCTCCCACCACGCACCCAGCCTGGGAGAGTCGGGCTCGCGGTCTCCTGCCCTGCGGAGGCTGCAGCCCACATCCAGCCCGGCTCCTTGCAGGCAAAGGCAGGAGCCGGTGGCCACTGTTTTAGCAGCTGCTTGGCTGTACTGGTTTTGACAGCATCCCTGCCAAGCGTGGGATAACCTCAGGTTATCTTGTTAACAGGGTCTTTTCTACACCTACCCCGAAGGGTGATGGAAAGGAGCCGCAGCCCTGGGAGCTGGCATGGCCACCCAGGCGCACCCTCTCAGGGGTTGCTTTGTCCCTTTGGCCCTAACCCCAGGCTCCCGGTGCAGGTACAAATGCCTCATATTTAACAGCAAGGGGAATAGCCAGGGGATCCATTTATCAGCAGTGGTAGGCAAGGATTTCCCATTACAGGAAAGTTTTTAATCAAGATGGAGAGGGCTTTACCAGAAGCGCTCCTCGAGTTCAAGGAATAATTAATTCCCCAGGTCTGTTGGCTGAGGCTGTGCGGGAGAGGCTGGATGATAACAGTGGGCTCTCTGCCAGCTGGGGACCCACTCTTGGAATATACCAAATTGCCACCGCCACGCTGCTCCTCGGAGCCATGGGCTGGCAGCCCACGCCAGCAGCACAGGGCTCATCACCAGCAGCGGGACTATTTTGCTTGGCGTGGCCTCTGTCACCCCCTCGTGAGCAGCAAACGATGCCGTGCAGCCCCCTGGGGAGGAAAATATTCCTAGAGCTGGTGCATCCGCACCCAAGGCTGCGTGGAGACAGTTGTTCCTGTAAGCAGCCTGACCCTGTTCAGCTGCAGCAAAGGCAGATGCTTGACAGCGCTTTTAGAGCGTGAATTCACGGCAGGGCTCAGCAGATCCGCTGAGCGCTCCGGGGAGCTAGTTTTAATTGGGATCTGCAAATAGCTCAGTAACGTATGCCTGGCATGGGCGCCCTGGGGCTATGGGCTCACTCACGTGGGGTGGTGGATGCGGTGGGGCTGGGTGGTCCCTGCATCCACCCTGCAGGTCACAGGTCCTAGCGCGGGACCAGAATGGGTACCCTATATCTATAGCGCTCTATATGTCTACCTGGGCAGAGTTTGCAGCCTTATGAAGATGAGGCCACCCCTCTGCACCTCTCAGCAAAGTGCCTGGTGATGGCTGCTTAAGCTGGCCTAGCAAGGGCACCCATCCCTATGCAGTTTGGGGGAGAGGGTGCTAGAGCTGCACTGCCTGCCGTGGAGCCGTCGGCACCACCGAAGGGAGCGGTCAGCGACGGGGGGACCACCGCTTCGCCTGAGGAAGGAGCCCAAAGCCCAGCGCGGGCAGAGCCGGGGCGGCAGCGAAGCAGTGCTTGCAGGCTGCAGGCGCCTGGAAGAGCAAAGCAGTGGTATTTTTCCCCTTTTCCCTAAGAAAACACGACCAGTGACCAAGCTTCATCAGAGGAGAAATTGCCCAGCTCAGCCAGAGCTCTTAATTTTCGACAGAAAATAGCTTTTTGGCCAATTTTAAATAGTAATAATTTTTTTTTTATATCATCCTGATAGGTTAGCCCCTGCTTTTTGACACATCGGCTCCATCTCCATCCCCTATGAAGAGGTGGTACAGGCTGGCATTTGCTGCCCAGGGCAGCATCACCCGGCAGCGGGATGCAGCAGAGGGGCTGGTTGCCCCTCTCCCACCCACCGTGCCCCCAGCCTGGTGTCGGGGTGGGCCCCAGGGCTCCCTGAAAAGCAATTGCAGCCCCCATGAAAGGTCTTGCTCCTCTCCTGTGGTGAGCAGAGCTCGGGGCCTGGCTCAGCAGAGGGAGCCACAGACTGTAGCTCCCCGGGCACGGGCAGGCGGCTACAGAGGCTGGGGCCCAGCTCGGCCCTCTCTCCCCTCTTGCCGCATCACCCAGCCAGAGCCGGAGCCAGGACCTTTGCAGCTTCCCTGCCAGCTACCCCTCCCGCTGCTGCTTCCCTACAGAAAACCTTTCCCATCCTTTTTCTCTCCACTGGCTGCGCTGGCTCCTTGCGATAGTACCCATTTCTCTCCCAGTTTATCTCCCCAGAGGATGGGCAATGGCGAAGAGACTGGAGAAGATGAGCAAAGACCTGAGGTGCAGCCTGCCCGTGGCCCTGGGGCTGGCACCCCCGTGGCTGCGTGGGTTTGGGTCCCCGCAGGAAGTGTTTACACAGCGCTAAGGGCTGTCACCCTACACAGACTTAAAAACAAATGCAGATCCTAAACGTATCCTGCAGGTATGTTATGAAGGCGACGCCAACAGGGCAGATGTTTAAGGCAAACTTATTGTCTTCCAATAATTAATGCTATCTACAGGCCACACAACTTGCGATATTTCTGGTTAGAGCAGAAAACACATGCAAAGGATGATCCCTTCCTACCTGCAGTCAGTAAAAATAACAGAATCATAGAATCACCAAATGGTTTGTGTTGGAAGGGACCTTTAGAGGTCATCTAGTCCAAACCCCGCCCCTGCAGTGAGCAGGGACATCTTTAAAAATAGGTAAAAACAAATTTATTATTTGTTTTACAGTTTTTGGTTTTGACAGTTTGTCAAAAAGCAGGGGCTAACCTACCAATCATCTGATTGGAAAAAAATCTAGCTTTTTTTTACCATAAAGATACCACACACACCCCCAGTCATTCGCTGGCCAATCTGCTTGTAATAACGTCTCTAATGCTGGATGCTGATAACAGTATTTATATGGGAAGCAGAAATTTTGCCTTTTTCCTATGCATCGACGCGTTGCCCAGCTGAAGCCACGGCGGTCACCTCCTCCACCTGCTCCCGCAGCTGTCCGGTGGGTCGGGGCACAGCTGCCACCAGCATTGCAGGACAAGGGAACTAAAGACATGCCAGCTTTTTGGTGAGATATGGCTTCTCTAGGGGAACGGGGGATGCTGACAGGGTGTACGGGCACTCATGGCCAGGGCAGGACGGAGCTGAGGCACAAATGCCCTCCCGTAGCACTCGGTAAAGGGTTCCCAGGTCACACGTGAAAGTTGGGTGGTGGGCACCCACCCAGGAATTGCTCCCTTGGTGGCATTCGTACACACCCAGGCAAAGGACTCACCATTGTGGTTTGCCTTAGCACTTTTAAAATAGTTTACAGGCCTGTGGAGCTCAGTTAGTTGCTCTTATGGTGGATTTTTAACCTTTGCTTTACTGTTGCAATCTCGGTACAGAGCAGCAGAGCAAACAGAGAGGTAACATGGTCAGTCCACTCTGCCAAAACCGCCCCTGCAGAGCCCCAACACCAAAAACACAATACAAAGTTGTCAAAAAAATAAATCGATTCCTTGTAATTACATTCCTTGGGTACTTCAGCAAAATTTCTTTGAACATTGCGATTTATTTGCTGTCCCTGTTAACAGCCCAGCCCAAGGCATATTAAAAAGAGCCTTAATGTCTTCTATCCTCTCAACTACTAAATCATGACTATAACTTTAAATACACCTGGAAGGCAAAGCATCTCATAAAGGTTATTTCCAGGAGTTTGGCAGAAGGGCTCAGCCAAAGCTCAAAGGGCACGGCTGATTCGGAGCTCTTTCCCAACACCAACAACTCACTCAAGAGAGCAGGGGCAGAAACCAGGGGCTGGGTAAAGAGCAATTTGAGCCCACTAAGCAACTACGAGCTGCTGGAAGGTTGTGATGGCTGCATAAAGTCTCCAGGATGAGCAGAGTCCTTGACTACAGCCACTCAGAAGGCAGAATTTTGGCTCGAAAGAGCCTGTTTTGGGATCCCCTGGGTAAAATGCCCAAGAAAAGGCAGATCCCTTCATATGCTTTCCCCACAAGTGCTGACAGGTACTCAACCTAGGTGAGGCCTAGACAACAGCCACCCACTCAGGAACCCATACTGCAGCCATGGACATACCAGTCCTACTCTGGCTTGCAGCTCCCCATTGCTGAACGCTCAGAGCCATCTGTCAGGCACTTCCCAGCTAGCTGGTACTGCCCAGGTTCCTCATACCTCCCTCTCAGAGACCTAACCACAAGGCTGGCCATGTTTCCATGAGCTTCCTTGGGGACAGGTTGGGCTGGCCTGGCAGCTCTCACGTCTTTGGGCAGCAACATTCACTATTCACCACCTACCTGACCGTTCTTAGAATCACAGAGTCATTAAGGCTGGAAAAGACCTCTAAGATCATCAAGTCCATCCACCAACCCAACACCCCCAGGCCTCCTAAACCATGGCCCCAAGTGCCACGTCTACACAGTTTTTAACACCTCCAAGGGATGGTGACTCCCCCACCTCTCTGGGCAGCCTGTGCCAGGGCCTGACCACTCCCTCAGGAAAGACATTGATCCTAATATCCATCTAAACCTCCCCTGACGCAGCCTGAGGCCGTTTCCTCTCGTCCTGTCACTGGTGACTTGGGAGCAGAGACCAGCCCCCCCCTCACTCCAGCCCCTCTCAGGCAGCTGCAGAGAGCGAGAAGGGCTCCCCTCAGCCTCCCCTTCTCCAGGCTAAACCCCCCCAGCCCCCTCAGCCGCCCCCCAGCACACTTGTGCTCCAGACCCTGCCCCAGCCCCGCTGCCCTTCTCTGGACACGCTCCAGCCCCTCCAGGGCCTTCTTGTCCCGAGGGGCCCAAACCTGAGCCCAGCATTCGAGGTGGGGCCTCATCTTGTCAGATCAAGCTGATCGTTAGCAAGATCAAGCTGATCTTGATGACCACCAGCAGGATCTTGTACACAACAGGGTGCTTTGAAGAAGATTTGGGACTTCTGCTTTTTAGTGGAGAACAAATATCTACGACGGCCTTGGGAGCACAAAGACAGCATGAGGTCCAGTCATGAGCAACGCAGCTGGGCAGATCTCTGCCCAGTGTTTCCAGGAGAGGCATCCCCATCTCCAGCAAGCTCCCACATCAGGGAGAGCTGGGACTTGCTGGCAAAGCAAGTGACCCACCAGCCAGGTCTGTAGGGAATTCACACCAGAGCACAGGAAACCAAGGCCTTTTTTTCGCACTGCGAGATAAGCAGGACTCATCACCTCCCGAGGCTCCTAGCTGTGAAAAGTTGCCGGAACCGAAGCATAGCCCTCACCTAGAGGTGGAACATGAGGGGAGAGGACCAGGGAGCCTGTGCCGAGGACCTGGCTGCGCACAGCCTAGGGATTTGCTGTCTGATCACCCCACAGCACAGTGATAGGAAAAAAAAAAAAACACAAAGAAGCTGCTTATTGGGGGACTCCTGAGGAAAAAACCTGATAAGCAACAGCTGCCACTGGAGGGTACGAGGAAACGAATAGAGCATGTGATAAAGCAGGTGGGATCATGTGAGGTGTGGTAGGGCAGGGATGGGGGGTTGTCGCCTTAATAACAGCTTTTTGTTCTTTTACAGATTTGGTTCGTAGTGCTCCCTTCTGTCTTTTTGAGCTGTGAATACTTTCAAGCTGAATATTTTTTTGCCCCAATGAAAACACATTTTCCCATGATCACAAAACTCAGGGAGGCTCCTTCCCAATCCCACCCCTAAAAAAAATTAAAGAGGGAGGGAATAGAAAACTTCTTGCAGAAATGCCTGTTTTGACAAACAGGCTGCTTCCCACCACAGTCGCTGGCTTTAATATCCAACCGTGGGAAACACAGAAGTAACTCAGCTTCATGACAAAGACAAATTCCTGACAATGCTCCTGCGGCTTCCCAGGAGGGTTATTTCCAAACAGGACAGACCATTTGGGGGGAAAAAAACCACAACAGAACACACGAAGGGCTGGAGGGAGTTTTCATTCATTACTCCTCCATTTTGGACTACTGCAGCATTCACCCACAAAGCCATGCTGTACCAGCAGATTCCCCATCCCTGCTGGCAGCCCAAAAACTTCTCTGTTTGCTTTTTCCCCACCCTGGCCTGGTTTATCTTGTGCTTTGACACAGGGAAGCAGATACAAGATTAAAGTGATTGGTAATTTCATGTCATCTTTTTCCTTTCCTCATCGTGCTGCAGAAAAGCCCGGGCCGACGCAGCCTGACGAGGGCTCCTGCCAGACATCGGCGCCTTGCAGGTCACGCTCATCTGTCGGTGCGGTCACGGCTCCGACCGCAGCGCAGACACCGGCTGCCCCTTGAAACTGCCTGGCAATACAGAAGAGCAAACGTTAAGCGTGAAAGGGCTACAAAGGGCCTCCCCTGGAGCACGCAGGCACAGCCTGCTTTCCTTCTGGTGACTCTGGGTGCTGAGAAGTGACAGTGCAGCTGCAAGATGTCCAAGGGTGTACGAGCACAGCCACACGCAGCCCATGCAGTCCCCCTTCCCTCCACGCTGCCCCTGGGCAAAGCTTTGGCTACAACGCTCCTCAGGAGTCTGGGATCTGTACTTTTTCTTTTTTTCCTTCCCCTGAATCTCACCAGAATCTGCTTCCTGGGAGGGCAGCAGGGAGGCAGTGGCTTTAAGACAGCCTCCCCAGCCTGCAGGAGCAGTGCAGCAAAGGCTGAGCTCATTGCTGTGCACGGTACCTGGTGGGGTGACCCCACCAAGACAAAGCACAAAGACTTCAGCTTCAAGGTCTCTTGTCACACCTGCATCACACCTGCTGTTGGGACAGATTTGTTCAGGTAATTTGAACATTTGGCCAGAAACAAAGTATTCCCACAGTAAAGCGCAATGAGGCATCTGGAATGGCTTAAGTGCACAAGGGGACTATAAGGCCACATGAACCTTGATGCATGCAACAGCCATGCCAAAGCAGCCACTGCTTCCCACCTTCCCTGCCCCAATGATATTTACTGTTGGTTTCTCTGGCACCAAGGACCAGTAAGAAGAAGGTGACACCAGATCTTGAGGTTTTTTTGCTGCCCAACCAACAAAGGGGGACTCAGTAGGGGACAACAGCAACTACTGCCCAAGAAGAACAACCCAACACCTCATCACAGCCTTGGAGCACCTGCTAATGCCAAAACAACCCCCACCCACAGAGACAGAGGTTGTGCCACTTCCTTGTGCGATGCCCTCGCCTCCAAGTCACCAAGGACGCTACCACTCCACGGGATAATACTGTGCTTTAATATTTTAGAGACAATGGACTTTTACGTGGTACAACAGCAGGCTGTATGTACTATACATATATACACACTGGTGTAGTTAAAGCTTGTGTATGTGAACGATACTGATGTTCCAAAAAATGCACCAAGTCTTACAACAGCATAAATGGGAACAAAATCCAAGGCCACAAGTATAGAGAGGTATGTTTTAAGGACTACAGGTCATACAGAAATAAAAAAACAGTGGTGGTGCAATACGAACTTTATCCTGAATAGAGATAAGTGGTTAAAACGCAACTTTTCGTTACCTCAGGAGCAAGACAGTGTTTTACAGAGACTTAATTTCAAACTAAAGCGAGCAAAGAGAAATGTACTAGTGTGTGCCCCTTTGGTCCTCAAATTCTCCTTTCAGTTGTTGAGCTAAAGAAAGAGAGTTTTACTCTGAGCTTCAGGCAAGAAAGATTTAAGGCTTTTCAGCTGGATACACATATGGAACTGAAAAGTGGCAATATCTGCTCTCAATCATTGGCGGAAAACAAATGCCATAGGGTCAGTGTATTTTATAAATGTGCAACACAAACCTTGTGTACACTAGCAGACAAACACCTGTACAGCACCTAACTATGCAGAATCCAGGACAGAGGGTATTATAAAGGATTTTTCCAATAATGCTGTAAAGGTCATCAAGGTAAAATTAGCGTAATTAAACACATGAAGTTGTTGTTCTTGAAAGTTCCTTAGGCCCAATGGAAATTTGACCAGCCTTGATTTTCCTTTTGTTTCCAACACGGGTTGAAGCAAGAGACAGGAATGTTGGTAAGATCGAGCTTGCCAGGCCAGGAACTGCTTTTTAGGTTAGCGTACAGAACATCTTGGATTCATATTCTGCAAAGCAGATATGACTATGGGAACCTGCATTGTGGGCATCTGACATCCTGGCTGACATTTTGTTTTTTAAGTTTTCCCTCCTGTGCTCAGTTTCAGAAGGGTGGTTTTCATTTGCGCCTCATGTTTTCCCAATTAAGAGTTACAAAACACCCATTAAAATTGTAACAAAGTATAAGAAGTTCAGCCAAGTCCAGCTGACTGAAACTTTGTACCAATGCTGCCACATACAGATGTACCACATACAAAGAAAAATGTGGTTTAATTCATTTTGATGGCCCTGGAAATACTTTTCTCAATTGCTCTTGCAAAATAAATTGTTGTCGTTTCAGGTTACTTTGCCCTGAAATGACCTGCCATCAGGCAGGAGAGGTACAATGTGCTGTGTTCAGGATTTCTGTGCTCACCTTTGGTCCAACATTGATGAGATGCAAATTTTGAAATACTTGAAAAGAAATCTTCATTTTCCCATTATCAGACTAGATTTAGCTTCTCAGTCTAACCCTCAGAAGTCCAAGAAGGAAAGCTCAAGGTATAAATATCATTAAAACCTCTTTGGATATCTTAGCACTTTGCAGATAGACTCTGGGGTTTTTTCCTCCCCTCTGTTAAAGTTTGCTTTAAAATAGTACGAAACTTACAGTTAAAGTGGTCAGAAATTCTGAGGCACAGACGAAAAAGGTGCATAAAACCCTTTATATCGAGATAAGGCTGTGCCCCAAATAATTTAGATGTTAATTTCCTGCGTGTTAAGAGGCAAGGAAAAATGTGTTTTAAATTTCACAAGCAAAATAATAAAACCCCACACAAAAAAAGGAGGGTTAATACTAGCAAGAACATAAAACACCACCAGAGGTAACATCTCAAAGAGGTATAACATACATATCCAGATACTGAAACAGCCACTGCAGGACTTGTAATAAAATAGAGTCAGAGATAATTCAGGACCATCCTTTTCAGCAGAGGTACGGTATTTGCAGTGTAAGTGGTCCTACAAGGATCCACAGCCTTTCAATTGTTTCCCATGCCGCTCCATATTTATTCTAAATAAACCTAACTATTTCATAAATACCCATTTAACTCCTAAGCCCCGCTTGTCTCCTAACAGCAGTATATTCTGCGTTGTAGATGGAAAAACATTTCCTAAACCCCTGTTTGTAGCTTGTAATTCTGTGACATCAGCATCATTGGAAATCCAGGAGGAGCCTACCTTATCATTACATTTTTCATTTGCCATCAGAAGTCTTTTACTGCACAAAGACTATGACAACAATTCACAACGATTTAGTTTAAAAGTGAGATGTAGGAACAAGTAAGAACAGACAGTGACACTGGACAGAACAATCTCCAGACTGCATTTAGAGAATGACACAGTTTCAGCTCCTGATGAGTGTCAAGAATTCCTCGCGGGTCTTTGGATCTTCCCGGAATACCCCCAACATTGTGCTGGTTACTGTTTTACTGTTCATTTTCTGTACCCCACGCATTACCATACACATATGCCTGGAAGAAACAAGAGCGGGGGGTCAATAAATCAGGCATACTCAAAAGAAAGAAGTAATCCCACAGAGATGTTTCTTACACAGTCACATTAAATCCTGGGGAAGTGACAAAACCTCCATATCCAGAATGGACATCTGTCAGTAGTGCCTCAGCTGTCCTCTACAGAAAAGGGTCAAATTCCCAGCCCCCCCGCCTTCTCTCCTCTCACCCCAGGAAAATCCCACCTTTCCAAAGTGTATTCTGACCATGGGGACATGCCTGTTGCTAGTCCCAAGCTCTGCCCTACCTGAGGAAGCAGAAGGTGCGCCAAGGTGGAGCATGGACCCAGTACCACTGGGACAAGCTGACCACACTGCCAGTTGCCACATCTCTGCAGCGGATAAGGTAGGCCCCCCACTTTAAATGGCTCCAGCCCACCACACCATTTCACTGAACAGGCAAGGATGGCTCCTGCCTGCACTCTGCATCATAAACAAGCATGGCACACAGCTACCACAGCCAAAGAGGCACCGCACAACAGCTCTGCAGCACGCAGCCGGAATCACACGCGGCCCATACGCTACCACGGAACAGCTCAGGATAACTTACGTAGCTTCAATAACCACTCCAACTCCAGCGGGCTGTAAGGCTTCTGTGATGGCTATTGCAATTTGTTTGGTAAGGCGCTCCTGGACTGGAAGAACAACAGGGAGTTCAGACACAGCGTTAAATCTGACTAGCATCAACGCACCGTCACTGTCTGGACAGCAACATTGCATCCTTGCTTCCAGGCACGCCTGGTCCCCGCCAACACACACTCAAGTACTGCTCTTCCTAAACAAATTTTATTAGTACCTAATCCTATCTTATGTTTTGTATCCTGGAACAGACCTTTTATTTGCCTTTTTTAATATCGGGAGTCATTTTGCATTATACCTTCGCAGGAATTGCATTACCATGATTTGTTACAACAGCTCTTACATTTCTATTATGCAGTTAGATTTTCTTGCTTCTCTTTTCTCTTTCTGTTTTAATATATTTGTTCACTGGCTTTGCTGCTGTGCTATTCCTTCCCTACACAGGATTTCCCTTTTTAAGGAAAGGAAATGGAGATTTAAAAAATGAGGAAATTAAAGGGAGTCTATTGTCCTGCAAAGCTTCACTTCCTGCAGGTCTGGCACCCTCTATTCACCAGACTGACACCTAACGGTCACTAAGACTTCTGTCACCAAGAAAAGGCCAAATTTAATTGCAGGACAAGGAGAGCAGGCTGAGCCCAACCCCAGGTCTCAGATCCTGCAGCAGGCAGGCAGTCTGTAACATGGCAGCTCTCGCTTCGTCTCTTCAGCCAAGAATTCTTGAAGGCATCGCAAATTTTCTGTAGGAGAGCTCAACTCCAGCAGCACCCAACTAGTTATTCATTCCTGGCAGCTGTATCTTGTAACACATTTATCCTCTGAATCAGTTACTGCCTACACCTATTTTCACAGGCAGATTTTACCCCTCACTGGAAACACAGAGGCTAAGATGACAGAGGAGAAACACCTGTTCAAGAACACAGTGGTTTTCTCCACACTCAGGTCTGCACAGCTATAGTCCACCTACAATTACCAGTACCCTGAGCTGGCTAGCAAACGACTGCACACACCAAAACCAAAAATGCAGCTGTTTACCTTGTAATCTTCTACTGTATATTTCCACGATCCTAAAGGAGAAAGGAAAAAGACAATATTATACATATTCCTACCTAACCATTGTCTGATCTTCACAATTAACTCGACACTATCAAAGACACGACTGTACGGCCCCATGTCCTCCTGGAAATCTACACGACACCATGCTGCTGCTCAGCCCCTGCCTGGCATTGCTCTAGGACTTCCCTTGGCACATCACTGTGTTTAGTGACAGGTTTCCCCTACCTGCCACCCCCTGAGATTATTTCAGGGCAAACCTGTCACTTCTCCTTAGGGTTTCCTCTGTTACTTTTGAATTACTTGTACCACCACCTGCCTCCATCACACAGTTGCAAGGGAATCCGTGCCCAAAGACCCGCTGAAAGCTAATCCTTGATCTGAGGTCAGACCACCGCCTTTTGCTGCAATCTAAACCAAATGCTGTTTTAAGGACAGTTCAGATATTGGGATTCCCAGGAGGCTACTGAAATTAAGAAGGAGATGTTTTGGATTCTTGCATTTAACCACAGATTTAACTAAGAGCAATGAAACAGAATTGCTTTTATTTAAAACAGATACTCTCCACCCATATATCACACTATTCTTCACATTTCAGCGCAGGGATCACCTTAGTGCTCTTCTTGAGCACAACTTCAAGTTTAAGCCATTTGTGGGGCAATGCAAGCAATACTACCATCATTCATAACCACAGTACTACAACCCTCACATTTAAGAGAAGTCTTATAACCGCTCTGTAACACAATGGGTTATTCCCGCCAACCTCAAATGCTTAATTACACGCCAAGTGGCCGTGTAAAGAAGTTGCTATAGAAAGCTTCAGTACCCCTCTGGTCAGACT
Source organism: Phalacrocorax aristotelis (assembly GCF_949628215.1). Lineage (NCBI taxonomy): Eukaryota > Metazoa > Chordata > Aves > Suliformes > Phalacrocoracidae > Phalacrocorax > Phalacrocorax aristotelis. The sequence continues at coordinate 34,226,370 of NC_134284.1, read as the reverse complement.
AGACAAAAAACAGACACTGGCTGGCAGCCTGAGGCTTTAGTTTTCAGGCACGTTTCTCGTAACGGCACTTGCCTGCTGTTTTGGAGAGAGAATTATATGCAGAAACTCCCCTCCGGAAATTAAATGGTCATGTTATAGCTATGCTAAACAAAGCAACATATTTAGATTAAGCGTATGGATAGTAAACAAGCTGACGCTCAGGTATATGCACTACCAGTGGAAAAAATAAGAAGTCCTATAAGCAGGTTTATGTAAAACCAGTTATCTGCATTAGCATTTTCAAGGCTGAGCCTAAAATCCAAAGAAAGATGTTTGTTTACTGAATACAGGTCATCCACAACTACAGAAACTCACCACATTAGACTAATCCTATTACGAAAGATTAGGCCTACAGTACCAACGGCCTCACAAATCTTGTTTGAACACTGGTTGCATTATGCAGGGCACGAAATGGAAGTGCTGTTTGGCCCACCAACCTCTTCCTGGTAAGCACTCAAAAGCAAGTGAGGACTGAGAACATTTTGTTACTCAGGAATCTAATCTTTTTGTTATTGCAATATACGGGAGTTTTACCCCAACTTGAAAAAGAGGTGAGATTTAACCTTCCAAGCACAGCACAGGAAGCCTTGCACAAATTCATGCACATTTCTATGCTGAGAATAAACAGCAGGAAAATTGTACACTTCTAGCACCGCGTTGCCACTTGCGTTAGAAATCACCAATGCTAGTTCAGAGCTCCATTTTACATCTGCAATTCAGAGGTAACTAGAGACCAGAGCAAGCACAAATCAACTGATGCCTATTTCAAATGTGATCTTTAATCCCACATTCAAGCCCTACAGAAATGAAACCAAGTGCTAAAGACAGTCTTTTCAGGAAGGATGTTTGCCTTCAGAAATCCAACTCAAAAAGACGCCCTCACCACTTAAAAAGATCCAGGCACACAAGCGCCAGCCAACATACAACACAAGCCACAAACTGCTGCACAGACATCCCCAAGCACAAGCAGCTACAGGAGGTGAAGTCTTTCTCCCAGCAACTGCAGTGCTGTCGGCTCAGAACCTCATCCTACAATCTCAGCTGAACAACAGCCACAGAAAACACGTTCAAAGTAATTTAAATGTTGAACTGCCTGTTTCAGCCCCTTAATGAGAGCAAAGTCCACTCCTATAAGCACTGCTAGGAGATGTGAAGGTGGCCTCCCTGTAATATGACTTACATTAGCAAAGATGCGACCTCTAAGGGCCCTTCCATCTCCAAACCAAATTCACCGTTCCGTGCTCTGCTTGCACAACAGAGCTGACTGGCTTTAAAGCATTTTAGTGTCATATCCTACACATTTCTTACCCGCTAAGAAAATCCAGCGGGCATGCAGATTTACAAGGCTAATTCTCATTAGTATTATTGGAACTACAGCAAGATTAACAGATGTTATCAGGGAAAGTATAAGCAAAGCCTATGTGGTCTTTCTGAACTACAGCCAATTTTTTTTATTCATTTCTCAAAAGACACCCTTCTGCTCTGGTCCCCTGTAATCTGCTTATTGAAGGGATCTACCATCCCCTTCCTCACCAGAACTAGAAAGCAACACTTGATAACAAGACTCAGTGCAACAACTGATCCAAGGGCACTTGCTGTGGAAAAAGCTGTTTTACATAACAAATGGATTTCTCAAATGTATAACTGCTTTGTTTCTTAGGCTGAACCTTATCTATAAAATCTACCCCATGGGTCTCAGCAGGTCTGAGTGAAAGAAAGAAATGCCAAATTCATCTAAAGAGTCAGCTAACAGATGAAAACTTTAGATTCCATTTCTATCCATAGAACGTGTTCATTTACAGTTTGGAAGTTTGGGATTTTTGTTCTTATCAGTCAATATACACACAAGTAGTATATAGCTAGAGATCCCCACTGGTTTTTGTGGCTTGCCTTAGAATGCAGCCAAATTCTCTGGTGTTCTCGCTTCTGTGCTCCCTGCAGACACCGATGCCTTGGATGAACATACAAAAGCGTTACAGCTCTACTACAGCCAACTGATGTGAATTAACACAGAACTCTGAGACTTATCTCTCCACAAACAACATAATGCTGAGGATTGGTCTAAATCCAGGACACAAAGTGGGCTGAGCTTTAGAGGGGACCAGAGTAGAAAGATTAGCACAGTTAGCACAGCTTGGAATCCTTTTTACAAATTAGGATCACTTTCATTACGTGAACACTTACCTAGCAAGCTTGCTGAGGCCAAGTACTTGTTTGTTAGGAAGATAGCCAATATGTACCTAGACAGAGAACAAACCATTAACAGAATCAAAACCACACTTCCAAATGCATATGAAACTCATGCATAGAGAATGAGATGTGCATTTGCCCCAGAACTAACTCTGGAACAATCCAGAAGTCCTAGCATGTGGGAGGAACATGCTACCATGCAAGCCTGAAAAATTGTGGAGCTAACAGAGGGTGTAAATGCCTGGTGAGGTCAGTGTCCTGAACAGGTAAGTTTTCTGAGGGGGAGAAAAATCACAACTCTTCAAGAGTCAAGGCTTATGTTCCAAGTCTCAGGAATGCTACAGAATTTTACTACATTTGGGTACAAAAAGCAGTCTATTACTCAGCACAGTGCTGTTCATCTAAAATAAACATGCTTTTCTTTCAAGACCTAAAATGGATTTAGGGAACGGGAGGGAGGAGGACTGTACTTTACGCAGTGAAAGTTCTGACAGCAAGAAATACTAAGCCACCAAAATCAGGCTGCACTTACTGACTTTTTTCCCCTGCTTTGGTAGTACCATAGATCACTGTATGATTAAGTCAACTTCCATCCTGCTCAAATATGGATTTGCTGAACATTTATACCAAACAGGTAGTAGAATTAAGTTGGAATAAGTTCTTGAGAAGAAGAGTACTCAGATACGAAGGTAGGGGAAAAGCCATATAGCTTCTTGTTTTAGAAAACAAGATAGGCTATGGAATTCAAGTAGTTTTACAGTTATAACAACTTATAAGCCAGCATTTGTGTCACTGTACCAGAGACTTGAAAAATTAGCCAAGATACAGCAGGGGAGTGTCAGTGTAGGATTCTGTCTTAGTGCTTTGCCTAGAGGCCCCATCTCAGAATCCTGTATCGCTGTACCTGCAATTAGAGGTACCACAGTGCACCTAATTACCTGGCTAACTTGCTCATTCCTATCACTTCTGTTGGGTAATCAACTCACTGACACCTGAAAAGACATGAAACATTTCAGATAAAGTAAGAGACATAACTTAGAAATAAGTGTTGAATCCTGTTCCCCGTATTTTTGTGAATTTCTTAATTTTGTATAAGATAGAACTGCAAATATAAGACCTACTGGTCAGTATTTGCAGCCTGTTTGATGTACCCAACAGGAGAATGGTTAGTCTGAGAATATTTAGAGGCATACCAAGTCATTTAGCAGACCATTATACGAGCAGGGCCAATTCGGTGTTTGCAAGGAGATTTCTCCAAACCACACAGGCTAAACAGCTAGATGTAAAAAGAATGCATATATTGCCACAGGAGTAACGATGAGAATATGCATAGGACGTGTAACCAAGAATAACAGGCAAAAACGGAAAGCTTGTACAGAAGAAGTTACCTTGTCTTCCAGTACAAAATACTAGCAGTAAGAAAAGAAAGCAGACGAAATTGAGTTGACTCAACTAAATAAACAGCTGGTTTCTGCTCGGGGATTTTATTTTTGGGAGACAGTTTACTTGGACCATATGTGGTACTGATCAAATTTTATAGACAACAAAAGCACTTGCTACCCTCTGGCCTGTGAATACTTTATGGCAGAACAGATGGATCAGAATAAGCTCCCTCCTTCTGTGCTGACATGGGAGTGAAGGGGCTGAGATGTGCAGAAGGGAGTACCCACTCTGAACGTGTCGTCACGTTTACAGCAGTTAATTTGAGACTTTTTATTTTATTTTTAAAGTTGTCGGCATCACAATTTCAACACCGTCTGAAACACCAGCCCCTTTCATGGGAGTCCCAACCCAAGCAGCCTCCTGCTAGTTACTTTTGACCACCCCCTCCCTGACTGAGCTTGCCTATTTACGACAGGGCTGCTAATCAGAAGTTTGCTCCTCTCACAAGGGGTTCCTGAGATGAACCTGCACTAGATAGCTCTGAGCCAGAAGCTAAATCCGTGACAGAGCCAGCGTGCAGGGTGAGCTGGTTTAATATCAAGATGTCTGCCCTCAAGGCTTGCTGCTGCTTCACGAAGAAGAGCTTTGATATGAAATGTCAGAAACCATTAGATTACTTAGACTAGGAAAGGTTGAGCATTGTATTTTAGAAGCTTAAATCCAAATAAAACTCACATTAAGGAGGTCTTCCTTATTTATATTCTGAAGATTAGCTTCTAGAATCATAGCCATAAGCAGTAAATACTTAAAGCTTTAAAAGCTTTGTAGTTACAGCTACAAAGTCTTTTACATGTACTTTAGGTCTTTTATCATGTATTCCCACATTTGTTCTGTGAGGAAGAGTTACCTTTCCAACAAATGGAACGAGGTGATGCTCACACAATGAGAACATGTCTATGTCCTTCACAATTACCATCTCATCATGATCTTCATCAAAGATGGCGTCATTCAGAACATCTGAAATTAAACATTCGCATTAAAAAAAAAATAAATGCATGAGCATGGAAGGTTGTTCCAGCCAATATCTGAGACAGCTCGTAGCAGGAGCACAGCACTCTCAGAACTACAGTTTTTAGGGTTAAGATATGGGAGGCAATTAAGGAGTAACATCACAAGTATGCTTTGGTTTTCATAGGATCACGCAACTGCCACGGTGCTACGTCAGACTACCTACGTGCTACACCAGAAGTCAGCCTATAGTGTTTTATGTAAGTAAAAGTTCGAGCTCAGGTTAGAACAAGCCTAGTCTTTGCAGAATTACTGACTTCTCAAGAGCAGTTAAGACTGCAGCTGATAAAGCCAGTGCTGAGGAGGAGAGCACGTCTCAAAGTGGGCTTCCATTAGTGCTTCCACATACCACAAGCAAAGCTGAGCCTGAGGTTTGGGAAAAGCTACGCCATCACAGCTATTTATTCAAACGCTTCAGCACCAGCATCACTATCTTCAAGGAAGCTTTGCACGCAAATAAGGTACTCTTATTTCATCCTGAAGCACACCAGCCAGCAGCTGTTCAGGCACACACACAAGTCGAAGAGACAGATCTGTATCCAGAGATCAGGGAGAGATTTGCTGTCCTGAACTGAAAGCAGGCATGCATATGCACACTCAGCCTGATTCTGCACCCCAGAGTTCACAGATAATTGAGGTGGAGAAACCCACAAAGACAGAAGGAATAAGAGATAGCTCAGTAAGAAAGGGAACACACAACATGACACTTTGCTAGTCTCAGAGCTCAGCAGAACAGACCCTCAGTTGATTTTCCAGATTTAGCAATCTCCTGACAAGTCCCCAGGCAACCCTGACACAGGTTACAGCAAATCACTGTAGCCTCCCCAAAGATTGCAGGCAGCTGGACCCATGCTTGGAGAGGTTAAAAGTGGAACACTCTCAGGTTAAGAGAGCAAGCCTTTTGAAGGGCAAGACAGAAAAGCTGTATAGCATAGAGAAATTAGAGAGAGACTAGCAAGAGAGCGCTAGCTGTACAGAAGGACTGATAATCAGCCCAAGGAAATGTGCAAACAGGTCAACTTGAAGCCGCACTAACTACTTGGAGTTACTTCCAGGAGCCAGAGTCACATACACCATGGCCAGAGGGGGAACCAGGGTGCTCAAGGACTGCCCTGCTTCATCCACGGCGGAGTTTAGCACCTGCAGTGTTACACAAATCTAATAGTTGTGTCTGCTCTACTTGCCTTTATGCCTTCCCCTGACATGCACGTACACCTAATGGCCACCATCTGTTGTCGATAACGTATCATCACCATGGAGCATTTTAATTTCCTGCTTGCTATCAGCACTACACAGGTAACCCTGGAAACTGTGCGCAAGATGTTCTGCCTGCGACGCACGTTCCTTCCCAAGAAGGCAACCTGAAAGACAGCAAGGCTGAACCCCAGAAGGCTTTTGATCAGGTCAGAGAGCAGGAGTAGGGGGCATGAAAGAGGCCAGGAAAGAACTCTGTAAAGGCACATAATTTTGTCTTCAAATTTCAGAGTCTAGTTTACTCCGAACACTGCTGGGGAGGATTTTGATTACATGGGGAGCACCACGCAGTCATATAACTATGAATTCAGCCAGGAATAACCAGAATCCAAAACAAAGCAGGCTTAGAGGAGAGGGAAGGGAAGACAGAGCAGCCGTCTGGGTTCTTCGCTCCCTCCCACAGCACTCTGCAGACGTGCCATTTCTACAGCAGAAAGGCAAACAGTGGTTTCACAAAACCTGCTACTATGCCCAGCATTATTAAAACAAAATCCAAACAGATCCACGAAGCATCTCCAGAGTAACTGCTGCTGTTATTAGACCACCAGCTTGGCTCATACCAGCCTTGCCAGGAGCATATCAGAGCCTGATGTTAGATAGGGATTTACGTCAACACACTCGCAAAGCAGACTGTTCAGATCAAAAATGGCCACGTTCTCATTAAAAGTCATGGTAATGTGCAACACAGCGTAAGGCCAAAGCTACAACAGAAGGTACTTTGGGTGTGAAGGCTCATATATATGTACATATATATGCATATACACACTTATTTATGTACAAATAAATATTAATAGATCCTTACAAACATTATCTAAGGAACCAAACTCTATTACTGGCATCTTGAAGAGCTATGTTGCATCATGGAGACAGCTGTTCGCCCTATTTTAAAGCTGGGGGAAAAAGAAGGTTAAGTGACCTGTGAAGTACCACACAGGCAACTTCAGGAACAAAATGCATCCTTCTCATGGCTAATCAAACAGGAACACAAAGGTCATCCATCCTTCTTGAGTATCCCCTCTTAGGCTACAGGCCAGAGTCACAACAGCTTGGGCAATGCCCCCTCACAGCCAAGGGAGTTTTAGAGGTCTGTAAACAAGATGATCTGTGTGTTAAGAATATAACCACAGAGCTGTGGGATGCTTCACACTTCTCATTTATACAGGTCTTCCTAATTTTGCACCTTAGCTTTATTTAATGTTAGCAGCAAGTTGCAGCCAGAACACGACGATACCTGTTCTGCAGTTGTGCCTGCAGCACGGTGTGCTGACTTTAGGTCAGCACCAGTTATTCCTTAAGAACGAGGACCATAGCCCTATAGGAAGAAACCAGCTTAGTTTTAGCCCCTCCAATAACTCCTTCACAAATGCCAGAAGATACATGGAAACAAAGATAAAACACAATGTGAGACCAAAGGCCACTATCCGAGTAAATGGCCACGGTGTTAAGAGAGCCCCAGTCACCCCTGTCCTGCTCCAGTCCCTCCTGCTCACACTTCACAAGCCTGTTGTCCTGAAAATAACCATAGCTTGAAGCCTGTCTATCCCTATACCTCCCTCTGAAATCCAAGCCTTGTGCTGACAAAAGAAGAGTTAGGTAAGAGTAGCTGCGACAAGATGCTGTGCTATGCCCCACCACAGCACTTGTTCCAGTAATTACACAGGAAATACTTGCTTGGCAGAGACTCAAACGCTTTGTGCGGGGAGGCAACACAATTTTATCTAACTTTGTCTGCCTTTTTCAAACAGGGCCTTCACAAGCTCACCTGCATCCTGCAGCACACGTTCTGGAGAGTTTAACAGAGCTGGAAGGACAGAAGGGGAAACAGGGCCTCAGATTAACCAGGCCAGAAGCAAAGCTAGGGACGAATTCATGCCTCTTTTCCTCCTCTTTCTTTCTACCTACTAGGCCATGCTGCCTGCTTCGCTAGCTTGTTTTCAGTTTCCTCATTTGGAGGCCCCAAAGCATTTACTCTTGTCACTCAGGGCAAGATCTAAGAGTCATGTTGTCCCTCCCCAGGCCCGTCCTAGTTCACACAGAGCAACGTGGCTGTTGCACTGGCTCAGCTCTAAAATACCCACCTGCCCTTCCAATGCAATTGCATCTTTTCCATCCCTTCTTCTTGCACCACCAGGATCTTCAAAGCAAAAGCATAGAAGTCAACAGGCCTTTTAGAGGGGAGGAAGGCTAGAAGTAAATATTGCTAGCTTGGTTTCCTGACAAAGCAAGGCACCCACAGCTCAGATGGGCTCCTCCTCAACAGGCTACTTCTCCTTAACACAAAAATTAAATTCTTCCTCTCAAATGAAGCAACACTTTTACTCCCCCCAAGTATCACCTACGTAATCAACCACGTCAGCAGGATAGGACTAGCATTTCCTCTGCTAGCAAGACGATGGGCATATCATACATCATCCCTTGGCCTCTCAGATCATACCTCCCCTCACTCAGCTTTCATTAGTCACAACTGTGCTCAAGTGCTGCCACCAAGCACTGTCTGTAAGCCAAAGGAGACAGCAATCAACACCCTTTTCCTTCTCCACTACCCCAGGAAAGCTAAGCGAATTTAGTAAAGTCCTTAAGCTTAGACACATCATGTTAATGAAAAGTTAAGATTTGAATTAAAAATATATGGCTGGGAGGAGGGGAACAAGAACAAACATTATATGCGCAGTCAGGACACACTCTAGATTATTCCAGCTGTTTTTTCCTTCAGCCCAGAGTTCAAGTCCTGTTGTAGAAACTCCAGTGGGCTGTTAAAGCTGAACAGTCACCTCTGGTGCAAGTCAACTCCTGAAACAGAGCAGAATTAATTTTTGCCTTTATCTTCAAGAAGATTTGATAAAAGCAAAAAAAAAATCAGAATCGGATAAGATAGAAAGAGAAAGACCTTTCAGGATTTTGCATCGGAGCTAAGCAAAAAGACCTGTTGCTATAGAAACTATTTGCATGGCTTTAACGTGACATAGGAAAGCAAAAGCAGCGTTGGCAACCAAAGAAGCTAGAGCCCACCCAGCAGCTGGCTCAGCAGGTAAAAGGAATGGAGGATGGCAGCACTCCATCAGCTTCACAGCACTCCTGATGTCCCACTTTTACTACGCCCGGGAGACAGAAGACTGAAGTGATATAGGTTGTTCTCACTATGAATTAAAGTACTTCCCCGTTGTGTTAAGCTGCCCCACTGCTCCACTTCAGAGGAGTCAGACTGAGGATTGTTCTGTGTCAAGAGGATGAAGGCAGTCTCAGAGATACCCCGATACTGTTCCCTGAGCAGATCCAGCCTGGCAGAGACAAAAAGCACAAACTTCTCCCATTACACAGCTCGACTGTCCTCACTGACGGCCCCTGTATTCCCCATGGTGACCCAGTCACAGTAGGCAGCCAAGGCCATCGAAGGAATGGGTTTAGGCCAAGAGATGCAGACATCCTACAAGGGTGGTAGGGCAAGTCACACCATACCAATGCCATCAGTACAGGCTGAGGTCAGGTACCGTCTGCTCTCCCAGGAACACAGACTGGGTTACACCAAAACCAATGCCAGGGGACTCTGGATGAACTAGAAACAGGTCATGAACAGGATCAGGATACTCTGGAACAGCAGTGCCACAAGCCAGAGACCAAAGGCTAACCATATATTAATGTTGGCAGACACCTTTGACCATCTTTAAGGAAAACATTCCTTGTCATCTGAACACAGATGTAATTCAGCTAACAGCTGAATATGGTAGGGAAACCAACTACAGGGTCAGAGTTAAATCTGGACAGAAACTGCGATAAAAATCTTTTCAGATGCTGCTGGGTAAGCAGTAAAATGTAAAATCAAAACTGAAATTTTTTATTTATTCATGTGATGACACTACATGATAAGCATACTTAGAGAAAATATTCTAGACAAGAAATGAAAATTATTGCAGCCATTCAGGAATTTATTATGCATACACAGAAGAGAATCAGGCTACAAAAACATGCATATAAAGAGAGTTTGTAGTGATAAAGAAGGTCTTGAAGAGTTCTAGGAAGAGACACAGCCTAAGAAACCACATTACTATGTAAATAGGCAAGAGTGAAAAAGCTACAGAGAAAGTTAAGCAAGCACTGTGTCACTTCCTTGCCATAACACACACTCCTAACAGGAACCAAAAGAAGCCTTAGACAAAGGAATTTACAAGTTTGACTAATATTCAAATTTCATCTCTTCCACACCAAAGGACTAGAAACAGATACTCAACTTCAGACAGGAACATTTGCTTCAGAAGCAAATCTTAATTCCTCAGTTACCAGAGAGAGGTGAACCAGATGTGTAATTTAAGGCACATGTCAAACAAAGAGGGAAGAAAAGCTTTATTGCTGTTCAACTAATTCTGGCCATCATTTGTACAGGTTTGTTTATTTTAGACAACTTTCCATGTCACAGTGAGACACTCAAGTCTATTCATAAGAGATCAGTTATTGCAGACTCTTAGATAAAGCTACAATTAGATCCTAGAATTTGTCCTCTGTCTGGAGGTTTATTAATGAGGGAAAGTGGGGTTATGGAGATGCTCATTAAAATGTATCAGAATTTTCATTAACAGTTTAATGTCTCATGTCATACAATGTGCTGGAATTTCTTTCTGAAACTGAAACAAAGGAAAATCAGAGAAGATGAAACACCACTTTGGAAAAGCAAATATTAAAGGCTTCTGATCTCTTCATGTTAAGACTCAAGAGGTTAAGACATTTCACAAATTCCCAAAAACCCAAAGTGGGTGTTACTTGAGCATTAATGGGCACAGAAGATCATCCTGCAAAGTCCTACACTCCTAGTTGCCAGCAGATGTTTCACTGCATTGAGTACCTGTTTCAGCATGGTAGGCTTCACTCATGTGGGGGTAGAGTTGGAAGAAAGAAACCCCCAAGAACCTTACCCTGAACAACCCTGTATCTCCCACCCTCTGGTTTACCAGAAACAAGCCACAGCTTCACAGTAATGCCAATGTTTAAGTCATTATTATGTTAGACTATGAGGAGCTAATGAGACTAGACTAATGAGGAGCAGCTAAAGTCCCTGGGTTTGTTCAGCTGGAGCAGAGGAGGCCGAGGGCAGCCCTCATGGTGGCCTGCAGCTTCCTCCCAAGGGGAAGGGGAGGGGCAGACATTGGTCTCTTCTCTGGTGACCAACTCCAGGACCCAAGGGAATGGCAGGGAGATGTGCCAGGGGAGGGTTAGGCTGGGTATTAGGAAAAAGCTCTTCCCCCCGAGGGTGATGGAGCCCTGGAACAGGCTCCCCAGGGAGGCATAACGGCACCAAGGCTGGCGATATTCAAGGAGCACTTGGACAATTCCCTCAGAGACATGGTGTGAATTTGGGGTGTCCTGTGCAGGGACAGGAGTTGGCCTCGATGATCCTTGCGGGTCCCTTCCAACTCAGGATGTTCTGTGACTATTGCATTTGTGATAAGAAAGAGAACTAGCAGGACCTTGTTTCCAGGAAAGGATGAAGTAACTCACCAGCTCTCAGCAAAGGGCAGTGCTGCTGATCAAACAGCCTTGTTTGTTTAAGGCACCGCCTGTCTATTTTTACATAGCAATGCTTAGCACCTCTCATCCACAGCAAACGCAGTAGGCTTGGAAATATTTATGAGCTTACACCATTGTTGTCATCTGCCAAAATACCAAATCTACACAGACAAGAAAATGAAGAAAAGACTATTAACGTTATGGTTTTTTACCCTTCACCATAGGAAATGCACATAAGACTACTGAGGAAGGAAAAGCAACATAAACACAGTTCAGCAGGCATTAATCTACTGTACGAGACCTAACTAGTTTGCTTTAAAATAAAAACTGCACAGTAGAGTCACTTGGCTTCCAGGCAAATAAAGCATACATACAGCCTTTCAAACCACAGAGGTTCAGAAAGCAAAGTTATCCCCTTCCAGTATTTCTGATTTCACTTCCCTGTTAAACATGCTGAAAGGACAGCTGAACCTGCCAACATGCTTGAAAGCCAACATACCTACCCGAAGACTCTCCCAGCCTTTCTCCGTGACACAACTATTGCCATTCCCAGCCAGTACATTGTTTAATGAACATGCTATTTTGCTCAGAGTGCTTACACATGATGAAACCAAGGTAACTTCCTACTGCAGATGCAGGCAGCTTTTCAACCCTGCGCCTAATGTTTCCTACAGGATTACACAATCGGAACCAACTCCTTTATGATTTACCTTTAAAAGCCGGCATCGCTGACACTCACTGGAACTGACATTGTTTCTGTAACTTACCAGTTAGCTCTGCTTAAGCCAGACTGAATCTGACATCTTCAGCTTCAGTTACAAGTTAGTACTGCCTGTGATCTTGTATTTCTATTTATTCACTCATTTGCTGCATTTGCCCACACTCACACTTTGTAGTATTTATAAATGGACTCACAGACAGCACCTCCGAGTATGACATTAAGCCTTTAGTGAAAGGAGGGACAGAACTCTCAAGGTTTAGTCTTTGTGTGGCAGGCAATTGCCTGAACCAACTGTAAAAAAAACCTAAAGGCAACTGGCTATTAACAGCCCTGCTCACCTTTATTAACCAAGAGGACAGGTTACTACTTTGTCATACAATTTACTCCCAGAAGTACAAAGCTGATAGATCTGACCCTGGAACAGAACACATGTTCTTAGATGTTCATGCAGAAGCACTGCATGAAATTGAAAAAACTTTTGGTATCTTGTCTGCTCCACCAGGCTTACCAAAACGTGAGGGTTTTCTGTTGTAACGGCTGTTAGCCTACACTGATGCCCAAGTGTGAACTGCTAGCATTTTTTCGTCCGGTCCCCAGTGGATTTTATGTGAAATCACCAGAGGAATTCTTGCTACACCAATGAAAGTTTGATGACTAGTACTATAGAAGTGAGAGCAATACACCCGAGTATTTTGTCAGAGGTTGAGGCCTTTAGTAGAGGCAGGATTAATAGGAGGAAAGCCATAATCTAGGAAGAACAGAAAGAGCCAGATTTAGACATTTGGCAAGTAAACTCTAGTAATGGCTCTGAAATACAATACCGACCAGCTGCAGAACACAGATAGCAAAGATGAATAAGGGGTAAAGCAGGAACACTGTTACTCTGCACTACCAAAAACAAGCTAGAAAGTACACACACAGTAGAAGCTGGAAAGCAGAATCAGCTTCTCTGCGACTCACATAAATCTGAATGGAGAGAAGGGACAGAATTTAGGTGTAATCTTCCCTACAACACTATGAAGTTAAGCTATGGAGAGTACAAAAATACAGATACAGTCAGGTGACAAGCACATTAAACCTGAAGACCTCCTGCAGCGTACTTACAACTTTACACTCTCCAGCTTTCACTGTATTTCATAATTCTGGAATATATCTATTACATCTTATTTTGTGTGTTCTGTACTGAAAATTGAAATGCCACCAGGAATCAGTTGCTTTTCTCCTGCCTACCTAAGGCAGATACTCAAGCAAACTCAGAAGGGTGACTTTAAAGCCTGTAGCTGTACTAACATTCACTACCTTGGTTTGTCCGACACTTTTCCAGCTGCACAGTCTGGCAACATTTCCACACACTGACAAGGGTTGTGAGTTCAGCTGAGGCCAGCTGAAGACAGGTGCCTGTTGCAACACACCTTGCTTCTAGCCCTGTGCCTATACAATCACTACAACAGAGCTTTTACTTGAGAAGCCTTTTACAACAGCTGTAAGCCCGTCTTCCCATATCTGTCTGCTATCTTCTGCCTGTTGGGGAATAAACTTGAACACACCTCTCATCTCACAGATTATTGCTTTAACCTCTGCCTATCCAAACAGTTCCACATAAGGAACTGCATAAGCTACAAAATGAGCCTGAGGAAACAAGAGATCAGGGCTGCTTTGTGTGATCTTTTTGATTTAAGGGTCTGGGTTTTTGTTTTTAAAAGCCAGTTCCCAGCCTGGCTAGCCAGGCAGCTGTATTAGTATAGCCAAGCGAACAGCACACCAGCAGAGATGAGTGGCAGGAACTGCAGTCCCACAGCTAGCTTTGTTCCCAAAGACTTTGTAGTTGTTGGCTCTGGGGTTCATGAAGCATTTAAACTCTCCTAAGTGGAAGTTTCTTCTGTATCAACTCCCCCAGACAACTCCTCATCCACTAGTCGTTTTACTAGCTGCTGTGGACTTAATCTTTCAGCTACAGCTCTCCTCTGCCTGGCTAGTAAGAGTAGGAAGACTGGAAGCTGGGCATTGTGTAAGAAGAGGTGAGTAGCTAGAAGGTAAAAGGATTCCCCACCTTGACACAGGAAGGGATGTTAAGACCACAGCTTCATTTTATTTCCTAGAAATAAAAGAAAAAAATCAGTCCAAGAGTACAGCACCTAGCAGTGACACTTTCAACTCCTGGATATAGTACAGGTCTCTCCCAGGTATGGATATTCTAGGGAGGGAACTATCCAGAACTACTCTGCTTAATGAAATGTATTGAGAGATTGGGACAGGCTGTTTGGGTCCCAGAGAACCTACACTGGAGCAGAAAAAAGCTATTAAAAAACCTTAAGGGAAGCAAGATATAAAAAGGACATAAGACAGGCAGCAACCTCATCCAGGATCCAGTACAGAAATTCATGCTCAGAAGCTATCACTAAAAAGTCCTTCTGCTAGAGACTGGCAGGATGGCTCAGAGACCTCCTGTATTTAACAGCAGTAAAAAGACATGTGCAGTCACAGATGAGGGAAGTTATTTCCAGTAGACAAAGGATTATTCTGTGAGACCCTATAAAACCTCATCTTAAAGACACTGTGCAGCAGGACTAGAAGAGAGTAATGAGGATGGCCGCTGCAGCCCAGAGCCTATCTACAGATGTGAACATGAAAACCTGGTTTGATCTGAAAGGCAGACAACACCAAGGCAGAAACAGTGTTCCTGGGGGAAGCAGGGACACAACATATCAGCACAGGAGTATCAGCTGGCCACGAGTAAGTTAACGCTGGAAGTTATACGCCACCTGATTTTAGAAGAGCCAACAGTAGAGAAGTGAAAGAAAACTAAACAGGAAAGCCAATCTTCAAGCTGAAGCGCAGTGGACTTACTAAAGCACTCCGGCGTGTTAGCAGGCAGCTCCCCGATGCCAGCCGTCGGCACGGTTCAGCCTTTTCATTCAGCTGCAACACCCTGACGCAGTCCTGGGGCACTCGACACACCAGTGCTGTACTCCGGGGAGCAGACCAGGCTCAGGTCCTCTCTGATTCGCATTCAGAGGTCCTTGCTGACAGCGTTCGCATCCCTTACGCAATAACAGGAACTTGCCTTTTACTGTAAGAAGCAGCAGAAGGGGGAATTCCCCGGCTTCCTAAGCCCCCCTTTTTTTTTTTTACTGTTTGTACTGGGAAAGTTTTTTACATCGGTTTTCCTTTTCTCGGCCTAAGTTTTCAATCAGGATTTACCCTGCACTTGAACCAAGAGACAACCTGGGAGTTGCTGGTGATGAAAAGAACAAACGCCACCCGGTTCCTCTCCTCCTGCCCTCAGAGAGGGCCGGCAGCCAGCAAGCGGGTGAGATGCTTGCCTGGGGCAGGATGTGAACCTGGGGTACCTCTTCGCACCAGCACTCGCTGCAGGGACCCCGAGACGGGGCAGGGATCTCCCCGACCGCCTCCTTTCTCCTTAAGCGTCATTTCTCGAGTTTCGTTCCCACCTTTGGAAGACCTCACCTGACAAAAGCATCAGCAGAAGAGGACCTTTTCTGAGAAAACTCAAGCTACCTACATCTGCTAATAGGAGCAAGCGTGGCTTCTGAACACAGCCGCACTCAGCTGGGGATGGAGGAAGGTACAGTCAACAAGTTCTCATGCCAGAGCCTGGAAAGTTTACACCAGCAGAGGGAAAGCAAAAGCACTTGCTCTGGTCACTGAAACAAGAAGCACAGAAGTTTATGGCAGAATGGGAAGTTTACCCACATGGAGTTAAAAAAAAAATTTAAATGGGGGGAAGGAGAGGACGGCGGGAGCCCGCGGTGCAGGTGCTCCGAGCGCGTACAGCTGGTGGCGGGGGGCAGCGACGGGCGGCGCGGTGGCAGGGCTGCGGCGAAGCCCATTTTAAGAAATAAAGTAGGAAAAGGAGCACGACGGCCGGTGTGGCAGCAGCAGGCTCCAGCTCCGCCGGCCCGGAGCCCTACCCGGGGTGATGCCCGCCCGCGGGGAGCGCTCCCTACCCGAGATGGTCTCCTGGTAGCCCTTGGTGAAGAACTGCATGGCGGTGGCCGCCCTCCAGGGCGTCTTCAGCAGCCCCTGCCGCTCGGGGTCCTCGCCCAGCGAGCGCAGGATGGCGGTGTAGGCGGCCGCCAGGCTGGGCAGGCTCAGCTCGTTGTCCTCCTCGCTGCGGGGCCGCTCGCCCCGCCAGCCCTCCCCGCTGCCGCCGGGGGGGACGCGCGGCTTCTCGGTGCCCGCCGACGGCGGGGCGGAGGAGGACGAGGGCGGCGGCGGTCTCTCCTGCTGTGCGTACCCGTTACAGCTCCGCGCCGCCTCCATGGGCCCCCGCAGGGCCCGGCCGGCCCGCCGCCGTGCGGGCAGCGCGCTGTGGCGGAGCCCGGAGCCCTCAGCGCCGCCGCCCGCCTCAGCCCGCCGCCTCCCTCGGCGCTCCCGCCCGCCAGCCCGCCCGCCCGCTTTATACCGCCCGCGCCGCTGCCATTGGCCGCCGCCGCCGCGACGTCACGCTCTGTGTCATGAGCCGGCCGGTCTCAGCCCGCCGCGGCGGGGAATGGAGGGGGGATCCCCCGAGCTGGGCTGGGCTTGGCTGGGTTAGGCTGGGCTGGGCTTGGATGGGATAGCATGGCATGGCATGGGATAGCATGGCATGGGCTGGGCTTGGCTTGGCTGGGATGGCATGGCATGGCATGGCATGGCACGGCATGGGCTGGGCTTAGCTGGGATGGGATAGGATGGCATGGCATGGGCTGGGCTTGGCTGGGGTAGCATGGCATGGTAGGGCATGGGCTTGGCTTGGCTTGGCTGGGATAGTATGGGGATGGAATGGCATGGCTATGGGCTGGGCTGGGCTGGGAAAGCATGGCATGGCATGGCATTGCATGGACTGGGCTGGGCTGGGCTTTGCTGGGCTGAGCTTGGCTTGGCTGGGATGGGACTACAGGAATTCAGCCCCCCCAGGCTACCATAGGGGAACCGCCTTCCATCATGGGGAATGTCCATGGGGGACCCAGGCAAGCAGCAAGGCTGCTTTGGTACAACACGGGTGGGGAGGGTCCCACTGGGATGGGGGTCCTTGCCCTGTGCAGCAGATCCCCACATCACAGAATCACAGACTCAGAGAATGGTGGGGGTTAGGAGGGACCTCTGGAGACCATCTCATCCAACGCCCTGCTTGAGCAGGCACACCCAGAGCAGGGGGCACAGGACTGCATCCAGGCGGGGTGTGACTGTCTCCAGGGATCATTCTCCATTTTCTCTTGATCAAACTCTGAGAGCTGGTTCTTTTCCCACCAGGGTGATGCCGGCACATCCTGCTCAGTAGCTCCCTGGCGCTGCTGGAACACTATCATAACCATTCTGGGGTGCTTTGAGTCGCTGGCAGCGTGATGCATCCACCAGAAAGATGCCGGGTGTGAATTTATCCTCCTTCGTGACAATCCCTAGTGCTTAATCATGGCTGGGTTTTGGTCCCTTCAAGCCTACAAGATCTGCAGACACCTTCCTGCCACATGGCTCACATGCCCCCATGTTTTCCTGGTCCCACCTCAGGCTCTGGAAATGCACCATCTCTGATGACAGAGACCAAATATTTTGGGGTCTCCATGGGGATCTGGCTGGGACGTCACCCCTGCCAGGGGTTTGAGCATCCTGCATCCTCCGCAGCTTGTCTTTGCCAACGGCGGCTGTCAGGCCTTTCTGCCCCAGCACCACGTACAGTTCAAACGCTGTTGAAAAAATAAGTGCTGGGGTGGGTGGTTTGGAAGGGAGGTTCCCTCCAGCCAAAGCTATTCTGGGATTTTATGAGATAGAAACTGAGTCTCACGGTTCAGCCGAGCATAGGGTGTATGCTCCGTCACCCACCACCCCAGACACAACCAGGATAACTAACATTTTCTGGACTGCTATTAAAATAAATGGCCAAGATGCTAAGGGATACAACAAAGCCCTCTCTTTTCACACCTGATATGTCCATAAGGCAGCAGGGACAAATTCTCCCCCCTTGTGCCTAGGAAATGGTAAATTGCCGGGAAGATAAGGAAGGCAAGGAGCTGTCGGAGGGATGGGGTGCGGAGCTTGACTCACTGGCCTTCCTCCATCCCCTCCTGGCACAAGAGCTACATTTAACCATGACAAGAAAAAAAAAAAAAAAACAGAAACCAAAAAACCACGGCAGCAGTAACACGCTCCACATTTGTCATTCAGTTTCCGATCACAGGTTTTACCAGAAGAGAGCCGGCATGACTCAGGTGAAATCCAGGGGCTGGCGCTGGCCTGCAGCCAGCCAGGCTTTAGCCCGGTTTTATTGCCCTGGGCTCTGACAGGAAACAGAAACTGCTGTAGTGGAGGATTTGAAGCCGTAAACTCCATCCCTGCTCCTCCCCAGACACCCACCGAGGTGCAGCTGAGTACCTCGCACCATTTCGCAGCCCCCTGAGGATGCCCAAATCCTCCGTATAAGCTAGGTGGGTTCCCTTACTGCAAACATGCAAAAAATGTTTGTGGAACTCGTCACAACTACCACCTTCATTTGGACCCAGACCAAGCTGATATAGTTTAAAGGGCTGGGTAGCATTCTTAGGAGATACACACTACTGAGACCTAATCATGGCTATGATAAAGGGGTTAATAAAGGGCATCTAAGTGTCTTGGCACTCCCTAGTTTTTGCTACTTTTATTTGCTTGGAAAAGAAAAAGATAAGCTCCCTCCAGAGTCACCCTGGACTTTATAATGGTCTGAACTCAGCAGCTGTGGGAGTTGGTTATAATTTTTCTCATACTTATGTGGGGAGAAGGGCAGCTGCCACCTTATTTGCTAGGGTGAGCACTGTCTGGATTCACAGAAAACCACTTTTTCTGGGTATGTTTGAGGAGAGGTTGCACACATGGGAGCCGATGCTGGCAGTTCCGCTAACAGTATTTGCAAATGCGGAATTATTTGGTTCAGGTAATTTAGGTATGTGTCAGGATGTGTTGTGACACAGCCTGATTTCCAGCCATGGCGAAGTCCTCTCCCTCTGAAGCACAAACCCACGTCAGCTGGGTAAGCAGGAGCACTAATGCTTGGCCTTTTTTTTTCTAAGTGTCTTATGATTATATTTTATTGGTTGTTCCTTATTAATTGCATTCTCATGTAGCCTTCCCAAGTTCTCATGTAGCCTTCCCAAGAAATTTTTCTTTCCTATTTCTGAATATATCCCAAAAAAGTGAAACACAGGCTGTAAAACAGAAGAGCGGCAGACAGTACCATGCAATGTTCGTAGAATATACTCTGAATTTCCTAGAGGGAATCTGCCCTGTTTCTCTCTCTGCCCTTACTCAGAGCTTGGGGGTTATTTCTGCTGTTCAAAGATTGAGGAGAGATTCTTAAAAAGCAACAAAACAAGGAGTGCAAAAAGCCCTGAGGCTGTAACTTTAATTTTTTGCAAGTCTAGAATAAGGTCTAGAGTAGGTGAAAGCCCAGTGCAGCCTCTGGAGGGTATCTGAGGGGTCCCTGGGAGAGCCTACAGTGCTGCTGGGTGCCAAGGAGGGGGCACAGGGGTGCATGGTCCATGGTAAAGCCCATCAGAGGCCTCTCTCACCTTTGAAAGTAGGGAAAATACAAAATAGGGACAGGATGAAGCGGGTTTGTATTCAGGCTTTAGCTCCATGATGTGTTCAAATTTCCTTGCAGTTTCGGTGGCATTGAGTGGGACCCGGCCGGGAAGGGCTGACGCATCGTTCCCTGTGTGCCCAGGATTCTCTCCACACAAAGCTGGCTAAAGGTGAAGAGACCCTGGGCAGTCTTCACTGGGTCAGATGAAGCTATCTAAAAGGTATTTCAAGGGCAATTTCTGCACTGACAGCTGTTAAAAAGCTAAGATAAATCACACACAAAAGACACCTATTTTTCCTCCATTGACTATAAAGTGGGAGTGTTCGGGTCTGGGCTCAGAGCTTAAAGTTAGAGATGATGAATTCCACCTTCCTAAACCATCTGCGTCGACCCAGCGTATCATTAACAGCTCAAGCAGGAAAAAAGCAGCGCACATCGATCCTGCTATTAACATCAAGCCAGAACGTGACCCGAACGTGATCCTTAAATAATATCTGTGCCCACAGTGGTGATGGATGGCAAGGTCACAGCCTACTGACATCCTTCCCATGCCCTGGAAATACAGCTTGGGGTTTATCAGCCCCTGGAATCACAGTGCGTCAGTTTAAAGGGTGAATCACGAGCAATTAAAATCTATTACCCAAAATAACAAGCAAAATTGATTACAGGCTCCTAAAATATTAATCTCTACAGGGGGATTTGTTGCTCTGTAAGGGCAGAGGATCTCCAGGGTCTGAGGGGTCTTCTTCAGGTGCGATCTGCATTTTAACATCCCTGGTGAGGTCTCGCATTTTAGACCTGAAACTGGAAATGAAAAAGGCAGTTTTCCCCTGCCCCAGCTTTCCCTTCACGCCTTCACAGAGCAAGGACGCAAGATCTCACACCGATGGACTCCTCCAGCCTTTGTTCCCTGAAATTTGTAAAACTTCACGTGCATGACCCAGGCAGGCTGTAGGAGGTAAATTCATATTTATGCTTTTAAGAAGGTGAAAAGAGCCGTATAACACAAGTCTCCAGGCTCCTGTGGACCTGTACCCCGTTTCTGACAGGAGCTATCTGACATTGGCCAGGGAGACCGCTTAGTCCCTCCAGCCCATTCCTAAACCAAAGGCAGCTTTTGATTCACGCGCCGGGCAGACGGGAATAGCAGCTGTGTCCCCGCATCCCTCCCCTCGGTTACATCTCACCCTTATTACCCCGAGATCGATAACGCGATTTGTAGACTGGACTGTTCCCTGGCAACACGCGGCTTGAAACTATTCCTGCAAATTTCCTCTGCCATTTATGTCTGATTGAGTCCAGCATCAAGTGGATCTTTTCACAGCCCGGGCAGGTATTTGTGTTTTGCCTGCCTTTAAGTAAATTAATTACTATTGCATTTACACAGCAGCACATCAGCCAGGCGGACAGAGAAGCAGCCGCGTCTGCTGTTCTCCATCAAAAAACTACTGTATGAGACACCCAACCTTCACACAGGCAGTTCTCACCGCTGTTTTCTCCTTGGACTAGCCATCCAGGGCCAACAAGTTGAGTCACTCCATGACCAACACAGTTAAGTTCTTTGGAAAGAAATCGAGGTGTGTTTCATAGCCAGAAGGCATTTTGTCCAAACACAGGGTCTTCTTTGCCCATCTCCACCCCAGCCATCCAAGCTGGTTGAGTTTTCTTGACTTTCCCAACCCAAAACCATAACTCATTGGTATCAACATTCTTTTACTGCCTACAAGGCAAGAAACTGAATGTAAGCCAGCAGTGCCCAGGTGGCCAAGGCGGCCAACAGCACCCAGGCTTGTGTCAGCCCTGGTGTGGCCAGCAGGAGCCGGGCAGGGATGGGGCCCCTGTGCTCGGCACTGGGGAGGCCCCACCTCGAATGCTGGGCTCAGGGTTGGGCCCCTCGGGACAAGAAGGACATGGAGGTGCCGGAGTGTGTCCAGAGAAGGGCAGCGGGGCTGGGGCAGGGTCTGGAGCACAAGTGTGCTGGGGGGCGGCTGAGGGGGCTGGGGGGGTTTAGCCTGGAGAAGGGGAGGCTGAGGGGAGCCCTTCTCGCTCTCTGCAGCTGCCTGAGAGGGGCTGGAGTGAGGGGGGGGCTGGTCTCTGCTCCCAAGTCACCAGTGACAGGACGAGAGGAAACGGCCTCAAGCTGCGTCAGGGGAGGTTTAGATGGATATTAGGGGAAATGTCTTTCCTGAGGGAGTGGTCAGGCCCTGGCACAGGCTGCCCAGAGAGGTGGGGGAGTCACCATCCCCGGGGGGTTAAAAAACTCTGTAGACGTGGCACTTGGGGCCATGGTTTAGGAGGCCTGGGGGTGTTGGGTTGGGGGTTGGACTTGATGACCTTAGAGGTCTTTCCAACCTGAATGATTCTGTGATTCTATGATAAACTCTCCCAGCTGGAATAACGAAGCTGCCCTGACTGTGTGCACCATCGGAGCTGGTGACAACCGCAGAGGCCAGGGACTGGGTTTGTAAAGCAAATCTTTGTTGGAGTCTGATAGCATTGCTCACTCCTGCAGCAACAAAGGGAGATGTTATAACCAACCGCTATTAATTTTCTATCCAGGGAATGCAATTCCAAAAAAGCCACAGGAACTTTGCTTAGGCGGGTGCATATCCCCAGTAAGGGACACAGCAGAAGCCCTGGAGAACCAACAGCTCCCTAAGTGTCAGTGGAGCTAATGCAAGGATGGACCAGGTTTGCTGTGGAAAATGGACACAGGACATCCCCACAATCCAGGAGGATCCATCTTTCTTTTCTGATGGAGATAAGTATCTCAACTGGAATTGTGTTGCCCCAAAACACTTGCTATCACACTCCATTACCAAACGTTTGAGATAAACTCGTTGGATGAGCTGCAAATTGACCTAATCTGACTCATTACCTCCACTGAAAACAACAACAAAAGTTAAAAACTCCCGCTGTGAAAGGCAGCGATCAGCTTTATGCCATTTACTCAAACCAGCTCGCTCAGTGCTGTGTACCACACCTACTCGGCATCCTCTCCAGGGGCTGCTTGTGCTGGGGTTTAAAGCACAGCCAAAGAAAACTCTCCAAATCCAAAGCAGAGCAAGTTTACATGGATTCATGACACGTGAAGGGCAGAGAGATTTCTTGGTCAGGATCTGGCTTTACGCACCATTTAAAAAAAAGTGAGGTATACAAAACACGGTTTCAGCACTGTTGTTGGAGCCCAGCTTGCCCGTCGGCTGCCGGCCCGCGGGTCTGAGCCCAGCAGCGAGGGACAGGCAGCAGCAAGTAGGTCAGGTAAAAAATGAAATGTCCTGAGAAGAGTGCCTTCCTCCCCAGGCATGCCTGTTGTCATCCTCCACGCTCAGCTCACGCCTGATACGGCAACACGATGCTCCGAAGGCGAAGGAGGCTTTTTGCGTTGGTTTTATCAGCTCAGCTCGGCGGTGTCGTGGCATTGCTGTTTTCTGTCATAGCAGAATTATATTATCGAGCAAGTGCTGGGAAAGTCAAATAAAATATTCTTTAGGAGGTGAGTGGATATTTTTTTTTATTTCTAGTACAATTGTTCTTCCTCTGAGTAAGTGCCAACCTTCCTGCGAATCCGGCACTCCCTCTGTAGTCCAACAGGTTAGCAACTCTCCAGACTACCCAATAGGTAATTTATCGATGTTTTTATAAGATAAAGGGCTTGAAATGCCCTGTCAGTTGCAGGAAAAGGGAGGCAGGCGTTTGCTACTTTGGATTCTATCCCCCCTGAAAAGCTGTTGGATTCTGCCCATCATTTTCGGACTATTTTTGTTGGGCTTTAGTAGCTGCATCGTTCCAGCAAGGAGCACCTCTGGGTTAAATATGGAGCGACACGACAAAATGCCACACACACAAATATTCAGCAGTATTCTCTTTGGCAGACACCATCACCTGCCGTCTGTTTTCATACGCTACTTTACAGCATGACTTTCTTCTTCAGAAAAAGTGCGTGAGAAAGGGATTTTTTTTTTAAGGTCAAATAACACAATGAAACAGAAGAGGACAACAGACTCAGGCACAGACAGTGAGGAAGAGAAGGTGTTTTGTGTTCCCGGGATTTGAAGAGGAATGGCAATAACCAGACAGGGGAGTCGGGGTTGGGTTTAGATGCAGCAAAGCTTTTTGGCACAGCAACACAAAGAGCACGGTCGCAGCAGAGCCCCGGCGGCGGGTCAATAGTTGGAGCCTTTCAAATCTGATCCAAAGATCGGCTATTTCAGAGGTGCAATCCTCCCTCTCTGGTTTTCTGAGCACGATAGGAACAACCAGCATTAGGCAGGTTCATTGGCACAGTTTCCAGGCTGGTTTTTCTTTAAAAAAAAAAAAGATTTTTCATTGGAAAGAAGGCAAATTCAGGACAAACAAGCATTTCTGAAGAGTTCAGTGAAATCCTATTAAAAAAAAAGTTGAGAGAAACTATTTTCCTTTGAAAAATCCATTCCACATTTTCTATTCATTTTTGGTTTGCTGTTTCATTTCCACCTGAATTGAGAGTTATACTTAGTGCTGACCTGCCGCTGCTTCTGCTGGATGAGCGCGCCCCGTTCCCGGCTGGCTCAGCGCAGCTCCCTGGAAGGCTCCGGGTGATGAAGGGTGTATTTGTAGCTCTGCCTGGAGCTGTGTAATAGAGCAAAACCCATCTTTGATGAAAGAAACGTAACAGCAGCCTAGCAGGAGATGATCTTCCCAGCATCAAAGCAGCCAGGTACTCGCTTCCATGATCTCAATAGCCCCTGTTGGCTCTTTAATTTATTGCTGTGGACAGCAGCAGCTGTCATAATTAAAAATCACTGCTGCAGTCGCCATCACCGGCCATGCAGCTCCCATGCAAAATTTCAAATCTGATGTTGGAAACAGTTTTGCCGCCTCTAACCAGCTGTGGGGGTAGCGATGAGATCCAGACTGTGACCCCAAGGCTGGAGACATTGGGTCTGTGAAACCCACATGCATTATACAGCCAAAATTAAGCCAGGAGAAAGCAAACAGGAACCGGGGACATGCAGGATGGTACCCGACATCCCCAGTGATTTCCATGAAACCATCCAATAAATTCAGGAGCCTCCCTTTAAACTGACCCTTGGCATGTTTGTTCAGACGAGCTACATGATTGCAAACGTCGAGCTTTCAGAACACTCTCATGGAAGTTTACTTTGGGTGTTTCCTCCCTCCTACAGGACCCCAAAGGACTTTGGATGCTGTGTGGGACCAGCTGTTTGCAGCAGTGGATGCCTCCCCGCTGCTGGTGTAGAACGGGAACCATACGGGATTTGTGCCTGTAGTTTGAAGCAAAGCACAGCCTGCACAGCGGGGCGGGACGGTGGACAGACACAGTCCCACGTGCCACAAGCACAACTGGCTTCAGTGTCCGGAGCCCGAGGTATAAATATCTTGCTCAAGTGATTTTATGCAGCCTTTATACAGAAGGCCTGAGGAGTGACTCAAAAAGCTCGCTTGCTTACTGCGGAGGGTGACTTAACTCCTCGTATTTGGCCTGCAGCAAGGGCACCTGGCAGGCAGCTCCGCTTGAACGCGGATTATATGTGGATGGATTAAAAGAAAGGCCACCCGTTCACAGCCAGCCCATCTCGCAGCACCACGGTCAAAACGCTCAAGTCATCATCAGAACAACCTAGTCTAGCAGAAAGAAAACATTATACAGCTCACCCAGCTCATAGTGATTTTTCTATCGGGATGTTTCTCTTACCAACGCAGTTCCATTTTTCTCCAGTACACCTAAATGTGGAAATACGCTTTACTGCCTAAAAATAAATTCCAGTCTCTGAGACAATAATTTCTTTCCAAAGAACGAGGAAAATATCACTATAATATGCCACTGATCTCCCAAACTTCCTGCGTTATGTCCATACAGAAAATTATTACCTACATTAATTATTACTTGCTGACTACTACCAGCATTGAAAAATAAAATGTGTAACAATATATAAGAACTGTGGATGGGCAAAAATAAAAAAAAGCATTTAAACGGACAGGTCTTCAGGTCTCTCTGTATTTACTGTCCCTGGTTGACATCATGACACTCACAAACACCCCACACCCCGCACCCCCCCTTTGTGTTGTTTGTTGCAAACTTTGAGTTTGCTTCAACTACCTTTACTGGACATACTGCCTGTTCTCCAGAGAAGGCGATTACGACTGCCTTATGACTTGGAGGTAGAAGTCTGTTTACTATAATTATAAAAATTGCAAAGAAGACCACCACCTTAAAACAAAGAAACATTCATACTTTACTTTAAAAACAAACATTACATAAAAGAATACAGAGATTTTCAAGTGCTGAGCACTTTCTGGACCCTGCTGAGGCACACATTGGGAAAGTACATTTCCACAGGCTGGAATGGCTCATTTTTGCACACCTGATCTTCCTAATTCAGCTTCTGTCCTGGTTTTCTCTCCCTGCCCGTGTTAGGCTGCTCTCTGCCACTGCCACAGATGTTGAAAATGCAGCTGAACATCAGCACCACATGCAGCTATCTTCCCCTCACTCTCCTTTCTTCGAGTGTCTTTCTCTTACAAGTGCTTGCAGCGGGCAGAAGCCATGATACAGAAGCCATTATTTCGCCTCTCTAAAACCACAGGACAGCTTTTGGACGTAGTTTATCCTCCCCAGAATGACTAATCTGGGTCTAGCATCAAATATTACAAGCATCGAGGCACACAGCTACGCGACACTGTGTGGAACTGTGCTTCTAGGTAACAGGTCCGTTAGCATTGTTTTTGCTCTCAAGTTTTATGTTAGTAACTTGCAAAAGATCAGGAGTGCGGATTTGACATTTCCCTCAAGAACTGATAATAAAATACTTTCTAAAAGACTATTTGGAGCGAGGCACTCTTTTTGCTAGTACTCTCTGAGCACAGCAGCAAATTTCTCCGTACAGAACTACCTCATGTTTTCAGAGACCTGATGCTGAGAAGGGACCACGTTACTTAGCTTTGCTTGAATGCAAAAGCTGACAGTCTGACATTTGTAGATTGATCTAAAGGCTTTGGTTTCTTGGATAAACTTGAGTCCTCTGATTTTTGCTCATGATTCTTTTTCGCTTCGTCTTCATCAGCTGTGGGATGCTTTCGCTTTTTATCTTCTGTTAAATCATTAACTGTTCCTCCTTTTGCTTTCTCAGTCCACACCTTTGAAGAAAGTACATCATTAAACAGAAAACTATAAATCAGGCCGCAAAACTCACCACTTTATTTCATACGCTTTCTTTCTCTGACTATAAGGAAGCACTGAAATAATTCCTGTTACGAATTGATAAGGATCAACTTAGGAACAATTTCCTCGCTTTCCTTTTTTGTAACAGCATTCTCCTTCAAACCTGTACTTCATTTGAGCCTGTATATTAAATTGAAGCTCTTAATTGTCTTTCTGGACAAATAAGAAACCCAAAAGGTCTTAGAACAAATTCAAGCCCCAATGAATTAAGCCTGGCTATGTTACTTTTAACTCCTTCCCTTCTCTCTTGTTATTTCTTCATTGATTACGCTTCTCTCACATGCCCCACTTTGGAAAAAGCTGCTTTCTGCTATTTCTTACTATCCAGATAGTTTATATTTTCATAAGCTACTTTCGTTGCTCATGGGCAATTCAAAACTGAAGTCCATGAAGATGGAGACCAGCAGAATTTGAAGAAAAAATTCCTAACTGAAAGTAACCAAGGGATTCCAGGGAGGAAAAAAATTCTCAAACGCCCCCAGAATTAGAGAATGCTTTCTTACCATTCTGTCTTCTGACGACAGCATTCTAAATCGACTCATGCCTTCTTTTATTACTTCTGCTTCATTCAGATCAGGATTATCCGTCAAAATGTTTGCTCTGTTCTCTTCTAGCCACATCTGGAATCCTGTCTTTGGTCTAAAACAAGCACACAAAAGTTGTCCTTTTAAGAAGGCTATAGGAAAACCGTATCCCCCAAAACAACATTTCTAAACACCACCTTCACAGGACTTTTTTGTTCTTGAAAGAAAAGACATATATATGGTCAGCAGTTTGCTTTCGCCTATTGCAGTATGCGTAAAGAACATGCTGACAAGGCAAGACTAAGTCAAGCATTTTTATTAAAACCATGATATATATGGAGATTAACATTTCAGTTTTAGAATGACAAAGCATAATGGTTCTCTTCCTTTCTGACAGGGTCCCATCAAACTAAAAATAGAGCACATATATTAGCATGTTTCAGCTAATCCTTTCCACAGTTCTCCTTGCCACTTGTTTTATAACATTATCTGTAAAGGTTAATGAAAAGAATGCTAGTCCAAATGAATAATAATTACCTTCATCTTCCTCAGTTAAATGAAGTCTAAATGAAACATGATTACAGTAATGCAAGTTTCATGAGGACTGGGATTGTTAGAAAATACAGCTGCTCCAGAGGAACAAGAGATTAGTGTCTTCGCTAGGAAGAGACCTGCTCCTTAGGTGATATAAGGTTTTTTTTGTTTTCTTTTTAAAAAACCACACTAAAATAAAGCTTTTACGCTTTCACGTGAAGCCCTTAGCTTTTAGACCTCCACTGAGATTTGCTAGAGATGTTTAAACTTCAGGTATTTCCTATACTTGGAACTGGCACAGCAGCATTTCTCATTCAAAGGTCATTAGCAGATGCATAAGCAGTATCAAGGCAAAAAATTGTTGCTTAGAGCCCCAAAGTTACATTTTGCATTGTATTCACTCACACATGGATTTGTCTCACACCGATGCAGAACTTCTACTTTGAATAACGCTACCACACTCGCCGGGAAAGATTTAACGGACAGATGTTTTTTTCTGTTCTTTCACTGTAATGTGGCAATTTGGAAATCCAGCCAATGTGTTTTATGCAGTTTTTTTTGATAATATGCATAAATTTCCATAGTGAGTTCACAAACGTGACAACATGCGAGCTAACACTTCCATCTTGACGTTACGCTACTTGGGCCAGTCTAACATCTTCAGAAACAAAATAGTTTTTGGACTTGCTATTTGACCAAAATTGGAATATGGCATTGAGATGCAAGTGTCCACTCACCTTTTGTTTTCAGTGTTCTCAGGTGCAGTGGCTTTGACTTCATGGGACTCGTTTCCTGCTTTTTCTTCTCTTTCTTCCACTGTTTTTTCGCTGGAGTTAGGTGTACGAACCTGGAAGAAGGAGGCTGCTAAGGCCTAGAGAAACAGAAGTTTAAAAACAAACAAAAAAGAGGTAAGAAACCTCGCTCTCAGACAACACGTACCATACAGCCCAACAAAAACCAAGCCTGTCCTAGAGACATAATAATTACTTGCATTAATATAGCATCTAATTCATCCAATTTCAGCACAGCAGATGTTTGGTTAATGCTATTTAAAATAAAAGCACAAGATCCAGTGCAGAATGTCATTCCTACAACTGGTTTGGTTTTTTTTCCTGTTTTATGTGCTTTTATAGCTTCTGCAGTATGTTTAAATGAACTCTGCCATCTAAGATGCCGAATCAACAGGGTTTCATACTTGATAAAAGCTGGTAAAGTCAATTGATAGTTCTTTGCTCACTGAAACAACATAAAAAGACTAGAAACATTACCTGCTTGGACTTGGGTTTGGGAATCAGAGGCTTTATAACAGGAGGATTCTGCTTGTTTACAGCTCGACTGCTAGACAAAGAAGTTTTCTTTGAGTATTTGCTCATAGTGTCTAGAACATTTGCTGAGGGGACCACTGGGTCCTTTTTGTTAGATGACACCTAGCAAAACAAATAAATAGACATTTTATTTCTTGTCTGTCATGTTCCCCATCTCTGTTCCTCCAAAATATCTGTTATAGTTACATTGTAAACTTTAGATATAATGATCTGTTGTGATTTTCAGAACACCACAATTGAAGCAGCTGCAAAATTCTTACCTTAAAGGGATTCACTCGTCCTTGGCTGCTTGATGCAATTAGAACTATTTAGTAGGAAAGAAAGAAGAATGTAAAGATGTGTGCATGCGTGTACATGCGCGCACATATATATCAATCTATGAAGCAATGTGCACATTTTAGCTGAGAAGATGAAGCATTAGCCTCATTTCCAAACAAGGCTAACACTCCTTTTGTGCATTTCAGCCTCTGTTCACTGAAAATTGAAGAGGAGAACTAAATCAGAGGCATCAGCTATTCCACACCAAAGAAAAGAAGTTCCCACCAGGCTTGAAAGTGGTCAGACAAAGGCACTTTAATAAGCCTGTGAAGGTTATACTATATGTTCTCAACTATTATTAGTCTTCAAGAAACGCCACACAGGACCAGCAGCTTAAAATACAAATCCACAGGAAGACCCAGTACTTCCTCCACTCCCAAATCCGTTTCCACTCCTATTATTCTTGGAGAGGATTGGCAGGAGGGAAGAAGTAAGAAGCAGCCACAGGTCGCATTCTGCCCCTGCCTGCTCAGACTCACAGTCCTACAGCAGGGTTATTAACTCTGCCCTGTAAGTGCAATCAGTAAATGTGCCTGTGATTAGTAAAACAAATCAACTGATCATTGTTCTCATTCTTCCCCTGCCCAAAGACTACCTTCATGACATAGCCAGGCAGAGAACTGATTCAGCATTTGGCACAGCTAGGGCAATCCGCATAGTGCTATGGGACATCATTCAGTAACGAAGACTTCAACAGAAATAGGGAATCTCTTAAAAATGTGACAACAATACTCTGTGCGAGTTACCACTTGAGGACACTGTTATGCACTGAATTTTAGTAGCAATGGGAGAACGGGGGATAAAAACAGGAGCAGGTATTGTGAAGCATGACAAAGTTCTCACCCTGAATAAACAGAGACTTACTCACCAGACTTTGGAGTAGTCACCTCTGCTGAAGTGGCACCTTTGGAGAAAGGATTTGGCCCTTCAGAACAAAGGAAGAGGTACATATTTAAGTGCAATAAAATGTAATAGCATAACTTGTTAAAAAACAAAACCCCAAACAGACAAGCAAGTTGTAGTAAAGGCACCCGCTCGCTCAGGTGGGCGCTACCAGGGAATTCCACGTAATGGGAAGCTCAGAGGCAGGAGTTACTACCTGTCACCCCATTATTCCTGCTGCATAGCTTTTCACATGTCAGCACCCAAATAAGACAGATCAGAAACTACCAGACCTGTTCTAACTAGGTAGCAGAAAACCTAGTCCCTGCTACAGTTGTAGTTTCAAAACAGAGTGAAACAAATGGGAGTGTTTTCTATTTATATAAATGGCTTCTAACTCAAACCTCCTGTACCTCACTTGTGGTGCCCCTTGACAGGTGGTGTGCCTGTCTTACCTAAATTTTATGTCAAAAGGACAAAACAGAACAGTAGACAGAAAGCCCTGTTGTTTGCATAGTCCTATTGACTACTGAGTTATCCAAACTACAAATTTTCCAGAATTCCTAATTCACTCTGAGAAAGAGACATCCAGATAACTTCCAAGGCTATTCAGAGAATATCTTTCTTACTCTGGTTTTGCACTTCTGGTGTTTCTTCTACTTCCTCATAGGCATCAGTTTCCTCAGCATCTTCCATTTCTTGGTTCTGCTGAACATTTCTGACTGGCGGCCGCCTCCACTCCATGGCAGAGTTGCTGTAACTAAATGGAAGGAATTCATCAGAAAGGAAGCGCTCACCACATTCAGAAGGAAAACTGGAACAAAGGAAGGCTAACTTACTTATCTAATTCAGGAAATCTGAACAACAACATTTGGCATTTAATTTGCATTATACCTCTGATTAAACTGTGGTGATTACTAAAAATAGAATAAAGATTCATTAACCACTTCAGCTCACCCTGAAACGCCAAGTGCAGTCGCCTGAAGGGGTACTCCTGTAGTTTTAAGAAAGACCACACACTGCTATGAAACTGCCCGAAATTCACACTCAGGTAAAGATACATGCACTGGCCTCCAAACAGCTCTGCACCCAGAGCAAGCACCTGAACAGAAACAGCAACCTTTTGCCACCTTCAGAGCACATCACTACTGTTGCCGGAACGCTTTGGTGCAAATATAAATGCAAACATAAAGCATCTTCTGTGATCTGCATTTAAACATGTATACCTCCAATATCATAAATAATGCTAGATTACTTTTCTGCCTACGTGAATAAACACACAGGTAGTAACATAGATGCATATTTTCAGTCTGAAACTTAGGAAGTGAGATTTATTGTTTAATCTGATTATTCTCTAAATTCCCAGTACAGCAGTATGTACATCTCTTGCATTTCCCTCCTAATCTTTGCTGATTACTAAAATCTGTGTATATATATATAAATTAAAGGTTCATTAATCACTGACACTGTGGTTGAAATAAGTCCGGCACAGAGAACAGTATAGTGCTTGTGATAAATTTTAACCCTCAGAGTGGCTGAAGTCACAGACATGGGATGATAGCTTCCATTCGTGATCCAGAAGAACAGGGTAGAGCATTTAGAAAGGAGTTTTAAATGTGCAGTTTCACACAGAAGAATAAAGGGAAAGACTACAGAGAAGTTCAGGGACTTAACTCTTCCTCTTGCTTAACCAAGTTCCAAACTTCATACATTAAATTGGTACAGGAAGACGTTGCTTCTGACAAAATGTTATGACATTTTTTCTGCCCTATCAGACTGGTGGTTAGCAATTATTTTCCTTACAGCTGTACCACTGAGAGGGCAAGCATGAACACAGCTCTTCTGTACAGTCTATATTAAAAAAAACAACCCTCAAACCACACACATCTTTTGCCTCGTCATGCTTTACAAAGCAGATGCAGGTAGGAAAAGAAAGGTAGATACAGCACAGATACAGGGGAGTGGGGGGAAATGCATACAAACCTGTAGTATTTCCACAGCTTTGAAGAGCTGGGATTAATTAGGAGGGAATAAGACTAAATAGGATACACTGAGGTGGGATACTGGGAGAGGGAGAGCTGGAGAAAGATAGAAGGATGTTAAGATAGGTGTGGAATGAGATAGAGGGACTGAGACAAAGGAAAAAAAAAACAGGTTGCAGTCAAATAAGCAAACGAGCACACACTAGGGGAAGGGAGGGTGTGGGCGGAAAGAAAAAATTCTAATCAGAGCAACTTGGTATTGAGTCTGCTTTGCCTCTGA
This sequence comes from Phalacrocorax aristotelis, assembly GCF_949628215.1. Taxonomy (NCBI): domain Eukaryota; kingdom Metazoa; phylum Chordata; class Aves; order Suliformes; family Phalacrocoracidae; genus Phalacrocorax; species Phalacrocorax aristotelis. The sequence goes on along the minus strand of NC_134284.1, from coordinate 34,193,594 downwards.
AGCTGTTGTACACAGACATACAGAAAGCAAGGAGTGAAAACATTTCCCTTTGTGTTACCATCCTGATACTAATGAGCCCTCACAAGACATCAACAAGAACGTGCCATTTTGTAAGTACAATTTACGAGTAAAGCAACACAAACTGTTACTTCATACCAAATACATTGCAAACTACGGTCCAGAAAAGTGCATCAACTGGACCAAAATGTTAATAGATCAGTAAAAATGTTCCCAGGTTTTTAATCACAGAAATTTGTGTTACCCAGCACTCAATTGCTTTCGGAAATCCTCTTCCTCCTCTTCATCTTCCATTGCCATTGCCAGCTCACTTGCTTTCTCTACAGCCATTTCACTAAGTCGCTGAGCTAAATTTAGTCTTCGAGAGCGAGAAGCATACTTGATAGCTAAATTCACAACGTTTTGTGTCATGAGGTCAGCAAGTTCCACACAACGAAATTCACGCTCCAGTTTACAAGAAAGCTGAAAGAAAAGAAGCCTTGAGAGTTACACACTTCACAATTATACCGCTCTCTCAAGAATGTAGGACCAGAATATTTTAGTCTTGGTGGAATGAATGAATAAAGAGAAACCAACAACAACTATGAGCTGCATTGCAAAGAAAAAGCTTTTTTTTTTTTTTTAGTTTTCTTCTTCCTCCCACCCTTCATACTGATAAGCACAAACAATATTAACTGCGGTCCACCTCCTCTCGTAGTCTGTGAACCAGCTGGCACTAGCCAGACTTCTAAGAAGAGGAATCACATCAAAATTTACATCAGATGCTACTGACTCAAAATAAATTATTTCTATTTTTATTTATTTGTACTTACGGCAAACAGTTTCATTAGAAGTTCTTGCTGTTCTTTCACTGACTGATTTTTAGTGTTTTCATCGATTTCATAGCCATTTTTCGATAAGTAATCCACATGGTTGTGAAATACAACAGAACGCCAGTACTGCTCCTGAAAAAGGGAGAACGATGGATGCTGGAGGTCACACAGGGGCGAAAAAAAGTCCATGACTCAAAGCCTAAAAATTTACAAATTATTTTATCAATTTACTCTTAAATGCTCCTTTCATGCTATAATGAGGGCGAGGGGCAGACAATTATCTTTAAAAGCCAATGTCTACTGAGGAAAAAACAGATCACGTTAACAACCATCTGTACACAAACTGATCCAAACAGTTGCCATTTATGCTAAATTCCATTTATATTCCAGGCTTTCAGCAGGATGAGACCTACGTGTTCACCAGTATGCGACCAGGGCAGACACTTGTAGGACAAGTTGATTATTTTAATCTTATAACTTCTGTCCCACAGCAAATTGGAAGTATTCTGGAATAACTCAGTAATAGATGATGATTACTCCTACAGTGAGACAGGTAAACAGAAAATATAACTCTCGTTCAGGCAAATACTAGTATGGCCATTAGACGAGGCTAGCACTGTTACAAAATAATTATAAAATGATTCAAAACCAGCACGTTTTCATCAGATGTACTGGAATAATCTGCTTCTTCGTCTACACAGAACTATGTATTCCCTCAAGCTAAATAAACACTTCCTGGCATTTCCCTTCTATTATTCTGGGGGTGTGTGGAAGGCATACCGCATCAAATAAAGAACAAAAGACCTTCAACCAAATGAAGGAGAATTCATTAAAAATTACAATGTGTTTATTATTGAAACTTTTTATCTACACTTCTATCAAAAGAGAATAAATTTCAAATAACATTAAACTGTCTCTAAGGCTAAAGCTAGAGTTTTATATTCATTTCTGTTTTGTGCACTACAGCTGAACCCCACAAGACTGAAACATCTAAACCTATTTGAAAAATTGAAGAATAAATACACTCTTCTAGAAGTTCTCCGCAGGTACATCTTGCTTCAACCAGCCTCTACCTTAAGAAAATAAGTCAAGCCTGAAGGGCTGTGTTTTCAGAGCGATGATACGAATTGGAGCATTTAGTACATCTTTCAAAAACACATCTTCCATAAATTTTGTTATACCTAAAATATTAAAAAACAGGCACCTTCAAGAGGGTCTCAATTTGGATCCCAAAATGTGGTGCTTCCCAGAACATTAATCACTACCCACTAAAAAAGAAATTAAAAAAAATAGAGAGGGATAGAAGACTTTATTGGTCAGAAAGAGCTTATGTGTAAATATAACTTTGCATCAGCTCTAACAGCTTTATTTTGTATTCTTCTAGAAAGAGTTGGGAACCAAACCAAACCAGAAAACCTATACAAAATGCTGAACCCAAATTACCTCCTTAGCCACATGTCTTACTTAGAGTTTGTACTACCCCTCTTTCATAGTAGAGATGATTAATAGGAACCTTGTATGATCCCTACTACGGGGACATCTGAGACTATCAGCTGTGGACTCAACACCATTCCATACCTCCATCTGTCCCTTTTCTGTTGTAACTTGACAGTAAGGAAGTTTAAAAGATAATATTGCTACAGCAGGCCGTGGTAGCGTAGGAGGGAATCGGGCTCCTTTACAAGGAATGCACCTGTGCAAGGGAAACAAAAAACGCATACAGTCCTCATCACCTACAGTCACCAGTTGTTCTACATCTAAATAATGTCTCCTAAGAAGCAAGGTACTTTAAGAGGATTTGTTCTTTAAAAAGTAGTAATTAAATTACTGACTTAAATATAGCGATATGTAAGATTGCATTATAAAGGGTTATTTTTATATTGCAACCAACAGAAGATTTTAAAACCAGCAAAGCACATGGTGCTCTCATTCACACCAGAAACTCCAAATGTGGCACATAACAGACACAGATCCCCCTCTCACACGATACACAATTTAACAGATATTACAAAATGTAAATGCAGTTTATTAAAATCAGAAGCCTCTGAATAACTGAAGGCCACTGGAAAAAGAGCAGGCACATCTACCGTTTATTTTGATGAGGGGTTTTGGACTTCATGAGACGAGTGCTGTGTTCAGACACACACGGGGCGGGTGAGGGGGCAAAGAGAGGGGTGAAACAGATAAGCATATACTAAAAGCATAGGCTTATTGTTTCATTATATTTAAACGAGTATTTCCTGGTAACAATCACTGAAGCAAAACATTGATTGGGGAAAAGCTGTATTTCCAGCAGCACCAATGCAGCATTGACAAAAATGTCTGGTTTTATAAGCTACTGTTTCAGACACTAGAGAAAAAAAAAAAACAACAAAAAGGAACAGGAAGCATTAGTGTTCTGGCTATCTGTGTTAATTAAGGCATATGGTGTTTCTACAACCCTCCCCCCTTCTTATCTTTAATATGCTAGTGGCTTTGAATAAAATGTTCTTTGCGACTCAGAGAGCTGTACTCTCCTCAGAATAGAAGGAAAAAAACTCATGATGACAGACTCAGGGTTGACCATCACATTGACGGGATGTACCCTGCACATTTTTGGTGAATTTTCTGGAGGCCAACATTACTTAATAATTTAGAGGAGGAAACAGTGAATTGACATTTACCACTAATACCAAATTATTTCCCTTATTACAAAAAAACCCAGAGGATTACAAAGAATGTCACATCAATTTAAATAAAATGCAGTTTCCCATCAGCCTCTACAATTGTGTACGACTAGCAAAGTAAAAGAGCCTAAATTTCAATAAAATATGTGAGCTGATGGATTCTGCCTGGTAGGAAAAGGACACACATCACTGAATAAAGAGGACTACAAACAAAGCTTAGCAACTACGTGTCCAGGACGTGTGTTACAACAGAGAAACAGAGTCATTTAGACATCACCAGTACCACATTTTATAAAGTAATGGCTAACTCTCATCTAAGTATTTGAGCAATTTTACATACAAAATTGTTCTTCATGGCCACAGTTTAAATATTAATATAATAACAGACAGTTCTGATTTATCTATGCCTAATGATGTAGATTAAAAAGAACCCAATCCTATAACTAAAGGGACAAAAGGAGGAGACACAGCTAAGCCAAAAAACAACCCCAAAACGAATAACAAAAGAGCCACACAAAACCCCAACACCACCCCCAACAACAATAAACAACCCACAAAAACCCAAAAAGCCCCAAACCCCCAAAACCATCAACAGCAGAAGCAGGTTCCTAACAGCAATCATAGCTTTTTAGTAGGTTTCTCTAGCTAAATGCAGTCTTACGAATGTGTCTGCATCAGAGATCTGTGATTTCACAATAGAGTGCACGTGCCTGTTAGCCAAGGCAAAAAGCCACAATTAGTCAGTTATAAATTATAAAACTCTAATGAGTTTATTCAAAACCAATTTGGTAATGAAACATCCGTGCAGAATTACATTCATGAACTAGATCATTTACTGTGCATATTTACCAGCCACCTGTTTTAGTAAAAATTGCTTCCAGCTTCTCATAGTAAGAAGTGCTCTGTAATTTAAAACCAAGACAAACAAAGCACTTCCTTGTGAAATATCTGACCTGAGCTGCTGGGGATTTTCATGGATGCCAACTACCCAGTAATGATCAGATTTTCCTTTGCAATGCTCTCTCGTGTTACACACCGGAATCCAAGTATTCCCAAGTCCTCGGTTCAACATCCGCACAATTCCCTCAGAATCCACGTAACAAGGGGTACCTTTTAGTTACAAATGAAAAGAATTATTCTGACAGGCAACTCACTGCAACGCCAGTAAGTTTGAACTGCTGCATACTGCTGGGAAACGATGGCTTATGTATCTCGAATACGACATCCTCTCACCCGAACAGTACAACCCAGCTGAGAAAAACTAGTTCCCTTAGAAAGATGCGCCACCTTCTGACAGGCAACACTACTGCTAGTTAACCGACTCAAGTTCAAATTTAAAGCATTTTACGAAGAAATCAAATTTCTACTACTTGGGTAGATTCTCAAAGAAAATTAGCTATTTTCCAATTAATTTTTCTGGTTATCATCAAAACTACTCCCAAGCTACCAACTTTTTTTGGGGAGGCTTTTCCCAAGCTGGTTGAACGTGGCTATTATGGTGTACTAATGCAGCTTATTTCTTTTTGCTGAGCAGGGCAATCAATCGGGAAACAAGTTCTGATAACATTCGAGTGTATTTTGAGTAGTGGAAACATATTAAAGATTTCTGATAAATATATTGAAAGAATAGATAAACAGAATTTTGTTTAGCCTTGAGGAGATTGAAAAAAAGTCTAAATCCCAAGAGTACCATTACTGAAAAAGCATTAACTAGGCGCAACTCTCCCCCAAAATTCCCCCAACAGTGTCAAGATTTCTAAACATCACTCATACAGGTATTCCATACCTTCTGCGGAGAATCCAACCCAAGTCAAGTAAGATTTCTTTGTAAGAGAAAGAGGCTCTCCATGCAAAATTTGTTTTTTCTTTTTTCCTAGCTCCATCAGCTGTACTCCGAGGCATTGGTCCCCCTCAAACCCAGTACCTAGGAAGAAGTGGTTCAATGACTATGTTAGAATAGAATAGTCTTGTCTCTTGGCTAAATTTAAGTTTTGAATCAAAAACTAATTCTAAAGCAGGGTTACCCATGAATACCACTGTCAGACAAGCAACTATTTGTCATTTTGGACATACAAAGCATGCATAACAACTACTTCCTTAATTTCCTAGAGTAATTCATTCTGGCATACCTGAAACCCAAGTTTAATCTATTAATGTGGCTGTTAAAAACTTCTCCTCTTCCCCATAGGTTAATCTAGACATCCCAATATAAAATGTAGGCTTTGCTGTCAGATGTCAAAGATCCGTGGGTTGTGACAGTAAAAGCATCATCAAGAAGAGAAGAATAAAATACTTCTGGTGATTACGTACAAATTAGCCAGTGTTTTAAGCCAGTAAGACAAGGATCGAAAACATAACCCCAGCTGAAAAAAGACAGAAGGGAGAAAACTACCTCTGTGATAAATAATCATCAACTGCTCTCCGTGTCCTGCCATAGACACCACTGGACCCGGGAGACTGAAGATCTCTTTCTGAACGCCTCCCACTGTAAACACACGCACTAGCAAGGCACTAGTGGCACAAGCAGCCCATCCTTGACCTAGACAGACAGCCTCAATGTCTTCATCCTTTGGCATATCTACTGTCCACTCCTTGTTTGCATCCCATGAGCTAAAATGAATGCAGTGGAGCTTGCTAAAGCAGAGACAAAGAACAACAGTCAAGTATCTCAACATGAAGAAAATGGCAATGTCTGAATATTATGTTATATTATGCTTTTGTCAGAGACCTGGAATCTGTGATGGTCATAGAAAGGAACTACAAATTACAAGTGGTCATTTGCAAAGGTGTTACTCTTAGTATTCAAGAACTGAAGAGCCAGCTCGACCTCCAGCACTGTAGATTTAGAGCCTCTAAAGCCTGAAGCAGAGACAGTTTAGAGGTCTGAGGGGATATTTTTCAGATGGAAACAGGTAAGTGTCCCCCTTAATTAACAAGAACTGCTCGGTACCCTGCAACATCAGCCCCCATTACAAGTCTGTCACATTATGCTATCTTTCAAAGGGGGGAAAAAAAATTAGGAACATCAGTTCTGCCATCTTAATAATTGAAAAATGCCCGTCACCAATTCACAGACATCACGGCTTTTGATAGATTACCCACTTCCATTGAGAAAAAAAAAAATTGACATTTTCAGAGTCAGACAACCAATATGTACAAATAATACTTTTAAAGGTAAAGGGTGTTTTCCAACTTATCACAAAGCTGTATGTGTGAAAATAAGAAAATTCTTTCTTCAAGAGATTTCCACAGCAACCGACAATAAAATATTGTTGCTATCGTTCTTAAATGCAAGAACAGAGTATACCTGGCCCAGCTGCTTAAAGCTTTCTATGGTTTTCATAAACTTGTGTTCTTCACACTTACAACTTTTTGGGTATCTCCAAACATGTCCCCTTAGCAACAGTGTGAAACGAAATAGCATAGCCCTTATGATTTATCTTTGATCTGAACAGACTGAAAAACTACTGCTCATGTTTACAATTTCCTTTGAGCTAGCAATGCATGAAGTTTCCAGTACGTACACATATTTGAAAAAAGGATTTAAAAAAAATCATGAGGAAACAAAATGCATCTTTCAATATTCTCGAAGTCTTCAAGCAGGTGGGTGTGAAAATCCTCCTCAGAAGTGGTCCCATAAATAAAAAGCACGATTGAAAGCCAGAAATTTCAAAAAGTAAGAGAAGCTGAAATTAAAAGCTGAAATATTTGAAACAAGCTAATTTCATACTACGAGTTTTGCAGAGCAAGGCCATGACTTACCTTGCAAGTTCCTCTGTACTCTCACAGGCTAGTAAAATAGCTTCAGTAGAGAGGTCAGCCATCGTGTGATTCAGAGAGTTTGGCAGGTGCGTCGCATGATGTACAGAGGTATCATGAAATTCTACATCTATAGCATTGTCTTGCTCATCGTTGTAACAACGAATGATACCAACGGAATTCCATACCTATTTAAAAAGAACACCCCCAAAAAACCCCCAGCAAATCAAGCATACTGCCCTACACAAGCATACAGCCTGCTATAACTTTCTCATCTGAAACAACAGTAGGTGGGAGGCTGGAGGAAGAACGAAGACTTGTGTAGTCAGGACTTGTAGTCGCTAAAAGAGCTGAATGAGGCAGAAACTAGTTTCATCCTCAGCGCTCAGCCATCTTTCTCCTTACAAAATTAAGCACAAAGAACTTGTGGTTAGAAAGAAATAGTGGATGATTCACAAACAAGTCCTAACAGCACAAAAATATCCACAAGTTCTTGCTAAAAAAGAATTTTAAAAAAGATTTGCTAGAATTCAATAGCACAGGTACAGACTGTATAGCTTGCTTTTGTCTTAAGCCAAGTATTTATTTCTGTATCAAAAGCAACCAAAATATAAAGCATAACATTATGCGGTCTTCACATTAACACAAAACTACTTTCCTCCATTTAGCTTCATGCTGTGAATTATTAAAAAAGTAAAAAAATCTCAAAAAATATTAGATTAAGACACAGCAAGAACTGGACAATATTAACAAAGCAACTAGATCTACGTAACCACAGAGCAGTGAGACTTACCATGAAACGATGCATGAGATGTGCAGGAGTGGAGCCAGACTGGAACGGCTTTTGCTTGGGGGTTGGCTTTGGTCCATCATAGAAAGGCTGTTGTGTAGAGGATGGTGGCAAAGCTGGAAAGCCACTAGTCTGATCATCATCATCATCATCTTCCCTTTCACGTAGACTGGAATTAGCTTTTATCATCCCAATATCTAGACGTTTAAAAAAAAATTACATCTTACACATATTATTATGACAGAATATAGGTAAAAAAAAATTTAACCAGTCAGGATTTCTCTGGAAAAATGAGGCAGAATATATCTGAGTAGAGGATGGTAAGAGATCGTCCCAATAACAGCACTAAAGAAGCTCTGGAAAATTAGTTCATTCTGTACCTACTGAGTTATCATCGTCATCAATCATTGCCATTCTCAGATGGCCTGAGGTTGGCACAAGGTCATCATCACCACCATCATCATCATTAGCTCCAGCCTTTGGAGAAGACTGTGGCTCAATCATCTCTCCCTTTAAATAGTCGTCGTCATCTCCATCAAAGAGATCGTCGTAGTCTTTCGTCATTGTACTGGCAACCTAAAACCGGGTTAACAATAATCATAAATCTTCTTTTGGACATGGAATTCAAAGAATGAATTAACAACACAAGAGGGAACTTTCAACACACAATAGAGAACGTTCAATATCCTTCGGTAACCTAAATAATCTTGTTAATTTAAGAAATAATCACCTTGTCATTTGGCTTCTTTCCATCACCGATATTTTCCAACAAGCCCAGATTTCCTTCAGTATCTGTATAAGCGATTTGCCTATATTTGGGGTGCCATGCCAGTCCACAAATCGAATAATTTTTCTCATGCTTCATCCTAAAAAGAACATACAAATAATGGATTTTTAAGTAAGCTTCTCAGGGCAGAAACATCCATAAGAGTTACTGTAAAAAGCGATAATATTTACTAGTATTAGAAAGTGATGTTACAGTGATGTGACACATAGCAAAATAACTGATAGATCACCTTTAGAATAAACAGCTACTATAAAAAAAGCGCCATCCATTCATCCCTTTCTATGGAGAAATTCATTTAAGCTTTAAAAATGAAACAGAATCATATCCTTAAAACGACAGCTTCCTGATACGTGTAGAAAAGACAAAGTAATTCCCCTGCAGTCATACATTCCAGAACCATCCAGTTATAAAAAGAACATTCAGTTGTTTCTCTTGTACCAAGCTGATGAGTTAATTCTCTATCTCTTCCACCCTTTATTCTCACAAAAAAACCCTCCCATTAATTATTTACATAATCTGTCTTTAATTCTTAACATAGGCGTTACAGTAACAATCACTTTTCTTACCCAAAATATTCAGACAGATAAATCATCCCTTCTCTTCTTCTTCACCTCACTTAATCACACCTTTTTCTTTTCTTCTTTTCTTTTTTTTTTTCTCCTTTTTTTTTTTTTTTTGAAAGAGAGGGGCTTTAACTAACCAAGATAAAGTGCAATTTGTCAGTTTGTCTTTTTTGCCTGCAGGTGAGGATGGCTGATGTATCTGTATTTCCCTCTCCCTTTAGAAAATACACCTTACTGCCAATGATCTTGGCGTTTGGGATGTGAGGAAAATTTATTTCCATCAAAACTATCCTTTTAATACTTTTTAATCTAATAGTTGATTAAAGATATTTGCACACAGAAAACTAGACTATGGAATTTGAACAAAATCCACATTCATGTCCCTTCCTTATTGTATTTCTAAGAATGTAATATTTCCAGATCCTTCTAGTTATGCAGAAAGGAAAACAATATATCAATCACATGAATCAGAATATACTTCTGTGCATACTGGATATGGTGGGGGAAGGCAAAACAATGCCACATTTCTACCTACCACCAAGAGCTATACTCTTGTGGCAGCTGCTTCCTTGTAGAACATGGAAATGATATGGCAGCCCTTGAATTCCCTTCAGCATATGAACTGCAGTATTAGTGCACCTCACCCAGGTTGCACAAGAGAAGAGCCCTCTTGCTCAGATCACTGAGCGGTGGCCCTGCTGCTCAGCATCACCCAGATCTCACAGTTCTTCCAACCTGTGTGCTTTGGCTCCCTATCCGTGGATATACTCCCAGCCCCACCACCCGCTGGGAGACATTCTGTGAGGCAGGTAAATGGCATTCTTCAAGCTGAGCCTTTGTACGCTGTCTCCTTGGGGTGCTTGTTTTCAGTGGGATATTAGCAGAAAACTTACAGATTTGCCCTGTAAATCTTACTAATGCTTTTCAAGAGGCAGAGTTTACATTTGCACAAACAAGTTTTACGGAAAAGATAACAAAATTCTATTTCAAGAAGAAACATGACTTATGGGTTTACGGAACAATGCTGAATACCTCTCTATGCACTCCTGAGTTTCCACATTCCACACCACTACACCACCATCCACACTTCCAGCTGCCAGATACTGCCCACAAGGAGACCAGGCCACAACATTCAAGGGCTAAAGGAAAAATAAAAAACAGAAAACAAAAATATTACCAATGCCCCACAGAATTCATATTCTGGAGCTTAAGAGAGACAGGTGTTCTGGAATTAAAAAAATAACGATTATCTTTAGTACAGGAGGCTGGATGGGATTTGCTAGAGCTGGCTTTAGGCAGTTCCCTGAAAGAACTGTTCTTTAGAGATAGCACACTTTTTTTTTTTGAGAATATCCATCTTCTGTCATTAAACACTATCATGAAGTCGAACAAACCTGATTCTAGACATGTAGACAGAAGCACAGCGTATTTTGCAAACTCAGCACTAAACATAGCTTTATTTGTTTTGAACTTAATACAAACTCATAAATTAAATTCCAAGACACTGTGTTCTGTACCTTAATAACACTAGGAAAGCAGTGCTCTTTAGCCCAAAGGTTTCCGAGTATATAATGAGGTCAAAAGAAGGAAGATGGCACAGTTAGGGTACTATTTAGCTAAATTTCAGCTTAACAAAATCTAAAGTGAACAACTGATATCTCTGTTCTGTACAGAAATAATACTCTTGCCATTTTCCCTAAAAAGCTATGTATTTAGAGCGATTTGTGAAAACAGATGTTCTTCAGCTGCAGTTGGTGACTCACCAGTAGACACTAGAGATGTAATGGGTTACTATAAATGAAAGAGATGAACCAGAGCCACATAAAGACATGTTTGACACTCATCAAGTATCTCTTGCGTTGTTTTCCAACATAAACTAACAGGATCAGAAATTAAACAGAAAACGTGAGTAATCATCACCAGGGTGGTGGGTGGGGGGAGTGGGGGAAGGGAAGGGAGATACTGTCCAGAAGATAATTTCTAGCAGAACAACATTTAAATTATGGAAGGTTTAGCAAGCACCTGATTTATGTACCTACCTGTGTGATGAATGTATCGGATAGATTGAATTGACTATCCCAAGTCTCTCTCCTGTAGAGTTTAACAACTTTATCTACAGGAATTGCCAGCAACTGTTCAAAGGAAACAAGAATCCGACAATTTAGAACATGTTACCTTTCCAAGAGAACATTCAAATAGCATAGCTCCTTCATTCAGAAGTATTACAGTTGTGACTGCCTCAGTATTTAAGGGTCCTCTAGCATCCTAGCAATGCCAACTGAGAAAGTAAAGAAAGCTGAAGTAACTTAAATTACAAGGCTCTTTAATGTTTTCCACATGCAACATAGGAAAGCATGCCTGGTTTTATTTTAATTTTCGTTTCTTTCTGGCAGAAAGCTGAGGATAATGACAGCTGCACCATAAGGTTAGAAGTTCTTATTTATGAAACAACTAACACACACACACACATATAAATAGTTCTCAATGCTCTGAGCACAAGGCTTATGTTTTCATTTTCCCTCCCTAAACCTCTTTTGATCAGGTTACAAATTCCTAATAAATCTTATTTGAATAGCCAGTTCCTGAAAAAGCTCATTTCATCTTGCACAAAACTACATAAATGTTACTGCCTGTTTATTTTTTTTTTTTAGTATTTGGGGTTTTAATGACTTCTAACAATTTGCTTTGTAAGAGAAGCAAGACAACCACTTACATTTCACCTGTGCGTGTGTGAAGAATCAGCCTAAAAATTAAAAGTATTTGGTTTGATGCAATATGGATATTGAAACAATTTGTACTGCAGGTGACATTCTCTCTTCCACAGAAATGTCATGTATAATGCTATTATAGCAGCCAGGTATTTTGAAGAGTGGACACGGGTAGGCAGACACATAGGCTAAGTTGGGGAAACAAGATTATTCAGGTAAGAAATGTGTGAAAACACTGGAAAATACTCTTTAGATCCAGTATACTGGAATGTCAATAAAGGGCAAATATGGCTTCTGTTCTTGCCTGTGATAATAGTGTGGCAGAACCTAAAACAATTTTTCCAACTGGCCAGCTTTCGCTCAGTTCCCTGTCCTTTACTTCAACTATGGCAGGCCATGCCTTATTTCTTACAGGTCACGTTTACCTGCTCCTTCCTCCTCTCGCCCTTCCTGCACCTTATAATGCAGAGGTGTTCTAGGTTATGTGCTACAGAGACATCTAAACAGCTGTGCTAACTCCCCAACCCATTTCAACTGGTGACCCATCCACTGGACCCATAGCATGTATCGGCATCACCTTTAGTCACAACAAAATCAACTTCGCACTTCAGGTCACAACTTACTAAGGAAATATTTACAGTGCAAGACTACTGATAGGGCAAAATTTACTTAAAGTAGAGAAAGACTGAACTCCTTTGATGTTCCATTGTGAACAATCTGAGTATTTCTCTCGTGTAAAATATTCCTTCCTATTAAGCGCAACATGACCGTTCAACGCTGTTTTGGGCTGACAGCTGGACTACTGCCAAACGCAGTCTGGAGCTTAAACAAGTAACCATTTCCAGGCTGTTTTTTTTTTCCCTCCTAAAAGCAAACTTCACCCCAAATATTTTCCTTAGTCCCAGGAGATGCAAACTGGGCTTGCCCAGACTGAATTCTACTGTTGGACACCCAAAGAGAAAAGGATTAAGATGTGGCTAAAACAATGTCTCTTACCTTCCCGCTGCCAGGTTGCCAGCCAAGCCTGCATATTGATTTAGCATTTATCACATCATTACATTTCTGCAGCAGTGGCCAGCTTGTTGTGCATGTCTGAAAACAAAATATGAAAAAAATGAGTTTTCCTAGCTCTGTGAAAATCTACTGTACAGTACAAATTCTTAAAGGAAAAGTGTGGGGGGAAAAAACTAAAAGGAAAAAGATTTTTTAGAACGGAAATAATCTCTTTCATTCAAATACAATGGTACGTACTGCCTTAAAAAAAAATAACTAACTAAAAAAAAACCTTGCCAATACAGATCTGAAACATTTTAATGACAATACAACTACTTGTAACAGAAAGAAGATCACAGAACAAGCGGTTTTAATCAAGTACAGAACAAATGAGCTCACATATTTTTAGGTTATAGAGAAATCTGGCCAAAACGCATTTGTCAAACGCAGAGCAACTGCAGCAAGGTGACACACACCAGCTGAATCTCACCACAGCAGTATAAAGAATGAATGGCTATATTCTCAAACTACGGCAGAGATACATACATCATACTGCTACAGTCCTAGGGCACTGTTAGTGTAATTGCCCCGGACGGCACCCACTGTCAGTCTGGAACACAAGATTTCACATTAGAAGCGTGCTTTTGTTTTTAAAAAGTAGCAATCCACAAGTGTGGGGATACATTTTCAACTGCACTTACAGGAATAATTCCACACGGATTCTTATTCCAGTCAATGGCATTTAGCAAAAAGAATCCCACTCACATATGCAGAATTGCCTTATTAAAACATTCACTTGAAACCCTCTTTTCAAGTTCCTTAGGGTTCAAAGAGCAGAGACTAAACCTGATTCTCACTCTCAATCTGCTTTCATACAGGCCCTGGACTATCTCAGCTAAATATTGCTGAGCTGAGCCTAAAGAATGTATTTGTAATAAAGTATGTTCTTCAAACTCTGATTTATGTCTTTCTTCGGAGAAGTTGTTGTGAACAAACAAGAAAGTGGAATAGCAAGCCCCTTGTCAATAGCCTTAAACTCACTCAAATCTAAAAGGTTGAGATGCACCGAGCTGAACCTCAAGACCTCAGAAAATGAAGTGTGTGTGCCATAGGCAGAGAGCAGGAGACACCAAAGCAACATTGTGCCCAAAGTCCCCTATCAAAGAAAAATATTATCATCATGGCCATCATCTCAGTGATCCTGGCATGTGAAATCCATATCTCTTCCTAATCTCAGGTCAAAGTAATCGTGTTCCTAATGAGACTAACCAACCAGATCACTTATTAAAAAACGATACTGTGTACCTTCTCAGAGCATTATTCCACCTTCGCCAGTCAGTCTACAATCCTGAAAACTATTCATAATTTCATAGGAAGCTTGGTAAATATAAATAAAACCAAAATATGCCTAGATAGTTGTTTATTAGAGTAAAAATCCTTCCTTAACCCTGAAAGCAATGAGCTGAAATTCTGAAATAAGAACTCTGATGTCAATCACTACCTTTTCACAGAAGCGTTATTTCTGAATGTGCCGAGGACAAAACACACAATGTTGGCCAATGAAGAAAGATGAATGGAAGAAATCGGGGATTCCACAGACAGGAAGAACAATCCATAGATACCCAGGCAACATTTCATCATCAGGCTTTGAAGTTTCTCTCAGAAGTGGATAAAAGTATTCTGTAAAGTGTAGTTAGATTTCTTCCCAAAAAGAAAACCTATTCCAGCAGGGTTATTTCAGTCCAGCTCTTCTCGCTGTCTGTGAAATCCCAGATTTCTTATGAAACACTTAACTTTGAACAGCAGGCCTTTTACCTGATCTGCGATTTTCCACACTCTGACAGAACCATCACAGCTCGACGATGCCTATGTAAGAGATTTTTGCAAACAAATTAAAGATGTAGAGAAATCAATGCTACAAAATCAAAAAAATCCCTATAACCAATGCTACACATATAGATATACACACAGGCAGTTTTGAAAAGAAAGTCTCCTTATTTAAACCATTTTAAGACTTAAAACTTTCTAATACTGTCAACTGGACAATTGCACTCAGATCCAAGCTACTGTAATTACACACCCTCACACTTCAAGTAAGCTGCTTATTCACAAAAGAGGCTTGAAATTAATATTGAATTTCTTTAGTGAGCCATCTTTTCCCCTCTAAAATCAGATCTGCATTAGATTCCAGAAGAACACCAGCAGTAATTGAGTAGTAAAGCACAGACTGAGTTCTCCTGGGAGGCAACAAGTTGTCACACATCCCATCATCAGTAAGGTTAGCTGCAATGGAGTAGTCTCACGTGCCCCATCACTGGTTTGTTTATTTTTTTAAAAAAAGTATATACTTCCTTTCCCAGGGAAAAGGATTTTCAAAGTAGAAAGGAAACAAGAAAGTGTTTTTACCAGGTAAACATCCCTGGGGTCAAAAGACAGGCTTAAAACAGGCGCATCGTGTCCTCGGAATGTTTTCTGCTTGCTGCTATCAGTCACCTCCACAACTTTGACCATAAAGTCACTGTAGATTACAACAGCACAGACATAGAAGTATTAACATTGGTATTAAAAATGACAAACTATGTGTTTATGGCAATAAAAAAAGTTGGGCACTAACTATCTTTTGGGGAAGTCACAGCTTTCAACACTATGATCTATGGGAAAATGAGAACCGTCAGGCTTCCTGCCATAGCAGCAAGGCCAGGCTATTTTTATCAGAAAATAATTTTTGTTCATGTCAAAGTTCATAAAACATGGTTGCTCTTTGAAGAGTATATTATGTAGACACAGACCGTATACCTGTTTAATAAAATATTCTATATGACCTAAGGAAAACGTCTGCTTAGATACCAGAGAGCTGACTTAACAAAAACTCTGTTGAATGGGACCAACATTCATGACTAATTATTTGGCCACGTGGCTGGTTTGTTTTTTTTTTTAAGATAGAGCAAGTAGTTTATTTTGTGATGTTTTAACAGGATTTTTTAAGACCATTTAATATACCAGACACATTAACAGAATTTTTACAGCTTTTATACAGCTTATTCCCTCCTCCAAAATTACAGACATCACTGCCGTTTAACTCAAGATATCAATGCCAGCTTCTAAGCTAAAGAACTCCTCTGACAATCTTTCAGTACCACTCTCAGGCTTCATTGCAACACCCTCAGAGAGAAATTTAATTTTAGGACCTAATTCTATAGGGTTACCCATAACTTTAACTATACTCAGAAACACAACCTCCGTTTTGTCAGCTATCTAAAGCTATCTTAACAGTCTTAAAAGGAAGTCTTTATATAAGCTCTGTTGCGAGACAACTAAAATTATGTTAGCACTCTTAAAACAATGCACGACAACTTTAAAGAAAAACAAAAAAAACAGGCAGTAGGATATTTTTTGCTTATTTAAGAAGCCACACAACTATTTTTCAAATAGTTCATGTGACCTTTGGCAACCAGTTGGATGTTAAAGTTACATATAAACTGAAGTTTGCAGACTTCACATAAAAAATGGAGAAATCTGGGACAACTAAAAGCAATTCTTAGCTGCATTCTCGTCATTTCATGGCTGTCATCTTCTCCGTCAGTATGTTACAGAAGACCTCATCGAGGGGTGGCCTCACAGTCTTATGACCTCTTTTTCCTCATGTGGGAGCCCGGGCCAGGCTGCAGAAGTACTGGATTTTTGTAAAAGTTTTAGCACCAGAAAGGAGTCTGCTGTCTGCCTAATCTCTCTAATCAAAGTCAGATCCCAGGGCAGAGCTGTTCCCTCAGAAACAAGCACTGGCAAAGGGCCCAAACTCATGATCCCTGGTCAGATTTAGAGATCAGTGTGGTTACTGCCCCCAGCTGTCCAGCCTCCCAGGTTTGGGGGAGCTGGTGTGGCTGCTCCACCACTGCCAGAGTTCACAGTCCGGCATATTCACCCAAATTGCTTTCCAGTTCAGTTCACACTTAGAGGAGCCAGGGAGCAGATTAAATGCTCTGTCATCTCTACTGTGGACGACAAATTCCAGTAGAGAGGCAAGCAGACAGCCCAGCTGTAGCTATAGCTGCCCAAAGAGTCCACCAAATCCAATTAAGAATCACCTAAACCTGAAATTAAATAAATATTGCCTGCTTGCTATTTTGCCACCTCTTTAAAGGACTAGCGTATATCATGTAAAAGCAAACATGCTGCCCTAAGAACTTAACTAAACTATGCATTTAATTTCTCTCAGGCAAGTCTTGCAACTCTCATCTGTTATCATTCAGCAGAATGGTGATGATACCTAAGCCAGAGAATGACTCAAAGCTCTTGCACAAATTAGAACCCCTCTAACTTTTGCATGTGCATATAAATCTGCAGCACCACGATCCTGAACAGTCAGGACTTTATCTTTAGCACAGAGTAACAAAATCCTGGATGCTGCAATGAGATCCATATGGGCCATATAAGACTTATGCTTACACGTTGTAAGACTGAAAGCTGAAAACACTCAAGGCTCCTAAAGAAAAGGAATTATTTCACAACAACAGAATTCCATTTAAAATTATTTGGTGGATCAAGTATCTCTCGGAGCATTGTTTCCTAAAGTCCTTTTCATTCCTTTCCTCCTCTCCACCCCCAGAAGGCATTTTGCAATACTTCAAAACCCTCGGAGGTATGTGGTTTAATGATCTCATTGGTAAAACTCAGCATGCAAGGAAGTTGCCAGATTTTGAACGATAACAATGCTTTTCCTCATCACGCACAGATTACCTAGATCCAGCAGCAATTTTGGTACCGTCACTATTAAAGACAACGTGGTTTGCGTTCATGGTGAAACGAGTAAGGATGCCATCTGGAGCTCCTTCAGGAAATGTATGTATCTGAACAGTATTGTTTGATACTGCTGTGATCAGTCTTCCATTCTAAACACAAAGTCATCATAAAAATTGTTAGTTAAAACACATTTATGCCCACAGAGCCCAAAAAAACGCTCTGATGTTCCCAATATTTGGGCAGATTAACTTCAGTATTTCGAAAAGAGGTCTGACAGTAAGAGTAGTAGGGAAAATATTGTTTAAATTTTTTCTCCCCAAAAATATACAGACAAGCACAGTAACTTTAATACCTTCTCACTTTAACCAAACTATTAAAAACTAGGAAAATTATTCTTACTTTCAGTCCTGGAGAAACACACTGCTAGATTTAATACTGAAACTCGAGTTGCTTCAGCAGACTTAAAATTAATTAGGCCAATTATTTGGCAATTTACTGCATAGTGCACCTTCCCAACTTGTATTTTTACTAAAATAATGAATACTCAAGGCCGCTAATTAATTTCAGAGAGAATTATCCAGTCTTCTTCTGGTAGATGGAAAATTCACTCTTTTTACACAGGCAAGAAAACTCTTAGAACAGGAAGAATCTTGTGTCTTATTTAGATTAATATGCTGCAGCATCAGGAGAGGGCACCCTCGGACCGAACTTTCTCAGTTAAATGCCACCAGGGAAAGATGAGAAGTTCATGAGCTATGGCTTAGTTCTTTTCAGAAAACAGAAGGCAGATGTTTACTAAAAATTAATCCAGATTAAAAGAAGCGCAAAACAAAAGAAATAATTATCCTACACTTGGAAAAGTACTCTCTCTTCTTCATGTGACAACGCTATTCCTCAGTAGTACATCGCAGTAAGTTTTTGAAATATATAAGTATAGAAATGCCTTATTTCCTTGAGGGTTTTTTTTGTTTGGGTTTGGCGGGTGTTGCTTTTTTTTTGAGTTGCCTAAAGCTAGAGTAAAAATCCTGAAGATAAACAAAGCAGCAGCCAGTACCATAATAGCCTAAGAGATGAGATTTATTACCTAGATTACATTGTCACCTCAGATCAGTTCCTCACAACATTTTCGTTAACAAATAATTTTTGAAATGATATGTCCTGAAGTCTCACAAAACATTCTTAATGTCACTATTTAAAAATAAAAAAAAATCCCTCAAACCTAAAAGCATTTTACAATAAACTTAAGAGCAGAGGATTTTCCCTACTGGTGTCAAAAATTAAAGCCAGGATTTTCCCTCCTCTATTCATTAATAGTTTTAGCCACTGATGTACTAAGAGAACTCACTCAAGTCACCTCACTTGGTTTGTGAAAAGATAAGTAATGTGATGAAAATCAACACTAAAATACCCTTAAAAATCAGTGATGAAAAGAGATTATACAGGTATTGAGGAACAGATACATACAGTATGTTAAAAAGGATATAAGAAAGAGGTTTCACTTGAGGCAGTAGTTCTGAATATAGTTTCAAAGGATTGTTTTTAAAATAGAATACATATATGTTACCTCTCATTTATTTCCTTTTTCATACTCCACCCCAAAATCACAAATAGTTGAAAAACAATTTTAAAATTTCCCTTTATCATTACAAAGAACTACTGTAAACTTCTGGAATTCCTCTCTTCTACAATTGGCACAAAGACAGCATTTTAGACCTTCTGCTGCCAATGTAATATACCAATAATTGCTCATAAAGGAAATACTGTGAGAATTCTCAAGGTAAGAGAACATGCAAAGCGAAAAGAATTCTTTTCTATTATACAAATTCATATAGGTAACTTATTTGCCTTGTTACGTACAACTAATGACTCCTGGAAGATATAGTAAAAGGAACTGCCTTGACATTAACACAAACTGAGCAGGTTATGTTTCAAATGCCAGTCAGCCAGCCTACAGAACTGCCTCTAGTCAGCATTCCCACCAATTCTTACAACTTAAGCAAGAATCCTGTTCTCTTCTGACTTTGGGGACGGTGGGTCAGAGGCACCTTTAGGCTAAACGACAATTTGAGAGCGAAACACTAAGCAATTATAAAAAAGTATTACCAAAGCATTACCAGATACTGTGAAAGTAACTGGACCTTAAAACTGGCCCACATAAAACAACCGCTTGGCTCTTTTTCCTAATACCTGATGATCACATCTTATGCTGGGAAACTTTTTGCAACTCACTTTGTGAGAAAACACTGAAACAGCCTAAAAAGTTCACTGCATGATTAGCTTAATCTGCTGGGTTTGCTTCTCAGAAAGGAGCTCAAAGTCAGAAATGAGTATAACGGAATGTGAAGGAAGAGGAGGAAAAAAAATATTACAGAAGTTTAGTATACGGAATAATTCCTCTACAATCTTGTATGGGGTAAAATGAATTGCCAGAAGCCCTCTTGATTTATAGAAAGTACTTAATTTAGTTAAAGTATTAAAAAGTCTACAGGCACATTTAATCAATTAAATTTCTGTGTATTTCAGAAAACTGTTTTCAACACTGCTTTAATATTTTCCTTTAGACATAAAGGTAGAATGTGTTCATATGCCCAAATTTAAATACCTGCTGCTTGTTAAACAGCATTCCATTTATTTTTTCCATACATTGATCTGAAGACAAAGATGTACGTATTCAACATACGTCAAAGATTACATACTTAACATACATCAGACTGAAATGCGCTACATACAGTAATATTCTTGCCTGTTTCTGTGTATTACCCCAGTATATGTTTAATGTTCCTCACACAAGCATCATCCCTGAGCTTGAAAATCCAGCATCTGCACAGTCATTTACCAACACCAGCATGACACAACTCAGAGGAGTCCTGTTAACGACAATACCTTCAGAGCGCACGAATAGGCCTTTTCTCCCACATTAATGGACTTCGGATCATCATCGTCCAGGTTTTCCCAAATCCTAACATCTCCATCACTGCCACAAGTTACAATGCAGCTGTGGAAAGACACAGGACTTGTTAACATTCAGGAATGGAAAGGACAGCCACTGTGACTTTCAATCCCAACACGAAAATGTAACTAAAGTATTAGGGGTTTTTTAGCTTGAAACACAATATATACTACGCGATACAGCGAACACCTATGTTTATTATGTAACCGGGGACCGGGGTGGAGGGGGGGGGAAGTCACGTCTGGCCACATAATGCAGCACCCTGAGTCTCTGATAACTACATAGGCCTGGCACTCATCTGGACAGACCTGTAGATATTATCAGTCAATCCATTTTTTCCAGGACATAGAGCAAATTTTTCAAAGGGCTTGATTAGCACTGAATTCTCTAAGAACTGGGCATTTAATTGCCTCTTAAGACTTTGAAAACTTACCTTACAGCTGACTACAAAGTTGAGGGCAAAACTAAGAGCGCTAATGCATACTTGACTGAAGTTTAACAAGCTTAAAATGTTCCAGGCCTACAGAACCCTTAAGAAATAGTTAATATGGAATTAAAAGTTTGCTGGAGCTAACTTACACTATTTTAATGCAGTAAACAATAACCTGAAGTCACAGAGCAAATATACAGAAGTTTGCATGAGATTTTTAATTAAAGACATCACGAATCTATAATCAAGCCTTGCATTCTTTTTTCCTAAAGTTATTTGCAGTCCCAAAAAATTCTAATTAAAGAGCAAAAAGTTACAAAGCCAGTGGTGAAGCTGTGATGTTGCTCTTCTTAGTTCTGTAAGGTCTGTATTTTGACAGCAACACAACACTGTGTTGACACTGAATATATCGATGCTGGGGAGTCCAGCAGTAGTGGAGCAGTGGTATTTGGCAGGATGTCTGCATCCTTTTCTAAACGTTTGCATTGTAATGGCAAACAAAGCTTTTTGTGGTTTCCAGGGATTGTTATTAGACTAACCCTTAAGAGCAGTCTTTGTACCAAGCCTAATGGGCTAAAGAAAGGAATAAGAGAATCCAGACTTAAACCAAACTCAGAATATAAGTCTTACCCCTTGAGTTCATTTTGAGAGGGCTTGTTTTCTGGTTTATCATTTACTTTCAACCAATAAAGAGGTAACGGCAAGTATTGAGTTTATACATTCAAGAACTAGAGCAAGAATACCAAGAAAAGATAGCAAGCCCAATATTGGATTTCTTCAACTGTATTTTTCATTTCTTAGTATATATGTGAACATATTTACTCCCACATTACAGTGATTTCTGCTAGATTATATGAAGCCACTCTTACAAAAAATGCATATAGAGCTTTTATAGACACACGTACGTCTATGTATATATCTATATACATACATCTATATACACATATATGGGCATTATACGCATATATATACACATATATACGGGCATTGTACACATAAGTACACACATATACGGGCATTAGGAACGGGACAGGAATCGGGCAGTTACCTCCCGGTGTCATCGAAGCAGACCTCCGTGTGGCCCTCGGTGTGGCCGTACCGCATCGGCTTTCGTGCGGATGGCATCTTCGCTCTCACCTGTTGATTTAGGGAGGACAAAAGGGAGGAAAAATACATTTCAAAATGTAAAAGCTTCGGAAAGAGCCTCAGGCGGGAGGGCAAGGTCCGGGCTGCTGTGCCACCCACCCACCGACCCGCGGGGATGTCGGGTGGTAGATGATGTCGGACGCGGGGCCATGTTAGATGTCAGGCCCGGCCCAGCCAGGCCAGGCCGCCCGCCGGGCCCTGCGAGGCTCCCCCCGCTCCCCGTCAGGGCTGCCCCCGCCCCGGGAAGGGTCCCGCGCCACTGGGCCGAGGGGGAGGCCGGGGCCGCGGCGCCTTGCCTTGCCTTGCCTTGCCTTGCCGCCCGCTCACCGTACCGGCCCCGCCGCCCGCTTCGAGCCTTCCCGCGCTCGGCGCCGCCTCGCCCGGCCCCGCCGCCCGGCCCGCCCCGAGGGGCCGGGCCTGCCCCCTCGGAGCCCCGGGGCGGGGCTGCGCGCAGGCGGGGCCGGGGCCGGGGCTGGGACCGGGGCTGGGGCCGGCCCCGGCCGGGAGAGGGGGGATGGCGGCGGCAGGCGCGGCAGGGGCAGCCTCACAGCGACTCCGCTCCGGCGGGTGAGAGGAGTCGGGGCCGCCACCGCCTCGCCCCGGCGGCCTTCCTCCTCCCGCCGTCACCCCCGCGCCTCGCCCGCCGCCCGTCAGGCCGCCCTGCCCGGCTGAGGGAGCGACTTGGGCGGCGAGCGGCTTCCCCGGGGAGGGAGGGCAGCGCCATCGGCGGCTCCCTCCGGAGGGTCGTAAGTCAGGGCCGGGAGGCGGAGGGTGAGGGGGGGCTGAGGCGGGCCGGAGGAGGGTGAGGAGGGCAGAGGAAGGCTGAGGCGGGCCGGAGGAGGGTGAGGAGGGCTGAGGCGGTGTCAGGGGCGCAGACACCGGCTCTCAGCGGGGTGGGCTCGCTCCTCGGCGGGCCTTCACTTTTCCTGTGAAAACCTGTGTGTGGCTGCACGCCCGATGCCTGTATAGAGCGCATATACATTTACTGTATATCCTTGTGTGTATTTACTGAATGGCAGTCCCTCCAGAGGCATAGGGAGGGCAAGGAAAGCCCAAATGAGGGGCGCTCCCCGCTTAGGCAGAACCCCCGTGACAGCAAAGTGTTGCAGAGAGGCTGGGGAGTGCTGTCACCCGGGTAAAGGCTGCAGGATCGAACCCTCTCGGAGCTTGTTACGGCAATTACGGAATTACTCAGTAATTACAGCCATCCCGATGCGTGTGGTAGATACAGTTGACAGCGGTTGTAGTTAGGCAGGTAGCGATTGCGCTGCAAAAATCATTAAGCTTTTGTGTGGAGAAAAATAGGAAGAAAGCTTTGCGGTTTATTTCTTGAAGAAATAAAAAACTTGAGAGGTTGACATAGCTGAAATAAGGAGAAAAAAATCAGAGTAATCTTTTTGCCCTTTATGTAGCTTTAATGATCTGGCTTGTTTTTTTCCTGCTTCTAAGAAAAATTGTTTCCAGGCAAAACCCTTTTATCTTCAGTTTTGCTGTGCAGCGGAGTTATCGGTGGTTGGGGTGAGCCGAGTGACGTATTTATATTGGAAATGTGGTCGGGCTCTCTGTGGCGGTCGCATTGTTGGTACTTTCATGAATGAGTAAGTGACAGGATTACAAAGCAGGCATGCTTCTTTTTTTTTTTTTTTTTAAATATATATATGCCCAGATTTCATTATTAAACCTCGTGGAAGCTGTGTGGAAACATGTTTTCCATGGGTGTATCCTGACATATTTCAGTAAATCGTGATTTCTGGTAAGGATAACGTGTTCTAGCAAAATGTTTCAAGCTGAACTGCTTATCAGATGAGTGGGAAGACCAAGCTATTCTTACAGCAGCCTTACTGCAAGCTGCTGCCAGGGACGGAAACAAATGCATGTAGACTGTATTTATTTTTCTTTATTATTTTAATTTGCAGAAACTCTCATATAAACTGCACCTAAAATATCTTAACATATAAAAGCAGTTTTGAAGTTCAGTTCTGTGTAACAACTAAATTAATTGTCTGGAGGGATGACTCTTTGAACGGCATGGGAAAACTGGGGGGATGTTTTTTGGGGGGACAGGGGGGTCACTCAGCCAAGGGGCTGCAGGCCCGGTGGCTTTGAGACATCCCAAGTGGGCACAGCATCAAATGCAAGGCTATTCTTTAAACGTGGTTGGGAACTCAACCTGCTGCTGTCTTGATTAATAAGCGTAAGTGGCTGTGAGCAGAGCGGCAGGGCGGGAGCCGGGAATCACGCTGCTCTCCTCTTCGGTTTCTGGGTGGAGCACGAAGTATTGGTCATGGACCATAAAGCTCTTACTGATTTAGTGCTGCTGCGGTCTGCCAAGCGCTGCGTGCGTCTCTCCTTCAGCACATGGGCAGTTTTGTTAAAGCAGTAGATATGAGCTGCCCTCGCCTTTGGCACCTGCTCCCAGATCACTTCTGCCTCCTGGGTGTCGATAAAATAGCGCCGGTGTTGGAGCTCCTGCTAATAGTTTTGGGGTATAAAGACCCAAGATGAAACAAGGCTATTTCCAAGTAAGAAGTATTCTAGGTTGTCGCTGGTATCCTTAGACAGTCATTTTCTTTTGTGTGTGTGTGTGAGAGATTATTGCTTTAATTTGTTGGAAGGGCCTCTGGAGCCTAGCTTAGGTATTTTTGGACAGTATCATAAATCAAAATAAACATAGTCAAAACTGAAGAAAAATAAGTTAAGACAGAAGAATTGAGACTTAATGTTATCCTAGGTTGGGCTTTTTTCCAAAATAAGTCAATAACAGCTCAACTTCAGTGGAAGGTCAGGTTTTAAAATGCGGTCTTGCGGCCAAAATGTAATTGGGTGAAATTAATGGAAACAGCATGTGACTGGTGAGAAGTTTTTAAAATAACTTTTATGTAAGTTGAAAGAACAAAGAAGTACTCCAGTTTATCACGGCTTGCTCTTCTCTCTCAGGATTTTATCAGCTCTAGAAGAATATCAACTCCTATAACAATTCCAAAATTGATTTATTGTTCTTTGTGTGAGTCTCCTTTTCTTGTTTAACTAAAGCCATAAAACTGCAACGCTTTGGCTTTTGTGTGCTTGGACAGAAAACTTTCAAAGTACTTCCTTCGCTAGGAGGGTCGTGTGGTGTGAGAGCACCAAAGCAGTGGTGGGATCTCCGCGCTCGGAGGTTTTCAGAACGTGGCTGGGCAGTGCAGTGCCTCCCCTGAGCCCACACTGGCAGTGGTCCCGATTCAAGCGGGAGGGTGGGCTGGAGACCCCCCACCATCTGCTGCTTCGTGATACCGCAAGGGAAGCAGCTTGATGAGGAAGATTGGGAGGTACTGGGCTAGAGGCAAGGGTTCAATGGCTCAGGGCATAAAAAGCTAGTTAAAGTGATTCAGTATTTATTGAATAAATAAAAAAAAGGTCTGTCTACACTTACGGTTTTGATTCTCCTGTTGGAGTTACTGGGTATTTGTCGCTGATTTAATTAGACATATGGTGAGGCTGTAACTGTCTTATCATGGCTGTTGATTGCAGCCCACCTCTGGCTAGGAGGTAGTATTGTTATTGCCTCCAAATAGCTTCTAGATATTTATTGCTTTTAGTTTGGGCTTGAAGTCTTAGTGTTGAGGCATCAGCATTTGAAAAAAAAAAAAAAAAAAGGCATCTTGTGCAGCCCTATGCGCCCCCCCCACCTCAGCCTGGTGGGAGACGTGCCACTGAAGGGGGGAGCTGTGCACATTGTAAAAACAACAATAAAAACCACCCAGCTCTCTGCTTGTCCTCAGGGACTGTAAGCTGTGACAGTGTTGGATAACCTTGAACTACAAGCTGGATCCCATGGCCCGAAGTGAACTCTGCTTATGCCTGCACATTGCTTTATCTTTGCCATTTGCTTAGGCGGAAGAGTTTCAAGCATAAGGGTTTTGTCAAATCTGCCTGCTTCTGAGATGCCTAAGGTATCCCTGCATAGAAGAAGAAGGCTTTTGTAGGCAGGAGACTAATTATAGCTACAAAAAAGATCTCAGAACTGCTGCATGTAAGCTGCACAGGGCTGGACTCTTCCATTTAACCTTACCCTGTAGGGAAAAGTACACTCTGTGTTCCCTCTCTTTTATCCTTGCCCTCCTCTCCTGCTCTTTCAGTTGCACTCCAGCCATTAATGGATGTACGGGACATGGCATTTCCCTTGGACGCTTGCAGCACAAGGTGGACAGCCTTAAGTAGCAAAACAGCACTGAATGCTCCACTGCCCTTTATGCCTTTTTGTTCCCAACACCCAAATTATTTTTGGTCCCCATTTTATTGGTGGGGCTGCGAATCACAGATTTGGAAAGGTATGAAGGCATGAGCCCTTATTGTAATGCCACGTGGTGGGATTTGGGCACCTAAATACACTGTGGCTGGCACGTCTTTCAGAAGGCAGCTTGCCTGCAAGCATGGGGATGGCTGTAGCAGATTTGGAAACCGAGGTTTTGTCTCCCAAGTCTCAAGCTGACCCCAGAACTATCCTTTACTCTTCCTTCACACAGTCAAGTTCAAACCTGGCTTTAGCAGGATGACATCCCTTTTTTCTTCATTTATTCCACGCTCTTCACGGGTCTGGTGTTATGTCTGAGTAGCAATTACGGCTCTGACGTGGCAGAATTGGCGCCTCGGTTCCAGCAGCCTTCAAACCCCAGGGAAACAGCCTTCTGTGTTGCTGGCTAATGGTGCATGTCTTACAGCATCATGTGCTAGTTCTCCAGTTTAAGTTTCAGGGTTCAGGCACCACTAATGATTCGCAGTAGAAGACAGGTACAAAGTAGAAGGTGGCTTTACAGTTAAATGCAATGACAACCCAGAAATGACATAAAACACTGAGCTTATTTCAGTGGCAAGGCTGAAGTTAGGAGATAACGGGCCTTTTCAGCACGTCAGGGTTTTGTACGTTTTGCAGTTTTTAATTAAAAGCCCATATTCTGCCTATTCTTATTCCTTATATGGGCTGGATGTGCAGAATAAGATAATTGAAGGTTTCAAAAGCAATTACAAACTGTCATATCCTAATTTTTAAGTACTTGACTTTGCAACCTCAGTGATATCTCTCTGTCCAATTAAAAATCCCATATATAGAGAGTTAATGTATTTAACCACAGAATGAATCTAGAATAACTTTGTGTCTTCAGTTACTTCACATTAGCACCAGGGTAAATGGGATTGCTGTTTTCCCTCTTTTTTTAATTGTGGAGAAAATTCAGTGCTCCACTCTAGTTGTTTATAGATGAAAAATATCAATGTTACCAAAGCAATCAATGAATCTTGGTCTAAATAAAGGGGTTTCAGGCCTCAGGTAAAAATGGTGCCTTTCTCCTGCATCCTGCAGTGTTTTCACTGAAAAGTGGTTTGCAAAATCCTGAGAGAAGAAAAAGAAATTATTATTTTAATCTTTGATTTGTAATTGCTGGAAACGGACCCCGTTCTGTGATTCCACTTGGTGCCAGTGAGGTACTATTCACTGGCATCACTCTAATGCCAGTTTTTTTCAACGTATTTGCAATATTTAACCTATCTCACCCTCATTTCTACCTTTCTGCGTCTCCTCCCTCTCTTTTCCTTTCCCCCACAGCTCTCAGGTTTGTGGGTTGTAAATGAGGAATGCAATGTCAAAAATTCCTGGGTGAAAGTTCCATCTGGGATGCATTTGGCCCACAGATTGCATGTAAGCCTTTTGGCACGGCAGTCTTATTCTTTTACTGAAAGCAGAGGCTAGAACTCAGCCTGCACAGCCCCGGGGGACCACAGAGAGGTTGTGTCATGCTGGCTAATCCTGATGATGAGAATGGATTGAATGGAGAGAGGAAGTGCATGCCCTTTTCTTTTCCTGCTTAGTATTTACCATGTCAATTAGTTTAAAAAAAAAAAAAAAGAAACCAAAACCCAAAAACAACACACAAAAAAACCCCAGTGGAATAGAGGAGCTAGGAGCTGCACGTTGTTTTGGTGCAGAAGCATCGTGGTACGTGATGGGAAATATTTCTACATTCTGCTGTGCCTCGGGAGGGTATAGCGTCCATGACATATTGCTGGCTATGTACCTTGAAAAAATTCTGCTCTACTTTCAATGAAGTAATCAAAAGAGGATTTTTTTTTTTCCTTTTCAAAGCACAACATTCAAAAGGAAACCTCTTATCTATTTGAGAATTCAATGCACTTTTGGAAACAAAAGAGAATGAAATCAGCAACCGTAGGTCTCAGAGCAACACTGATTTTAATAATGTAAACTTTCTTCTCTAATGAGCAATAAGCAGTTCCATCTTTCATGGCCTTTTAAAATTGCTTTTAGTAAGGGACTGGATTTGTTTTAATCCTTTTCAGTATGTAAAGCCCCAGATATTTCAATCCCTTAGGGGCTCAGTATTTTCTAGCTCCGATTGAAAAGGCAGAGGAAAACAGCTTTCAGAAATTGACGGAATCTGTGACTGATATAATTTAATTTTTTTATTTTTTTTTATCCAGAAAGTGACCCCAAAGTGTCAGTTAAGAAAAAGATCTCTGGCATCCCACCCTGTGGATTAGTAGCAAACAGGCATATCATCTAGGTACAGTAGCTCTTTGTACTCTGACCTAGTTGCTTCTGTTTTGGCTTGTTTCTTCTCGAAAGGTTATTTGGAAGAGATGCAGAATTTGCTCAGTAAACAGCTACAGCAGTATCACCTGCCGCGTAAGTGCTTCCCTTTAAAATGGACCCTAGCACGACAGGGTTGCCAACACCTAAAACCCTCTGCTCTGCTGCGTAGTCAGAACGGACACTAAAAACACCTCAGATGGTTTATTCCAGAGGATGCTTTTCCCAAGGAAGGGTCAAGAGAGCCTTGTCTGGGAGTAGCCCAGTATTTGTGGAGTGTTCTAGTGAGTTCAGCTTGGTCATATTATTTTTACATGGTTAGCAATTTTAATTGTCGCTGTTGTCCTGTATGCACTGGTCTTGTGTTGCGTGCGTGCACACCTGTTAACTTAGCTGTGTTTTCTTTTTCCTTAGATAATCTCAGAAGGTGCCTCGTGGAAGCTTCCTTATGTAGAAAAACCCTACAAGAAGAAGAGAGTGTGCTTTCTGGCAACTTGTGAAGCAAACCTGTCAAAATGGCAGAAAATAAGGACAGTAATATTAAAAGCGCAGATGTGAGACCCAAAAGCAGCCGGAGCAGAAGTGTGGATAGAAAGGACGGTTATGTCTGGAGTGGAAAGAAGCTCTCCTGGTCTAAAAAGAGTGAGCACTGTTCTGATGCTGAAACAGCAAGTGCTGCGGGAAGATCGGGGGCTAATTTAAGGAGCCAAGAGAGGAAATACAGCTGCTCGTCTATTGAGCTGGATCTAGACCATTCGTGTGGTCACAGGTTTTTAGGCCGGTCTCTCAAACAGAAGCTGCAAGACGCTGTGGGTCAGTGCTTTCCCATAAAGAACTGTAGCAGTCGGCATGCCTCAGGACTGCCATCAAAAAGAAAAATTCATATCAGTGAGTTAATGCTAGATAAGTGTCCTTTCCCTCCACGCTCGGAGCTAGCTTTTCGGTGGCACTTGATCAAAAGACATACGGCCCCCATAAGTCCAAAAGCGGAAGACTGGATAATTGCTGATTTATCCCAGCGTGAGGAAAGGGAGGATCAGCTGCGAGACGACGAGATCGCCAACGGGGGAGCGGACTCTCCCTCCCAGTCCTGTGACTTTACCGACAGTGGTTCCTCTAGGGGTGATTCGAGGGCTGAGTTGGTTACAGGTAAGGCGGTACGGAGCAGTAAAGACGAGAGCGATATGGACTCTGACGATGAAGTTATAACACTGTGCACAAGTTCTAGAAAAAGAAACAAGCCCAAATGGGAAACGGATGATGAGCTGCTACAGATGGAAACGCCGCCAAAATACCATACGCAGATTGATTATGTCCACTGCCTAGTCCCAGATCTCCTCCAGATCAATAACAATCCCTGCTACTGGGGAGTCATGGATAAATATGCAGCTGAGGCGCTGCTAGAAGGAAAGCCAGAGGGAACCTTTTTGTTACGAGATTCTGCCCAAGAAGACTATTTGTTTTCTGTGAGCTTCAGGCGCTACAGTCGTTCCCTCCATGCGCGGATTGAGCAGTGGAATCACAACTTCAGCTTTGATGCCCACGACCCTTGCGTCTTCCACTCTCCTGACATAACGGGACTCCTAGAGCACTACAAAGATCCAAGTTCCTGTATGTTCTTTGAACCACTTTTATCCACTCCGCTAAACAGGACTTTTCCTTTTTCTCTTCAACATATATGTAGAACAGTCATTTGCAACTGCACAACTTACGATGGTATTGACGCGCTTCCCATTCCTCCATCGGTGAAGCTGTACCTGAAGGAATATCATTATAAGTCGAAAGTTAGAGTACTCAGGATTGATGTGCCAGAGCAGCAAAGCTAGAAAATATTTTTATGAAAAGATGAAATTGTCTCTAAACAGACAAATAGTATGTTCGGTCGTTCTTCCTTCTAGGGTTTGGGGTTTTTTTTAAATAGCAATTTTTTCTTTTTCTGCAGATTACTCACCACCCAAACTAGCCTCTGTCTAAGGCTTTTTTTATCCAAATGTACTTTGAGTCTTCCCAGCTCTCTTTTTTAGAAATGATATTCATTGTGGGTTTTTGGTACTGTTCCCAAACTAGAGTTTTTCAGATTTTCAGGTAGGCTTTCTGGTATTTCTATAGATGGATAGTCTTTAGATCTAAAACCAACCCTAAAAATCAGTTTTGAACTTGATCTGTCTTTTGTCTTTTATATTGTAATTTACATACATTGCCAACATGTTTCAAATAATGCACTGTTAACTAAAGATTCTCATCTGTATTTTCTGCATTTCTTTTAAAATGAGTGCTCTCACCTCTGTGTGTGTGTGTCCGTGTCCGCCCGTATCTAGTACAGTAAATTCATCAGTCTATTTCTAACATTACTATTCCTAGCAAAATGAAGTTTGAAAGAGGATATGGTCTTTCTATAAATACATCAGGGGACTAAACACCAGGGAGGGGAAAAACAATTCAAGTTAAGGACAACACTCCGTGCAGGAACAAATGTGTATAAACTGGGTGTGAAAAGATTTTGGTTGGAAAAGAGGAAGGCTCGTCATCATCAGAGCAGTGGGGTTCTGGAACAGCTTTTCATTTTGTATGATGGCAGTAGAAAGCAAGCTACTCATAAACTGGGGTTTGATCGGTGTCTGGGAGGGATAATGAGGTAGTTACGTAGGGTAGGTGGGGCTTGGACTTGGTAATTCTGTTTTTGTGTGACTATTTCATTATATGAAACACCCGGTTTTCACTGTAGGAGCTGCTGCTTCTGAAATGATAAAGCATGGGCTGGGAGGGTGGGAAGGAAGATATTTCCTTTAAAATCTGCATATTAAACTATCTGATCTTGCATGGTTGATCCTAGGGCGATAATGAATAACTTCTTTACTTTGTTTGTAGTTTTTTTAAAATAAGTATAGTTTAAAAAAGAAAAAAAAAGTCTGCAGATTTTTCTTGCAGTGTGAAGCATTTGGTCGAATGGCCTCCTGCCAAATTCCATGTACGGGAAAACCATGCATGGATAATGCTCCTAAAAGCATTACTTACATTACATGGGTAGGCAGATCTGCTGCTGAATTACTGGTGAAATCCCAGTGAGACTCAGCGGATCTGGGTTCAGGCAAGAAACTCAATTGCTTTCCAGGCTGGCCTCAGGGTGCAGCTCCAGGAGGCGCAGGGGGGACCTGCGGTTCTTTTTTCTTCGCGTGTATGTGCTTCATCTCCTCTCGCGAACCCGGGCCCAGACCTACTCCGTATGTGAGAGGTGGTGTAACTACAACAACCGCGCTGCTTCCTCTCCTTTGATTGCTGGGAGTGTTTGTATCCTCTTTAAATGCTTTTGAAACTGAGACCCCAAGCCTGCATGTTTACAAATGCATGTAATTTCACGCACGCAAAAGGCGTTATCAAAAATCAGCAGTTACTCGTGCGCGTGAGGTTATGTACGTGCGCAGGCTAGGAGCGGCAGAGCACGGTGCTGTAGAGTCTTGCTCCCAGATTATAGACTAAGCCATATTTCTGTCTGAATCTTTTCATTTCACCTTGTACGGAATTCTACGCATTTGTGGCCATCAAATCCGTCCTGCAAGCTGAGTGCTTGGGAGTTACCAAGGAAGCTTTGCCATGCAACTCCACGGGGGACCTGCTGCCCTGCCCCTGCTGCCTCCCACCCCAAGCAGAGAATACCCTTTCTACTAAACTGCTGCCACTGTGATGATGTAAACAGATTTCCAGGGACATCTGCTTCGAGACCAGCCCATTTGTTTTCACTGTGTTTTAAATAGGTTTTTGAACCAGAGTCTCCAGGGAGAAAATGCTAACGCATCAATCTATTGCATCGCACGTGGATGAATACGCTACAGGACAAACTCAGCTGCTGTAAATCACCGTGGCTTTATTGATATGCTTATAACAGCTTCTACCAGCTGAGATTCTCCCTTCTCCATATGCAAATGATAATGATATGACTGATGTCAGAAAAATCGCCTTTCTTTTTCTGTAATCTTTTCCTTGCGCTGCTTCCATTCAACTCTCATTGCCTTTTGCATATATTTTATCAAGGATAGCTTCATGCTACTAAATCTGTTTTTCCCTCTGTCGCTGCTGTTTTCCAAATACAAAGCAAGCGAGCGGCGGGGATCGTCTTTGCTCTGCTCTCTTACGCTGTGCCTGTCGTGGTGGAACGGTGGCCTGCGACTCGCGTGGCTGCAGAGGGAAGTTAGGAGCGTCTGGTTCAAAAGCTGACTTCACAGAGTGATGCCAGAGCTGTTTGCAGCCTGCTTGATGACAATTCTCCTTCAGAAACTCTTAATTAGGGCAAAAAGCTCATGATAGAGATTAGCATTAGTATTGGTTCTATTGCAAGACCACAAGAAATAGATTTTGCCCAAAAGTTGTACTTGCTTTGGAAGGTCATGAAGGCTACTGTCTCTTTCAAAATCAGAAAAGATTTTGTCCCTTCAAAATGAAAGGCCATGGAAGAACCTTTTTTGGGGTATAGCTCCCCAAGGCGCCGTGTTTTCAGCCTCGTTCCGTATGCAGCTGCCGTTCTGTATGCAGCCTACATTGTTTTGACATTCGTTGATGCATCACTTACCCCAAAAATGTCTGGAGCACTCCAATTTTAGGAGACCTACATAATATAGCAGTTGGGGGAAGAAGGTGCGGCACATAAAAATAGTGCCTTTGGACTGTGGGCCAGTTAATTGCATTTATTTAGAGAGCTCCTGTGTAGGAAATCTTGATGAATGGGGGTTTTGTGGAAGTTCACCCTATTTTTTTTGTTGTTTTATTTGTCCAGATCATTCATACCTGTGTGACATTTGTGCCTAATGGCAGTGAGTTGTGCCTACACATGCAGTCTGTGAGAGGGAGATCCGTTTCATGGAGTACATGCCTTTTTTATGAAATACGAGAACTCAAAAGGTCTATTTTGCCCTAATCCATATACCCTTTTTTCTCTTTTTTCTCTTTTTTCCTCTCTTTTTTTTTAAATAAGCCGTGTAGAAACTAACTGGTTTTACAATATGCCAGGAATTGTCATCCTAAAGGGTTTCCTCCTGCTGCTGTCATTAACAGCCTTACCAGTGCTGCTCACCCCAGGAATACTTTATAACACCTCGCATCTGAAATATGATCCAAAGATAACCGAGCCTTGAAGTTCAGTGTTGAAGCCCTCTAAAAAATTAACCTCAGAAACAGGGTAAGAACTTCCATTTTCTAAGCCCAAACTCTTGTGAGACAGAGACCCCAAGTTCTCCAGGACGAAGGTTAAATGCAGAATGAGGAAAGGTACGGAGATGTGAAGAGAAACACGCGCTCAAGGCCACGCAGCAGGTCGGCGGCCGGGAGAGGACATAATCCAGGGGTGACCCTGGCCATGGCCCCCTGTTTTGGGGCACCCAGCCAGTTTTGCATCAGGAATTGTGTCTGCATGACGTAGTTTGTATTGTTTTGAAGGCGGTTCCGTAGGAGGACAGTAGAAACAACAGCGTATTGAATCAGTGTGAACAGCTTCTGGTAAGAAAAAAGATCTGATTTTGATATGTTATTTTCTTATAAGGGGGGAAAAATAGGGTCAGGATCTCGATGCCCGCTGGGCAAACTACAATCCAAGCTATTTCTACAGGATGGTTTAAAAAAAAATTAAACACTCTTTGCGTTAATCATGTTCTCCGGAGTTTGCTTTTGCCTGAAGTGACTTTTTGCATCTCTGTTGTGATGGCACTTGTTGGCCCGCCGTCAATACAGGGCGACTTCAACTCCATCGGAGGCACTGATGCATTTGGGATAGTTTGTGTGTCCGATAATTGGAAGTACGTGTTTATTCTCGATTTTTCCGTTCTCAGCACTTGTCTCAATGAAATCCAGGGCACAGGATCTGGAACAGAATGTGTGTATCTTGTCTGCAGGAGGTTATCCAACTTTAAAAAAAAAAAAGAAAAACCAACTAGTGATCATCATTTCAATGCTTTCCTTTTAAAGATGCTGGCGTGTTTCCAATCTGAAGAAGAAATCCTTGTATGATGCAGCCATACATGGCCTTACTGTAAAATTGACATGCTCTTAAATAATTTAAAAGGGGGATACTTTAATTTTGAAAAAGGATGCTGGAGGAAGGAGGTTAAAGGAAGCTTTTAGTCATCTCTAAGGTTGGATTTATTGATCTAGTGATCAATCCCTTTCTCTTTCCTGAATTTAAAGCTAATGGGAGACTGTGGTCAGGGATGAGTGGCTTTTAGTTAAGGTTTTTGACTCTTATAAATAATACAACAAATGTCCTAGTAAGTAATAAGAAATAAGATATTCGCTCATTCCTTTTAAATAGAACAAATGTGGCAAACAAGGCTCAGCTGTAATTTCTGAAGTCATTTATTAGACAAATTGCTCTTCTCTACTTCTTTTACAAGAGAGACATAAACCATTATATTATTTATTAATGAATCATAGCCATTAAGATGATAAATCAAATTATCAGCTTCCTGTCTCTCCTTGGTTTTAATAATTTTTTATAGTTCATGCAATATAAAGACAGCTTCCTTCCTATGAAACAAGAGACCTTCAGAGACCTTTTTATTGTAAACGTACATTTCCTTCCCATTTTTAAGTATATCCTAGTGATTTTCTCTGTCAATTTTATCGGCAATAAAAATCCAATAAGGAACTTGTACATTGATTCAGTAGAGCAAAGTTAGCTATGAAGTAAGTGATTTTGGTTAACCTCTGAAACAACATAGTACTGGGAAAAGCAGTTAAAGGGTTTTTTCTGCCACCCCTAAATGTGCATGGCAGCATCATACATCTACTGGAGAGAAACCTTGACACAAGCTCGAATACCGATAGCAGGGCCTGTCTCAAAAGCTTTAATATGAGCTCTGCAGCAGCAGGGCTTTTTTAATACATCGGCGCTTACTCTTTCTGGTAATTCACAGAGCCAGAACGTCCTTGCCTCCTCCCATAAGGCAGGGGAGCTAAGGTTATTCTGTGAGCCGGGGGCATTACACGCATCCTTTCCTCCCTTGCTTTCCGCCTGCATAGGTCTGGTTCAGCATCTGAAACAGCCGTAGGACGAGCCGAGCCGCGCAGTGACATGGCATGGGTGGAGAGGGTGTCCATTCAGAAAGAAACGCATATTGATTTCCATTCCAAACAGTGGCAGCTAACTGGTTTTCAACTTGATCGTCCTTGTTAAATACTACTCTCAGGAAGTGCCGATGAGGTCAGGGTTCCAGAGGATGGAAGGAGAGCCTCCGTCTGCATTGCTAGAAATACTCATCTGTGCTACAGTGTAAAAATCAATACTTGTTTACTCAACTCTATGAATAATAGAGTTTTGAATGTAAATATATAATTCATGCATCTCAAATCTATAGCATGAGGCTGATGAGAGTTGCAGTAACTTCCGTCCTCCCTACATCCATTTTAAAAATCCCCTGGGTGTCTGAGTGATACGTTATCTGGCCAAAATGCATCCTCGGCCCAGCCGCCCCGCAGGCAGGTCATTAACGAACACCTTCCCGCAGGGCTCCTCGGGGGTCAGGGCAGACTGCCAAGCGCCCCAAGGATGTCCTCGCATGGGTACTCCCGTTATTTTAGTGCCAGAGAGAACCCCGTCAAGGGCATGCATTCGGGACCGGTCAGAGGGATGTCTGGATCAGAGCGCGGGGCTCCCGTGGTGCCACGGTGTCGTTACAAGTCGTAGCAGGCTCATTAGCTCATTAAGGATGTCTGGCCACTGTAGAGGGCCAAAGCCAGAGTCCCTCTGCTAAAGCTGGCCCTTGTGAATATGGGACCCTCTTCCCGCCCCCGGTGCAGAGATACGAGGGCAACTGCCTTGTGGGGCAGCTGCTGCTCAGGCAGCGGCACCTCCACGTTCCCACCGTGGTGGCGATGCCTCTTTGCAAAGAGCATGCCCTGTAAAATCCAAAAACATCCGTTTCCCAGCCTTCTTCATTATGCTTGTGGCTCTTGCATATCCAAATGGTGGAGCGGGAAAGACACCAGGTTTGTGTTATGTGTTGTAATTCGACAGCACAAAACCGTTGCTGGAAAGTACCAACTTAAGAAAGATTTGAATCCAGCTTCACAGTAGGATGCCCTGTTGGCTGTCTGGGAGCTCTTCCATCTTATTTTCCTTATTTTTCTTTATAATTCTTCAGGGGGAAAGAGAAATCTTAGTGCCAGCCAAGAGCATCTCTGAGTTTGTCTCAGTTGAACGGGTTCATGGTCAGACCTTTGGGGGTTTTTTTAACGTGCATCAATTGGAATAGATTACAGGCCATTGCTTGTGCTAACGTGGGGGTTTTTGTTTAAGGAGAAGGCTGAGCTTGTCTTTTGTAGCAGTTACGTGATTGTGTTTCTAGGTCAGGTTTTTATGTGTAGTCACATGAAGTTTCAATTTGGACAAAACACCCGGTAAGGGTCTTGATGCTTGATGCTGTTATGATTAGAAAGTTGTCTGATCAAATTTTGTTTCCAATTAAAAAAATTGGATTAGCTCTCAGACTGAGACCTTCACTGTTATTTTTAGTCTACAACTAATGAACCCCTGAAAATAGAGTGTATAATGAAAATACGGTGATTGGTTCTGCTGGGATGGTTGGGAAAATACATTAGCAGATCAGAAAGGGTAATAAATCTTCTGTCACAACCTTCCTCATTAAACCAGATAATTTGAAATTGCCTCTAGTGTATTAAACAGTTCATTATTTTGTAGGGGAGCAACACACAAGACAAGAGAGTAGTGTTCTTTTAATTGATATCCAAAGCCTGAAAAAAGAAGATCAAGCAAATTTAGTCAAGAAAAATCAATCTGAGCACTGGCTGCGTTGCTATCCAACTCATTCAGAGCCATCCAAAATGTCATGTCCTCTGACTCAGGGGAAGGAGGAAAGGTGTCTAGAAAATACTGGGAGAGAGATGGGCAGAGGGAAGGGAATAGCCCTACTAAATCTGACGTAGTCTTTTTCTCCACCAGCACAGTTGGAAGATCAGATAATTCCAGGTTTGTGGGTATTTTTCCTGATGGTTTTAGTACATTAGAAATGAACAGCCCCTGGATTTAATCTCTTTACTTTATCAGCACCTTCATGTTATTCCAGAAGCATCTAATGCTTCAAACAGGTGAAGGGTGCCGTCAGCCTGAGGGAAGGGTGTCTGTAGGAGCGTGAAAGATAACCTGAGCAGGAAAGTGCAGCCCCCGGGCTTGTGTCAGCCCTGGTGTGGCCAGCAGGAGCCGGGCAGGGATGGGGCCCCTGTGCTCGGCACTGGGGAGGCCCCACCTCAAATGCTGGGCTCAGGTTTGGGCCCCTCGGGACAAGGAGGCCCTTGAGGGGCTGGAGCGTGTCCAGAGAAGGGCAGCGGGGCTGGGGCAGGGTCTGGAGCACAAGTGTGCTGGGGGGCGGCTGAGGGGGCTGGGGGGGTTTAGCCTGGAGAAGAGGGGGCTGAGGGGAGCCCTTCTCACTCTCTGCAGCTGCCTGAGAGGGGCTGGAGTGAGGGGGGGGCTGGTCTCTGCTCCCAAGTCACCAGTGACAGGACGAGAGGGAACGGCCTCAAGCTGCGTCAGGGGAGGTTTAGGTGGATATTAGGAAAAATGTCTTCACTGCAAGAGTGGTCAGGCCCTGGCACAGGCTGCCCAGAGAGGTGGGGGAGTCACCATCCCTGGGGGGGTTCAGAAAACATGCAGATGTGGCACTTGGGGCCATGGTTTAGGAGGCCTGGGGGTGTTGGGTTGGTGGATGGACTTGATGATCTTAGAGGTCTTTTCCAGCCTTAATGATTCTATGAATCTAAGAAGGGGGAATTTGGGGTAACAGCTGAGCTGAGGAAGGAAGCCAGTGCCGGGGTGCAACACCGGCTTTTCTCTGTATGGCTGCCTATGGCCTCTCGTCAGTAGGAATAGGAAATCTCCAGCCTAGTGTTTTTGGCAAGGAGTATCTCTGCATGATCTTCAGCCTCCCCAGCAATTCCTCATTTTTCAGGACGCCTTTGACCTGGCAAGCTGAAGGCTTTTCTTGTCCGTCTCTTTACAGCTCAAACACTGGCATTACACTAGAAGATGCCTGAGATCTCGCTGCCGCCAAGCTAGTGCAGGGTTGGTGACAGGGAACATCCTGTCATTTTTATACTTCTGTCATTTTTTATACTCTCCCAGCCAAATTATATCCTGGTGTGATGCTGCTGGCTCTGGTATCCTTGTACACAGGGAATATTGGTCCCGTGCCCAAAGAGAGGGCAAATGCGAAGGGGAAATAGAATTTTTATTGGGGAAGATATCTTCAAAGGTGGCACTGAGTGGGAGGGTGTGAGTTTGAGTATGCCAGCCGGATGAGGCACTTGCCCTTTGTCTCTGTTACTTTGATTCACTAAGAACACACGCATTTATTAAGATAATAAAAAAAACAACCCAAAAACATTCATTCTTTGAGCAAATGCCTCTTCCCGAGTCCTCCTCTCCTTCAAGCGAGTAAAAAAAAATAATCAGCTCTCACCCTTCCCAGCCAGCCTTTCTCCCACATGAGCAAGGCCCGGTCTCTGCTGGATATTCCCTCCTGACAGGATCTTCTGCTACCATAGGTACGATCTGTTGGTACAAATTACCTGAGTGGGCGGCAGATTCTTGGCTAGACAAAAGACCAGCCAAGGAATAAAAGGGTCCTTTCTTCCACATGAGTCAGGGGGATGCACTGAATACTTTGATACTGTTCTTCATTTAATAGCAAAAGCGCAAGTAAATAATCCCTTGCTTTAGCTGATGCGCTCCTTTATTGTGATTCCAGGCAGACAGGATCATTGAGGGGGAAAGGAAGGGGGAGGATGGAGAAGACCTAAAGGGAAGGAAGGGGGAGGCAGGGAAACTGGGGAACCAGAATTGCCTGTTTCCAAGGGCTTCCCAAACCAAGCATGGTGCCCCTGCTCTTTAATCTCCTGTCCTTCCTCCCCCAGACTGTACTCTTAACTGCTTTGATACCCCCACACTGGAACCAAATAGCACTCCCAAAAGTGCATTTTGGAGCTCTGCTTGTCAAATGTTCGGCCACATTAGGGTAGAAATTATTCCAGATAAATTTGTTCAATGCTTTATGAGCTAAAAATGGCACATTTATTATCACACAAATAACATACAGGGTTAGCAAATTAAATTTAATGTTGTAGCAGCTGAAATCACAAGTGCAGCTGATGCACCTTAGCCTGCAACGCACAGTGGTAGGAAGCAAAGCAAAAAGACGTACACCTCCGTCCATCTTACGTTGGCTGGAGTACTGTTGCGAGCATCCAAAATTATTTCTTTCACTGCCTCTGCCAGGTTCGGCTTCGTTGTATTTGTACTCTAACACAAGACTTTTACACCGACTTATCTAGTTTTACCTAGAACATGTGAATGGCCATGCCAGGCTGGGCCAAAAGCCCGTCTAGCGGAGTGCCCCAATCCCAACAGTGGCCCCAAGAGAAGGCTTAAGGAAGAGGAGCTCCAGTAGTGGCCAGCCCGGTTCAGCACTGGGTGCTTCACTTGTCTCAAAATAAGCATTACTGGAAGTGAAAATGTTATGAAGTTATTTTGGATGAGGCTCTGAACGGCTGTATGCTGGTGGTTTCACGGTCTAAATCGGATCGTGTGTCTTAATTTCCCACAGCAGGGAGATTCATTGCAAACAAATTACTGCAAATCAGTGAACGCATGAGAG
Organism: Phalacrocorax aristotelis; assembly: GCF_949628215.1. Lineage (NCBI taxonomy): Eukaryota > Metazoa > Chordata > Aves > Suliformes > Phalacrocoracidae > Phalacrocorax > Phalacrocorax aristotelis. The sequence continues at coordinate 34,153,001 of NC_134284.1, read as the reverse complement.
TAGATCTCCACAAAAGTATACTTAATTCATTTGCCAATCACAGTTCATTTTTAGTGGTGAAAATATATTTTAGCAGGCATGAAATGTATACTTTGTCTGAAAGAAAAGTAATTTCCAGCAGTATCAGACCTAACTACAGTTCTGGCTGTTAAACCTTTGCTGAGAGGGAAAGAGTCCATTCATTTTTTACTGCACTTCAGCATAATCGTTTTGGAGATTGATCCTGCAACCCGTGCTGCCTACTTGTTCTTCAGAAACAATTTGTGTGATTAGGAGCTATTCAGAAGTTTAAATAACATTGCGCTTGTTGTTTTTACCTCCTGTTACTTTGTTAAACCTGCTGTTCAAATAGTGGAGCTGGGGGAAGGTCTCCTGTTCGGGGAGTTGGTTCTTTCTGCTATTTTGGCAGCACATCTTGTTGTTTTCCCAGAATGTGTTTAGCTAAAGTAGTGCCGAGGAAGGAGTGTGACACGGTCCAGAACAAGACTGGTTTTCTCAGGTCCCCAACCGGCCCGGACCCTGCGATGCCGGGCTGAAATATTACCGAGGAAGTGTTATTCATCTTCGTTATTCGTATTGCAACAGTAGCTCGATACTGCTAATCTCGACACTAAAACAAGGAGATGCTCCATCTCCCGAAGAATTTCAAGTCCAAGCATAAAATGGGAAGCGATATATGAATCTAGGGGCGGAGGCGGCGGGGAGCGGGCTCTGCAGCAGTGGCTCTAACCCAGCCCGCGGCAGCAGTCATGGGATGGGGAATCAAAGGACGGGAATTTCCTGGAGGAGGAGGAGGAGGAGAACAAGCTCCTGCCAAACCGAGCAAAGGCGACGGGGGGACCTGGGAAAGCAGGCGGCAGCCGGGAGCGGAGTTTGCTGGAGGCAGTTTTTAAGTGCCCATTCTGCTAAACTGCCTCCAGCACAACCCTGGGGAGCACGAAATAACAAAGCAATTACGTCCTCGGGTCCCTGTGATATTGGCAGAGCGGAGCCCAGCATGTTTTGCAATGTACTTTATCACAATAGCCAGTTCCTTTTCTTTCTAAATGGCTGTACAGGGGGAGTATTTCTGCTAATTAATTAGGATGCATTCACCCCTGGGGCGGGAAAGGGCTTACAGTAGGGATTCGAAACCTTGTCTCTTCAGACAATATTGCAAACGTTTACAGGGAGGAGTAGCGTTTGCCCCCAGGCAGGGAGAACTCAGATAACATATAATGCTCACTCATCCAGCCTGGAGCCTTAAGACTCTGCTCTGGCAGCGGGGAGAGCAGCCCGGCTGCTGGGAAGGATCCGGATGAAGATCGGATGTAGGACTTCCATGAAAAGAACCCACATTAACGGGTTTTGGTTCTTTGTTTATCCCTGCTTCGGTGGGAACTCCCCAGGGTAAAGCTGCACAAAGACAAACCTGTCACCCAAACTCAGCTGGGCTGAGACTTTCTCATCTCAAACCTCATACAAAAAGCCCCGAAATCAATGAGGAAGCTTTGAAATGAACTTTGGATCAGGCTCATTCCAAACCTTCCGTTATCTCACTTCCAATTTATCACTGAAATGTCTGTAATTTTCCCCAGGGAGACTTTCTAGCATTTAAACAGCTAGTACCCTGCATAATTTCTTCCTGTTTTCATAAGAGAGAAGAGGAACTGAGAACATTATGCTAAATGCCTCAAGCGTCCCAAGAATAGAGATTTTCATGGAATTTTCTGAATTCATTATCATTGGGAGGGATGTGGCTGGAAACAACCCCAAGGTTAAAAAGTTCAAATGTTTGTTTTCTTTCTTTTTTTTAATTACTCTTGCTTGAAATGATCCCAAGTTCAGTTAATTCCAGCCACATTTGCACTTCAAAGAATCTGTCAGACAGATACTAAATATATTTAAGTCTCATGTATTTATAGAAATCCTTCATACTTGGGTGACTATCGACTTGACACATCCATTTGACCTAAAATATGACTAAGAATTGTATTTGCAGTATGTTTATTAGTTCAGAAGAAGTCTTTCCCGGGCTAATCTGTTTTCCGGCTGTACTCTTCCAGCAGGCTGATGGAAAAATAAGACCCAAAGAAGGAAGCGGATTTTTAACAGTGGTCATAAAACCCCCTTTATTCTCAGGGCATTTTTGCATGGCATTAGCAACTAAAAGGCACCACTTCAGCACGGCACTTCAGCTATTTGCTGAATCAGGGCCTGAAAGCTGAAGAGAAGGAGGAGGAATGACATGGGTGTTATTCCCACAGATTTTCTCAGAGCGTTAAATGACTATTAGTTGATGGGACAAGATTTTACTGTATTAAAGTTGCAGTGGATGAAATTCATGCCTTTTGATGGGGTAGTCTAAAACTGACAAGGTAGTTGCAGCCATCAAGTCCCTGCCTGGAGCAGGGAGGCTGAAGGTAAGACAAAAACCTTAGTCCTGGAACAGAGTAGACTCCTTCAGCTGCACCTGGTACCCACTAAATGTCTGTCCCGGTTCAGTATAGAAATGTTGGGGGGGAAATAGCCCCATTCTAAGAGATTACTAAAACTACTGAAATTCTTAGGTGAGCATCAACTTGGTCTTCACGTGGAAGATTTTGGGTCAGATGGGCAGCTTCTGTTCAGATGCTATGAACCTCCCAGATGTGGGAGTAAAACAAGAGTCTCCTGGAGCCAGGCTCCCCCCCAAAACCTCACACAAGGAGAAGCAGCAGCTCGGCCCACTGCCATGCACCGCACCCCTAGATCAGCACTGGACATAACGCTTTCCACTCGGTGCTTTATATGGAACGCTCATGTCAATTATTCATCCCACGCCCTTCAGTACCACCTTTGTCGTACCAGTGACTTACAGATCCTTCATGAGCTCAAATGATCCTCACGTGCATCGTTCCCTGAATTACTACAAGCTATTTGACTGTAAATGTGTTCTTTGGCACCCATCAGCGGATCGTTGACCTTAGCAGTATGGCTACACCATCAATATACATCTGAAGTAGAGACATGAGCAACTTGGTATCGAACGAACAATTAATTTCACATATAGAAATGCATAAGGCAGTGTCTGTGCAAAACTGGAGATCTCGGAGGGTTTGCAGAGGAAGCGTGGCATGCCAGGCAGGGAGGAATGCCTGAGCACAGAAGTGTCTCTCCATGAACAAACAGATCCCAACTGCTTTGCACAGAAAGATAAAATGAGGCACAAAGATACAGCCACAAATGGCATCACAGGGAAGTGATGAAAAACTGAGGGAGGTTTAGCAATCTGGGGCACCTTCTTCCTGCTGGGAGCTGCTCATGCAATGGCAGGGTTAACCAGCACCCCGCGGCATGGGCAATACCTGCACAGGGTACTGGCTGTGCCTTCGGTGGGTCTCCAGCTGCTGCTGACACAGATGTAACCCCAGGCTGCTGATCGCTAGGGGCTCCCAGGCTTTGCAGGGGAAGGATCATCCCACACCTCTTGTCTTTCTCCTTTTCCTAAGTATTTGGTGTTGCCCACACTCACACGGGACTCGAGGCCAGCTGGACTTTTGCTCTGCCCCACTAGGACTATGCCACAGTTTCTCCACCAGGGATGTGCGTGCGCCTGTGTGTCTATATCCGTTAGAGAATCTGGGCTATGGGGGAAAAACCAGCCCTGCCCTCATTGCCAGGCCAACGCCTCCACAAGCCAGCTCCTCCTCACCTCCTTCTCTGCTGGCTTTGGCTGGGGCAGAGTTAATTTTCTCCACAGTAGCTAGTAGGGGGCTGTGTTTTGGATTTGTGCTGGAAATAGCCTTGATAACACAGGGGTGTTTTAGTTGCTGCTAAGCAGGGCTTGCACAGAGCCAAGGCCTTTTCTGCCCCTCACCCCACCCCACCAGTGAGGGGCTGGGGGGACAAGGGGTTGGGAGGGGACACGGCTGGGACAGTGACCCCAGCTGACCCGAGGGATGTCCCACACCATATGGCGTCATGCTCAGCCTATAGAGCTGTGGGAAGAAGAGGGAAGGGGGGAACATTCGGAGTGATGGCGTTTGTCTTCCCAAGTCAGCATTAGGCGTGATGGAGCCCTGCTTTCCTGGGGGTGGCTGAACCTGCCTGCCCGTGGGAAGGAGGGAATGAATTCCGTGCTTTGCTTTGCTTGCGTGCACGGCTTTTGCTTTCCCTATTAAACTGTCTTTATCTCAACCCATGAGTTTTCTCACTTTTACTCTTCTGATCCTCCCCCATCTCACCAGGAAGAGGGAGCAAGCGGCTGGATGGGGCTGAGCTGCTGGCTGGGGTTAAACCACAACCTTCTCCCTCTCCAGAAAAAGAGCTTCATTTACAATTGCAAAATTATAGCGAAATAAAATAAGAGGTCCTTTTATTTGCCTTTTGCTCTTCAAGCTTTTGAAAAAAGAAGTTTTCCAGCTTGTCTCCAGAGCAGCGAGCGCTCAAAAACATGACCCTTCAGAGAATGAAGGGCCATGATTTCATATTATCATCTGCCTAGTTGGAGCCGTGGCGGGAAGCCAAAGAGCAAATGTCACAAAACTCACTGAGAGGCCGCAAGGGTTGCAACACCACATGAGGAACCGGAGTTTGGGATTGGGCATGCAGAGGAATAGGGAAGGGGAGGACAGAAAGGGGATGGATAAAGGTTTGGACCCCCCGGGGAAGTGTGGTTCTCTCTTTGGAGTTGGGCAGAAGGGGACATGATAAGGTGGGTTTCATTGGTGTCACACAAAGAGGAATTTTCTACTTCTTATTCACTGAAGAACAAGAAAAAGTGGAGAGAGCTCTGTCTTCTGCTGCCAAACATGAGCACTATCTCCAAAATCAGAAAACAAACCCATGCAGTAGCTTGACACATGATCAAGGCTCTACATATCCACCGCTGCGGAAAGAAAACGTACCCAAAGAATTCACTCCTTGTCACAGAAAACCTGAGTGTTAGCACCTAAGTGACGTCAAAGTGTCTTTAACAACAGTTCACCTGCTCCTAAGTTCACAACAAGCAGACAGCTGTGCTTCCCCTCCAGTTCAATCCAGTTTATCTCATCTCCTCAACAGGGCACATTTGCCATCCCAGCACACTTTGAACCAGTTTTATGATTTTATCTTCATGGCAACAAGCCTCTGCCTTGAGAAAGAGCACTTATTAACTACAGACAGCGTCATTTTCAAAGTGATTTATTTTATGAGGGTTTTGAAATAAATGATCAGTCAGTGATTGGCCATAGGGGAAAAGCATCTAAAAGCTTACCACATGCATTGAACTTACCATCTGGTATCCTTTAAAATCTAGCTTCAGGGTGGCTCAGCTAGTTCTTCAGAGCGCACGATGTTCACAGTGCACAGTGAAGCATGAAAATAAAAGCCGAGTGACATCGCCCAGTAAGAATCAACACTGTAACTGAAGCTTAATATCTTCTGTCTCACAGCTCTAGCCCATCATCAGAGACTGGCATTTTCTTAACTAAAGCCGACGTTGCATTCCATAATTTTAATCCCGTTTAAAAAAAAAAAAAATTAAAACTAATCCTTTTATTTTCTGGTTGGCTAGAAAAGGGATGCCTTCACTGTGTTTCGGATTTCCTCCTTCTGACTAAAGGCAGGAGGTACAAAAAAGATACTGTTATTGTTCCTCTGAATTTATTGTTTGTGGCATGCACAGCCCTCTGGGTGTGATAAAGTTTCCTGGCTCTGATGCTTGTCACATTTCAAAATCTGTGTTATTGTCCCTGAAAAGTATTAAATCAGACTTGTTGGGAAGCCAGGAACTGAAATCCCACGATATATAATTGAGGAGGGGTCCGAATGCTGACATTGCCTATGCTCCTGCTATGGTACTGCTTATAGTATAGAATTTAAAACCCAATTTAAGTATTGTCTGTTGGCCTTTTCCCCAAAAATAAAGGCTAAGGTAGGTAATTATGCCCAATTTTGCCACTGAAAGACAAGAGAGATGTTGACAAACTGGAGGGAGTTCAGAGGGGGGCCGCTGGCATGGCTGGGGGGCCAGAAGGCAAATGAAGGCATATGGCATACGAAGAGAGGCTGTGGAAACTGTATTTTTAGGCTAGGAGAGAAGGGAGGAGGGATCTCACTGCAGTCTCCAGCCACCCAGAGCGGGGTTACAGAGCAGGCAGATGCTTCGCAGAGGTACGTGGCAAAAGAACAAGCAGCAAGCAGTCACAAGTCGCAGCAAGGGAAAGCCTGATGAGATGCAAGGAATAACTGTAGTGTTCACAGTGACCATATTTAGGGACTGGACTGAACGTCCAGAGAGGTTGTGCAATCTCTGTCTTTGGAGACGTTCAAAACTCAGCTGGCCAAGGCTCAACACTAGCCCTGTTTTGAACCAGAGGTTAGAACAGAGCTTCTTTCCAACCCAAATATTTATATGATGCTGAAGAAAAAAACCAAAGAGGCCTAGACTTGTACAATACAGGCAACAGCAGAGGTCCTGCAAAGCAGACCTGTAATAAAGAACTGCCTTCACATTATTACACCAAACGGCCTTTCTGAATAATTTAAATAATACTATTGCAGGTCCTACAATGGAGGGATGGAAAATAACGCCTCTTCCTAATTGGAAGCCAAATTTCTTTCACACAGCTTCTATTGCCTTCCTTAAGAGCTGTACACAAGCTCTAAATTTGCAATTTCATCCCAACTTGTTTTCCATGACATAATTTAGAGTGCAAAGTAATGTCTTCCAACAGGATGAAGCCAGGGCTCGGTGTTAGGCCCACCGAGTCCTATTCCTGGCACTAAAATGGATCATTACACACAAACTATGTGAAGTCTGCAGCTCTTTTTACAACCTTCAGCATATACATACGTACAGATGAAGAGCTACATTTGCCTACAGCAGGGGAAAGCTGCGTATACAAATAAATATTTGTACAAAAATTCATCATCCTTTCTGCTTCTGAAGAAAGAGGGGTACTTTTATTACACATCAGGCGATCCTAACATCAAGGTTGGTGAGGTTGGCTGGTAAGCTTATTGATTAAAAGTGCTCTCGCAGTCCCAGTTTGCTATTTAAGGTGAGAGATCATCACTGTCGTTGGCCGCATGCGTGCTCATTAATTAAGGCTTCTAACCACCAGATTGCTCAGGAAGAAATGTCATGCTCCGAGGACTCCTGCTATCGCTGCTGGCAGTCCAGCACGTGGCAGTGACTGCCCATGGCAAGGCTCTTTCGAGCGTGGAAGAATGAAGGTGAGCTGAATGGCTGCGCCTGGCGCACAGCTGGGAGGAAGGCTGATTTCACTCATATTTGCTCATTTCCCCCAACGAGGCCACGCCAGAAGTGCTGTTTCTACACAAACTCCCGGCAGTCACCGTACTTGAACGGCAATTGCGAAAGAACTGTGAAGTCAGCCTAAATTTTCCATGGTGTTTAATTAAATTCAGAGTGAGCAGATTAACCGAGTTATCATGCCATCATGGGCCTGGGTCTGTAGTGAATACCCTTTCAGTTGAGGTAGTAACGATTTATGCAAATAAATGAGAAAAAATACTGTGGTTTCATGCCTGTTGCAGCTACCATAGTGCCTGAGTTTTCCTCCTGCTGCTGATTTTTGCCAGTTGCTTCAGAAATGACTGAATAACGACCTTGAAAAGTACAAATAGATGCATCTAAAGGGAAGGGTGCTGGCACATGGGGCACAACTGTCAGGATGTGCTCAGCATTGCCTGTGTTTCTGCTGAGCTTAATGGCACGATCTGTATATCACAGAATCACAGAATCCCAGGTTGGAAGGGATCTCAGGGATCATCTAGTCTAACCTTCCTAAGAAGAGCACAGTCTAGACAAGATGGCCCAGCACCCTGTCCAGATGACTCTTGAAGGTGTCCAACATGGCCGAGTCAACCCCTTCCCTGGGGAGATTATTCCAATGGTGACTGGCCTCACTGAAAAATTTCCCTCTGGTGTCCAATCGGAATCTCCCCAAGAGCAACTTGTGTCCATTCCCCCTTGCCTTCTCCATGGGACTCCTTGTAAAAAGGGAGTCTCCATCTTCTTAGTAGCTGCCCCTTAAGTACTGGTACATGGTGATGAGATCCCCTCTGAGCCTCCTTTTCTCAAGGCTGAACAAACCCAGCTCTCCCAGCCTACCCTCGTATGGCAGCTTCCCAGTCCTTGGATCATCTCGGTGGCCCTTCTCTGGGCCCCTTCCAGCCTGTCCACATCCTTTTTGTACAGCGGGGACCAGAATCGCACACAGCACTCCAGGTGTGGCCTGACAAGCGCTGAGTGGAGCGGGATGATGAGTTCTTTATCTCTGCTGGCGATGCCCTTTTTGATGCAACCCAGCACCCTGTTGGCCTTCTTGGCCGCAGCAGCCACTGTTCGCTCATGTTGAGCTTCTTGCCCACCAGGATCCCCAGGTCCCTTTCCACAGAGCTGCTCTCCAGCCAGGTGATCCCAGTCTGTGCTGCACTCCTGGGTTATGTTTTCCCAGGTGCATGACCTTACACTTGTTCTTGTTGAACTTCATAAGGTTCTTGCTGGCCCACTCCTCCAGCCTATCCAGATCTTCCTGCAGAGCAGCTCTCGCTTCTGGAGTGTCTACTTCCCCACTCAGCTTGGTGTCATCTGCAAACTTCGTGAGGCTACAACAAACTATATGCAAAGGCTTGCAGGATTAGTGCCTTTGCTTGGAGGGGTGGTAAGATGGTGTTATATATTTAGCTCTCCTTACCGCAAGGGTCTGAGGAGATGAAGGTACGCAGGGAGAGGTAGTTATCTGAGCAAACCTGCCAAGCTGTCAGGTACACCCTCCATCCTTTAGGTCTGAAATGTGAAAAAAGGACATTTTGGGTAACTGTAAGTTAAATTTGCTGGGATTTTCTGCCAGCTAAGAGGGAAACCAGGCAGCCAAGACAGGAAAGGGCTATGGGTCACCCTCGGGCCACTGAAATCACCCTTCAGGGGGTGGCAGAATGAACATTTAGGTTGGGTATTAGGAAAAATTTATTTACTGAGAGAGCGGTCAGGCATCGGAACAGGCTGCCCAGAGAGGTGGGGGAGTCACCATCCCTGGGGGGTTCAAAAACCGTGTAGATGTGGCACTTGGGGCGATGGTTTAGGAGGCCTGGGGGTGTTGGGTTGGGGGTTGGACCTCATGATCCGAGAGAGCTTTTTCAACCTCAATGGGCCTGTGACTTTACGACTCTTCCAGCCAATTCCACTCAGACCCCGCCCGCCCCTCGGCGCGCGGGGGTGGTGGGAGGCGCCACGTGACCGCAAGGCCGCGCGGGGCAGGGCGGGGACGCGCTGTCACGTGCCCCGCAGCGGCGTAGGCGGGGAGAGGGCGGGTGTGGCCAAGCGCCTGACCTTCCGGGGCCGGTGGGGGAGGCGGGGCGTGTGACGCAATTCCGCTTCCCCCTTGGGCGTCGGGGTGGCGGTGGGTGCTGCGGGCCGCCGCCTCCTGCCTCGCTCCCGGCCTGCGCCGCGCCGCTTCGCTCCTCCCGCCTCAGGTACCCGCCGCCTCCCGGCCCTTCGGGGTGCTGACCGCCGGGTGTCTGTCTGTCTGTCTGTCTGTCTGTGTGAGGGGGGTCCCGTCCCGTCCCGCACCGCCTCTGGGCCCGCCGCGCCGCAGCCGGCGCTTCCCCCCCCTCGCACCCCCGGGGAGCCGCCGCCGCCGCCTCTCCCGGCCCCGACGGAGCCGGCCTTGGCCGCGGGCCTCGGGTGAGTGGCGGAAGGCAAACCCCCCCCTCCCCTTCACTCCCCCCCCAACGGAGGCCCGCCGCCTGGGGCGTGCGGGCGGCTCCGGGGGGCCGCGGCCGCTCTCTCGTACCTGCGGCCGGCTGTGCTGGTCGCTGCAGGCAAAGGCCGCTCGGTGGTAGCCGATCCCGTTCGGCTCTGTCTAACGGCGGGAGCTGCGGTGTCTTGGCTGGGTAAATACCTTGTCGGCTTGTATTTATACAATAGGGACGAAATCTATACGTGACTCTCTAAACGAAATCTATACGTGACTCTCTAAACGAAATCTATACGTGACTCTCTAAACGAAATCTATACGTGACTCTCTAAACGAAATCTATACGTGACTCTCTAAACGAAATCTATACGTGACTCTCTAAACGAAATCTATACGTGACTCTCTAAACGAAATCTATACGTGACTCTCTAAACGAAATCTATACGTGACTCTCTAAACGAAATCTATACGTGACTCTCTAAACGAAATCTATACGTGACTCTCTAAACGAAATCTATACGTGACTCTCTAAACGAAATCTATACGTGACTCTCTAAACGAAATCTATACGTGACTCTCTAAACGAAATCTATACGTGACTCTCTAAACGAAATCTATACGTGACTCTCTAAACGAAATCTATACGTGACTCTCTAAACGAAATCTATACGTGACTCTCTAAACGAAATCTATACGTGACTCTCTAAACGAAATCTATACGTGACTCTCTAAACGAAATCTATACGTGACTCTCTAAACGAAATCTATACGTGACTCTCTAAACGAAATCTATACGTGACTCTCTAAACGAACGTGGATCGCATACGAGTGGCTGTTTAACTGGAAGGTTCTTCACTAAAGGTCTCAGGCAAGTCAATCTCTCGCAGTTTATGAGAAGTTGTTTCATTTTATCAAGTATTAATACACTTAGGGTGGCTGGCTTACGGGGACAGCTAGGGCAGCGTCGTATCAAAGGGCGCGCTGCTTGGAGAATGAACTATGTACCCGATGGGTTTCATCTCTGAGAGGGAACTTGTTTCTAGGTGAACTTTGTGGAAAACAGTGTTGGCCTGATGCTGTTCAGCCTTATTGGCACTGGATATAAGAAGAAAGGTAGCTTTTCTTTTTTTCTTCTAAACAAAACTGACACACCCTGAAACCACCCTCCCCAAGACCTGTGGAGGCCAGTGGCTGATGCAAAAATTTGTGGTAAATATCAAGCCGGTCCTAGAAAGCACTTTCGATTTTCTGGAAGCTTGAGTTCATTCAAGTGCACTTTAACAGTGCCGAATCAAGACGTGAAAGACAGCAGCTGTATCTGTGCAGTGAGATTGTATCCTGAAAAGCATTTATCCCGAAAAGAGCCTTTGTAAAGGAGCAGAAGAGGTGTGTGGTTTTGTTTGTCACTGTTGAGGCTAGAACTGGGATGTGACACACAGTTTTGATGTTTTGATTGGGGACGGACACCTAAAAACTGCAGTGAAGATGTTTGATAGACACTCACCCTCGGGGTCAGTGTGTTTATTTCACCTAAACCAAATAAAAATAATTAAGCTGATAATTCCTGAGTATATAGCTGTGGTAGGAGTGGAACACAGGTATTCTTTAAATAGCTTTTACAGCTAGTTCAGGAAGACTTGTGAGGAATTGTTGGTTAGAAGCTAAAGCTATAAATGAGAAATAAAACAAGCTTTTAAAAATGGGGATAACATGATGAGAATGGGCTCCATACCTCCCAAGAAAGTTTAGAGGGGCAGCTATGGAAGATATGTTGCGATTATTCTGAGCTGCTGGACTAATACATCTTTTGCAAGATTCCCGGGGTAGGATGGTGTGGACAGGAGTAATCTCTGGCAGCGGACCCTCACTGCTCTCCCCTGGTTTTGTGTCACAGCTGGCACACAAACAAGCCACCTCAGTAGTGATAAATGGTTTGCCGGGGTTTGGAGCCATCTGCTTGTGGTGTGGTGACCATCTGAAGTGATTAGGTCTGGTGTTGGTGGGGAGGCAGCTGTGAAACTGAACAGCCTGTCATGGGTGGGAAACTGGAACAGATTACAGGTCCTTGTGGCTTTTTTTGTTTGTCAAAATAGAGGGAACCTCTATTTTGAATAATTGTTTTTTTTTTTTTTTCTGGTAGTTGATAATTTATAGCAAATGCACTAACATGCAGCATTTTGGTTGTTGCTCTTAGTTCAGTCTGTCCGGAGAATATGGAAACTGAAAATCTGAAAACTAAAAAACTGACTTACCTCCTTTTTTTCAGTCAAGGCAGACAAAAGAATGGGGAAAAAGATCTCCAAGTCTCAAGTAGCTGCTAATGACGTAACTGTTGTTTTTTCCCTCCTGTCAGTCTGTTTACCCGTTGTCTTTATTCTCCCAATGAATAAACGTGCAGGTCGGACTAAATGGTTACACGGTATGCAAGCGCATCAGCGTGGCCACTCAGAAGGCGTTAAAGATAGGGAAAGGCCAGCTATAAAATGTTGACGCTTAATGCCTGAAGGTAGAAGCTGCAGAAATTTGCATATTTTAGAAAACATTTGGAAGCTGTCAAAGATATGGTCTCTCTTCCATTTTATCTGTATAGCTATGTTGGGTAGTTGTACTTATGTGGGCAGAAATCTTGTAGATGAGGTTATGCTGGTAGGTATTAGTCATGTTACAGTGACAAAAGAACCTCTTTGCTGATAGAGCCATGCCACCCAGTGGAAATGCAGCAGAGCCTGTTGCATCTAGAAAGCATTTTTCTGTGTTTGAAAGATGATCTTGGAGACAGGAACTAAATCTGGCGCATCAAGTGTTTGAAAAATGTCATACAACTCAAATAAAAAAAAGGAGAAAGCAGCTGATGCTTAGTTTTGGATAGTTTTAGTGAAAGAAAGAAAAAGTGTTTTGGACGGCTTTCTGATGGAGGTTTCTAGGGACTGGTGATGGATAAAAGCCAGGAAAGACAAGAGTATGGGGGAAAAATGCTACTGCATCCATCGCTTTCATTTGGGCTGCTTGTGACCAGAGGGGGTTTAGAGCTTAAAAAACACAGGGGAGCTGTTTTATTGTGGAAGCTGACAGATTTAGTACCTCACATGTAGCACCGCACTTCCAGAAACGGGGTTTTCACAGACCTCTCTGAAAATCACCACTTGGTCTTAAGCGCAGTTGGTAGAACTGGCTGTGTTGGAGTGCTTCTTGACCTTCTTCCAGCCTGCCGTGGAGCCCAGCAGGGCTTGCTTGTCTCACCTCCCTGCTGTTAATTCTCCAGAGTAGTTCATGGGTGTGTGGGAGGCCTTGGACTGTGGTTGGAAAGGTTTTCCTGTGTAGGATTTCTGGGTAGATGTGTTGGAAGTCCTCCATGCCCTCCCATTACTCCTCAGGATAAAGGATGAGACGCTTTATTTGCAGACATTGGTCATCTCTCTCTTTCCCTAGTTTTAGTTTTGGTCTCCTGGCTGTGTGTGTTCTCAGGGGTGACTGAGAAGTGGTGCCCTGACCAGCCGACCTAGAGCTGGCAGGCTCTGTGCTTCTGGGAAGTGGGGGATGTGTCCGGGGGTGCCAGCCTTCAGAAAACAAAGGAAATCTTACCTTACAGCACAGGGGATGCGAGCAGGACTTTGGTTTTAATGCTGCCAGTTCTGTAGTCTGTCTACTCCCTGCCAAATTACTTAAACTCCTGAACCCTCCTTCCACTCACTCTTTCTTCCCCCCAACTCTAGGAAAGAATAATTTGAAGTAGAGGTTAAATGTGACAAAACAGATGTCTGTTACATGAATCAGCTTTTCTCTGCTCATATCAGTGCTTGTGCAGTGCTCTTCTAGGAAAGCTTCAAGAGAAAATGAGAGTCCATTTGTTAACTCTGCTGACTCTAAAAATCTAGCCAAGGGACCGTTTGGTACATTTTTCTAAAATCTTGAGGCATATGTGACCAGTGGGGACTTCGAAAGGGAGTGACTTGGAGGTCTTCTGTCTGATGGTGTCTCTGAGTCTAGTTTGTGAGCATACCAATACCTTTGCAAATGTAATTGATGTGTCTGTAAGGTTTTGATTGAAATCCTTTATACCGGTGTTGAACAACTTAAATAGAACATAGATTCTAGATTTAAGTACAAATTAGCTCCTATGTTGTCTGAATGTGTCTAATGATAATTTCAGTTTCTTTTTTATTAAACGAAGGTGGCAGTACCCAGATTAAACGTATGTTTAAAAAACATCCCTGAAGTAGGCTATCCTGTCTGCAAGAGGATCCTTGACATGCTTGGCATTGACTCAGTTATGACAAATGTTGCCAACAAATGTTGTTCTAGTCTGCTTGCCAAAGTGAAGAAGCCACTAAATCTCATTATAAGCTATGCTTAACTACGCTTTTTTCATAAGTCATGTAGCAGAATTGTTTCCGTAATTTTCATGGCACAGAAATATTTTGAAATTATCTGCTGAAAAATATTGGGGCTATTTGTTGATATTTTGTAAGCAGGCCTGTTTCAGCTGTAGTCATCCACTGCTTTGACTTGGATTTACTACTCCCTGTCGTTTTTGTGACAGATCATGGGATTTTCTTTGAGTTCTCCTTTAGGTTTGTTTCCTCTCTTCTTTTTCTCCCTTGCAGCATATGTTCAGACTTCTTCTGTGGGCTTTTTTCAGACTCTTGTAGATCTGTTTTTCAGTTGGTCTTATCCCATCTCTCCAGCTGCCTAAAGAAAGGATGATTCTCTTGGCCTGTTTTGGTGTTGCGTTTTGCTAACCTGGGTTTTTGTTTGTTTGTTTGTTTATGAATACATTTACATTCACACTTACATAACAAGTTATTTTTGTATTTGTTTCTATATTAATGATTGATTTCCTATATTTTGTGGGTTATATTAAAGAGCTTCTATGCCTGTATAGGTAAATTGAACTACAATGCCACTAAAAAGCACATCTCAACTCCTGATTCTTATTGAGTGTGGTTCATTGCAAAAACTAACGGACTCTTTTAACATAAGAGCTGTCTATTGAAGAGAAACGGAGCTGCTTCTGGCAGATCTCTCTCAAACAGCTGAGCTGTTAATAATGGGAGCAGAAACTGCTTTCCTGATGTAGCTCAGTTGGTTTCTCAATTTTAAGCAAATGGTCATTGATCTGAACAGTGTACCTCATCTGATATAACGATGCAGGTATTTATAGAATCATAGAATCATTAAGGCTGGAAAAGACCTCTAAGGTTATCAAATCCAACCACCAACCCAACACCCCCAGGTCTCCTAAACCATGCCCTGAAGTGCCGCATCTACGCATCTTTTAAATACCCCCAGGGATGGTGACTCCCCCACCTCTCTGGGCAGCCTGTGCCAATGCCTGACCGCTCCCTCAGGAAACACATTTTCCCTAATATCCATCTAAACCTCCCCTGACGCAGCCTGAGGCCGTTTCCTCTCGTCCTGTCACTGGTGACCTGGGAGCAGAGACCAACCCCCCCCTCACTCCAGCCCCTCTCAGGCAGCTGCAGAGAGTGAGAAGGGCTCCCCTCAGCCCCCTCTTCTCCAGGCTAAACACCCTCAGCTCCCTCAACCTCTCAAGACCTGCTCTCTGGACCCTTCACCAGCTTCGTTGCTCTTCTCTGGACATTTTTTTTTTTTAACCTGCTTGAATTTATTTGTACCTGCTTGAAGGAACTACTGTTACAAGCTAATGTCGGAGCTTTAACAAACCTTTGGATTCATGCAGTTAAGCGCTGGCTTCCACTAGGGCCCTAACTTTGTAGATAGGTATTTCTTAAAAGGTTTATTTGAAGTATTAGGTGTAACTTGAGAAGTTTACTGTGTTTCCGCAGGGGTCTGGGTTGCTCGCTGTGGTCATAAATAACTTGGGAAATGAGATGAGCAGTGTCTTGTTGATATGAAGCCATTCAGGAAAGTAATGATTAGATAATAAAATGTCAGATATAATTCAATGTCAATAAATCTGTTATAATTCAGAGTAGATAAATATAGAGTGGTGCATATAATTTAACACATAGAATGATGGGCTAACCCTTAACACTGAGGAGTGAAATATTGCCACAAAAGTGTCAGTTCTGTAGTGACCAAAAAGCAGATGAAGGATTAAGAAGTATTAGGAAGGAAATAGAGGACAAACCAGAACCTAATTATGAAACTGTATAAATCAATGGTTATCCCACATCTTGAGTTCTGTGTGGTTTGTTCTTGCCATTCATCTCCAAAGACACAAAAGAATTGGAAAAGCCTCAACAAGAGGCAGTGGAATAATCAAAGGTATGGAATAGCTGCTGTGCAAAGGTCAATGAAATAAGCTAGAGCTCAGCCTGGGGAAGGAGCAGCTAAAAGAAACTGCTAAAAATCTGTAGAATAATGGGCAGAGTGGATAAGAATAGATTTACTGATTTTCCTCAGCTGCAGGAACGAAGGACCAACAACTGAATCTACTAAGATCCAGGCTTAGAACAAAAAAGAAGGTGCCTTTTTGTGTAACAAATAGGTGTAGCAGCCCTGTGAAGTTCCTTGCCGATGGATGTTGTAGGTACAAGGGGAGAAATTAGATGTGTTTATGGAAAAGAAATTCTTTAGGGGTTGTTATTCCATAGAAATTGCCTACAAGTTAGGGAGTATCTGAGCTTGGAATCATTGAAGTATTGGGGCAAGCGTCATCCCTGTTTTTGTTCTTCCCTCCTGTCACTGCTGAGGATAAAAAGGCATGCTGGCCTAAGCCACCCCTCCTTCTGGTCTGGTACTGTTTTAAGATTAGGAAGTTGTGTAGATAGTAATAAACTTACAATACAGTTTCAGAGAAGACTCTGCATTATTTGCATTATGTAATTTATAACCTGATGGAGTTTGTGAACCTCTTTGTCATAGGCTATCTGTACAAACACCCATCCCTGAGACCAGTCTCTGTACTAAAGGTCAGGTCTTGGCCTTCAACAAGGAAGAGGAAGGATTGGTGTTTGTGGGGATCAGCTTGGCAGTAGTATTTGTACTCTTATATTTTGCATTTTTTCCGCCTCTTATGTTCCTCTCTATCTCGCATGCTCTCCTTTAAAACCCTCTGGCTGCACTGGGGCACGTCCACCTGTTTCACCTGCTCTTGGTCATCCTTTCAAGAGTTCTTCACCTTTAGTCAGTATTTGTTGTCAGTCACACTGAACATAACTTCAGGTTTGTGACAGCTGCCCTTTTGTATGGCTAATGAAGATTGACAAAGCAAGTCCGTTTTTGTTGTGGTGAAGCTCTGGAAAGCTCTAAGTGCAGTAGTTGCCTTCATGGAAAGGTAGCATGTGGGTCATTGGTCCCTATTTTCAGTGTTTCTTGTAAATGTTAAGAGGTTAGAAGTTAGGTACGCATTGATGACACCTCTGCTTGATCTTTCAGCTAAGGCTGGCTAGCTGGTGTCAGTGAACATAATTAAGGCATCCTCTGCCTTTAGTGTGTTCTGAAATAATTGGAGGATCGGCAAACTATAGTTCTTTTATCTCTGACAATAAGATCTGTGTGGGGATTTAATCATGTTTTGGTTTAGGTGCATTAACTTTACCTGCAAGCAGCCTGGCATAACTTTTGAGTCCCAGTTTAGAAAAGGCCTTGAATACTTTACAGGCATCGGTGTCTGGGTAGGCTGCCTACTCGGTATGAATATTTGAAATATTTTTTTAGTGTAATGTGACCCACTTATATTCTCTGTCGGTCCTGTCTGAGATGAGACAGGTAGAGGCTGAAGACTTTCCTTTTCATGAGAACTCTTATCACAAGGAAAGTGTTTGGGTGGCACATCCCTGTATGGGCCAGAGTCATTCAAACAAAGCCACCGCTGCGGAGCGCTGCCAGTTCAGCACTTACTGTGGTTTGAATGAGACAAATGTAGAGTTTGTCAGATGAACTCTTGCTTGAAATAGTTCTATTATTTTCAACAAATTTCACTTTATCTTACCTTACTTTTCAGCAAAATGTCTGGAACTGATGATTTTTCGGTAAGTAACAGTTTTTCTTTCCTGAAGATCAGCCAGTTGTGTTACTTCATTCTAAAAGTTGACATACGTTTTTCGAGAAGAAGGGGAGCTTAGAGTTGAGAGGTGATTTCCTCTGTATTGCAGTTGTGGTGTTTTCCTTTTGGGTAGATGTAGCAATCTGTGGACTTAAACGTATGAAGCCGCTAGGTGCCTTGTGGGTTCTTTTTTGCTGTGATGTTAACAAAGGAGCTGTGTTTTAATAGTGTCAGAATAGCTATAATGGAAATCTGTGAAGATCTTTTCTTTCTGGATTTGTGCTGAAATTGCTTATTGCTGTGTGTGGTAGGTCGCCTTTTATCTTTGGGTTTGTTTTTTAACCGTGGCATGTCAGAATGCCTTTTCTACCTTAACGATAGAAGCTGCACAAAAATGAATGTAATCATCCGTGCACAGCAAGAAAGAGCTCTCCTCCTCCCATTTTGGCAACCGAAACATACACATGTAGTGGGTGAATGTCTGCAACTAGTAAGTCCAGTAGATGTTTTATATTCTCACTGATGCTTTGTCTTTTAGTTGGCAGATGCTTTACCAGATCAGTCACCTGCTAAAACCTCCAAAGTGAGCAGTACAAAACCTGGTCAGCAGCCTGGTCAGCCACCGCAGGGTTGGCCAGCTTCGAATCCTTGGAACAACCCAAGTGCTCCCCCTACAGCGCCAACCGGACTGCCACCAAACACGTCCGCTTCCAGCGTGCCATTCGGACCTCCGCCAACAGGAATGTATCCTTCAATGCCCCCTGGACCGCCTGCTCCATTTCCTCCTCCTCCTACTGGACCCTCTTGCCCTCCTCCTGGTGGTCCATATCCACCCCCAACTGTGCCAGGTCCTGTCCCACCAGGGCAATATCCTCCACCAAATATGCCCTTTCCAGAGCTTCCAAGACCTTATGGTGGTCCAACAGAGCCAGCTGCACCTCCTGCTCCTGTTGGGCCATGGGGATCCATGCCCTCTGGAGCATGGGGACCAACAATGGGAGGGCAGTATCCTGCACCTAGCATGCCATATCCACCCCCAGGGCCATATTCCGCTCCTACCCAGACTCCAGGGGCTGCGCCAACAGTACCATGGGGTACGGTCCCACCTGGAACATGGGGACCTTCACCGCCAGGTCCGTTTCCTCCACCCACAGGATCATATCCAGCTCCAGGACTATATCCTACGCCCCCTAATCCTTTTCAAGTGCCATCTGGTCCTGCTGGTGCTCCATCAATGCCTGGTGGTCCCCATGTGAGTATTTAATTTTGGTCTTGAATTACTCTAAAATGTTATACTTTTAAGCATGGAAATGCAGTAGCATAAGACCCGGTAGCACAGGTAAGGAATTTCAGGACATCTGTCTCATTTCTGTAGTCAGTGAAATAATAGCCAACTTCTTAAATGCTTAAGTAAATATACTAGAACTAGTGAAATAATATCAAGTTGGAGTGTCTCTGAGCATCACATTATAGTGGTCTTCCACTACTTGGAAAGCCTCTAAAAAGCAAAAGTGGGGGGGAAAAGCCTTTGATTTCTGAAAGTGAAAATATGCTAGTCTCTGTCACCTAGAGATTGTGATTCTAGGGCACACAGGGAGGGAATAATGAATTATAAGGATGAATTTCATTTTAATTATGATTTCTATAAGTATGACTTAACTGTTTTGTGAAAAGCCTGTACTGACCATGGATTATTGTCTCTTGCAGCCTTACCGTTGAATACATTCTGGGCAACAAAATACTGTAGCTTTCCACCTTCATCCACTACTTAAAGAGATTTTTACAGTTTTCGTTTCAGTAATGTTTGGGGCTATGAAGAATGCTTGCCTCTTGTATGTGCATTTGAGGTATGAAGGAGCAGTTTGCATAAATCTACCTTGCTCATATGCTGGCATAATTGGTTTAATAAAATTAATTATGAAGAGCAGAAATAAAACTAACATCTGTGGTTCTTATGTTGGCAAGTATTCCTTGGAAAAATGGGAGTTGCCAAGTAAGGATTATAAAGAATCAGGCCCAAAGACTTAACAGAAAAATTGTTAATTCTTAAATTTCCATGAATGCTTTAAGTCTTGTTGCCGGACTTGTGCTGGTCACTGAATGGATGGATAGTCATATTTTGTCTATTTTCAGGTTATTCTAAAATGTCAATAAAAAGTGTTTCAAGATTTTTGTCAAGAAATCTAATTTTTGAACATGCTACAGTAATGCAAACTAAAGAGAGAGAGCATGTGAACTTGAAGGTTTTCTCAGCATTTTGTATATACTCAAAACAATTGCTCAGTCTGGGACTACGGAGGAGAAGATCCGCATTTGAAATACTCGGTCTGACTTGTCGGCACACTGTTCGTGTTCACAAACAGGCATTTATGTGCAAATTAAATAACCTGGATGTGCAGTTAACTTTGAATCAACAAATGTGAGTTTTATGCATGCAAATGAGGACATCATTTTGCCAGTTCTCATTCTGTGGTGGTTGGAAGTTTGGCTTGGTCTGTGTAAAGAGAAACTGATTCCCACTTAGGTAAGGTACTTCCCTATTTCTGACCTGGGTTCTAGTCGTTTCAAATTTGACTTTTCTGCTGGGTTGTGTAAACTCAGCGGACTTTTTCAGAGTCCCTAGAAACTGAACTTGAGCTTAAAAGATCAAAAACAACACCCCAACCTTGACAATTCCCTTCCCGGCAGGTTTTGGCATGGCATTTAGTTCTATCAGCTACAAAGATCCTTATTGCCACAGTTGAGAACGAGGTGGTCTCATCAGGGCTCCGCTGAACATTGTAACGGGGAGAAGTCCTCTGTTCTCAGCTCGGAGTCCGCATACCTCACTAAGTAAGTGTGATTTGGGAGTGAATGAATGTCTGGAAGCCTGTGCACTGCTGTGTAGCTGTCCCCCCTCTGCAGGGGCACGGCAGTAAGTTTTCATATTCCTGCCATATCCGTGCAAAGAGCATGCAAGGGGTTTGCTGCAGTGCTGGTTTAGCATTGCCAAGACACACAGCCACGTGTCAGTGAGGAGTTCTGGCACTCTTTGTGGTACTTCATAGCCTAGACTGCGACCACAGACAGTTTCATCCCCAGCTGGGGATGCCCTAAAGTAGCCTCTGTAGGTAGACTTAGGAACAAATTTTGTTTAACATGGTAACTCATTAGGGAGTCTTTGTTTCATGGAACTGTGAAAGCAAGTCAATTCTCTTCCAGTACCTTCTTGTGGCTTCCTGCATGCACGTGATGGACTTCTTAAAAACAAATCGGGTGACCTGGTGGCAATGCTTGTCTTAGCCTTTGTGGCAAAGCCCCGCAATATTTTTACAGAGGAAAGCGGTCAGGTTAGCTGCGGCTGTTTTAACTTAATGTCCTGAAAAGTAATAGAAAAGGTGTGTGTCTTTTACTTGTTTTAGAAAGGCGGTATTGGAGCCGAACAAAAATACTTAACGTTTCAGCTTAAAACCTAGCATCTGTAACTCTAGAAATAGGAACCAAAAGTGCGAGTCTTCACTAACCTTAAACAAGCCTCAGTTGCCTCCCCGAGCAGACTTGGCTTCGATCTTGGCAAGACTAATTAAAAATTAACGTAAGAGAACATTGACTACATTTGTTCAAGTGCTTTTTTTTTTTGATACCTGCAGCCTTAGATTATAAATCAATGTAATGACAAAAACACTTATTCCGAACAAGCGGATCATGCGGTAGCAGCGCTCCAGTTTGAAATTGCACTGGCCATGCGTCTCTACAGGGAACGGGAAGAGGTAGGAGAGGATAAAGCAAATGTAGCAAGTAATGATTTTTGGAGTGGGATTTGTAAAAGTAACTAGACTTCTAGGTTCTTCCTGAAATAGGCAGGATTTATTACTGGAACATTTAGGCTAAAATTCAGTATATATGGGATGTTTTTCAATGTATATTCGTATTTCTTGAGGTCATGAAAACTGTTTCATAACCCCTTTGTTTTTGTGAGCAGAGTTCTTTGCATAGCAGTGAAAAGGGTATACCTGTTAATCTATTGTGTAAAAACTCAAGTTGTCACTATATACCGTGTAGTAACTTTATCACATGTTATGTCAAGTGTGAGCAACTTCTGGCCTGAAGCTTTTGCAATGGAATTTGTACATTTCTATGCATCATTTGAGTTAAATTGCTGAGAAGTTCGTTTTGACTTGTGCTTTGAGATTGACATACTGCATTTGTTTACAATATGAAATATAAGCAATCACATCTTTAAAGTATAGATTATCACCTGCTGCTGTATTTTCTTTAGATGAAACAAATATTGCTGTATGATAGTGAGAAGCTATAAATACAGGATTTGATATTTTTTTGAAAATGCTGTCACTTTTGTATAAGATTAGACATTAAACGTATTTTCAAGACTGTCGTGTTTACTGTTTTTCAATTACTGCTTTTGACATGCTTGTGTAGACTTTTGCCTTGAATGAATAGTAAAAGTAGGACGTCCTTGATTTGCAAAGACTGAATATAAAATCAGAATTACTTGACTTCTGTGAGTGTTTTTCCTCTTCCTTTTTCTGATTTTTGCAGCCTGTGCATAAGGCACGTTAAGTGCGGATGTGACCGTTGCTGTGTTGTAGGATGTCGGCCTCGGGTATTGCCTGGTCACAAACTGCCTTCTCAATTAAGAGAAAAAAGATCTGATCTTTCTGGTTCTAGAGGAGGAATGGGATTTATTTTCTACCTGTGAAGGGTGTGGTGTGGTTTCTTTGTTTTCTCCTGGCTCCAAACCATTCCCAGGCTAGATTGACACACGTGGATGTGCAAAGTGATCCGCAAACCAATGCTTTTATATATGTTTATCAGGAGTTTGATGGGGTAGGGTGGATACCAGTGAGAAACTCCAGGGCTTGGCAGCAGTGTGAACGACAAAGTTCGGGCATTGCTCATCACTACATTTACAGGGTGGCTCACAGAATGGTTCACACCAGAGCTGGCCAATGCTGCTGCCTTCGCTCACACCTCCACCCTTTCAGGAAGGTAAAAACTACAGCAGTGAACAGTAAAGAGTGGAAACAAAAACATTTATGCACTTTAAGGCTTAGAAAACAAGCTTGTCTTAGACTGTGGCCCAAATGTAATCCTTAAATCTATTAATAGAACAATACAGTGCGTGGCCAATGCTTTATCTTAACGGCTGTGGGGTTGCCCACTCCTCTGGATTCCTCAAATGAGTCATCTTTTGCATTGGTAGGATGAGGACATGGGTATGCCAATCCCACTACATGAATGGCTTACTGCCCTGCAGGCCCAAAACACTTCAATCAAATTCTGGGGGAGCATCTGACAAGCGATACTTGCCTACGTAACTCCTAAGGGAGTACTTAGTTTTGGAAAAACTATCCCGGGGGTCTTGCGAAGTGGTGAGGGTTTGCATGGTTAGATCCACCATGTGGGAAGCGTTCCTTCCGGCCTGCCCTTGTGAAGGCAGACGCCTGAGCTCCCTCCAGGCAAGTTCAGACCCACTTCTGTGCACAGGCGTTGGCTCACTGACCGGCCTGTGTAGAGCTGCCTCCGTGCTGTCCGAAGGCTGGGGTGTTGATGCAAAGGTCGGCCTTAGCCTCTGTGTAGCAAAAGCCCTTGGGCAGCTCAGGAAGGACAAAAACTTGGAAGTGGCTTTCCTATTTCTGAAGTTAAGCACAAAATTCCAATTATTAGAACACAATTCCATACGCTCCAAACAGCCATTATTCACCAGGCAGGTCGTGGATTAGTATGTGAAGTGTCACCTGGCAAATGAAGAAACGCAAGTTTCAACTTTTAACATAAGCTTCTGACCAACTAGTGCATGCTGCAAGGTTAACGGCGGCACACTTACCCTGAGACATCTAGAGAGAGATCTCGAGTGGACTTGGATCCGGCCGCGCTCTGTGGGTGGATGTGGGTGTTGGTGCCGCTGGGAGTCGCGAGCTCTGCCCGCGCCCCTCCTGGGAGTCACCGATACCGGGTGTGTGCGCCGGTTGCGGTACTAAAGGTCGTGCTCTGAAGAGGGGTGATGGCTGGGTAGGTAACGTGTCCGCAGGCATCGCTTCCTCTTGGCCCGGTTTTCCCAAATACATTTTCAAGGGAGCTGCAGTGGGAGGATAACTACAAACGTTCCTCTGCCCGCGCAAGTCAGCGGAATTTGAGCTAACTCGGTGTAACAACCCGCATGTGTGCACGCCCGTTAAGCTGGTAACAGCAAGGTGAAATTTTCTTCTTTTGGTCGCTCTTGCCAGCAGAATCTCGCAGGTATGTGAGAAACCCAGCGTTAGAAGCTGCGTGCGCCAAGGCAGTATGCTGGTGGATGCAGGTGCTTTTGTTTCAGAGATCTGCTGATTGTTCAAGTCGGTCTGTTTGACGGTGAAGACAGAAGGATGGGGACTTTGTATCCTCCACGCGGCAGACCGTAACTTGCACTAAAGCTGAGTTACCAGTTACACCTAGATAAGGGATGGTCAGTGTAACGGTACAAACACTTCAGTTCTGTAGTATCATTTTCCAGAGCGCACCTTCCCTGCTAAATGAGAGATCGAGAGATAAAATAGCAATACGTGTGTTTCTGTCCTCTTTCCGCTTTCTTGCGGCACCTGGCAGGGAAGGGCCGTGCCGAGAGGTCAGTCGGCACATGCCTTTGGGTTTAACTTCAGGTCCTAGCTCTGTTCTCTGAGCAAGATCGTACCTGCTCTTGCAGATTCATGTTCTTGTGGTGATTAGGGGAGGGAGTTCTTGTAGCACTTAACTCTTGCATCAAGCTGCGCCACCAACCACCGAGTTTGTTTCGCTTGGCAGTAATGGTGGCTTAATGTACATCTCCCTATCCCTTCCCCCCTCTGCTGCCGCCCCAGTTATCTTTAGACCAGGTAACTTCTCTGCCATAACCCCCCGTACATCCCACAAAGCATTCCACGGTGCAAAGCACTGGTGCTGCTGCAGAGAGCGGCGTAAGTGGGACTGTGGCCTTGGTGAGGAGACACTTGTTCCGGGCCGTTTGTCAGTGGCAGGAAGCTCGTCTGGGAAAGGAGCGGGAGCGCGTGTCCGCCGTAAGCGTTGCATTTCGTGCGCTGCAGAGGCGCTCATTTCTCTCAGCTAGAGAGAGACCCTAGGGAGGATGAGCTATTTAAATTATTAAAGGTTGGATCCTGGGGGGAGGTTGGGTAGAAGCTGGGTGCCCTGCTGTGCCTGACATCGTTACTGGCTGCTTCTGAGTGACGTTCAGGCTGGAGCTGGCACCCTCAGTGTGAAATGGGGGGAATTATTTATAGTTCAGGTTTAAAGAGGAAAATTTCGTGCTGGTGGTGGAGACCATATTCTAAAGCAAACACCGGCTTGTATTGCTGCAGAACTGGATGATGGTGTGAGTTTAAGCAAGAGAGTCAGACCAGCAACAAGGAGAAACTTTTTCACCGTGAGGACAATCAGGCGTTGGGGCGGGTTGCCCAGAGAGGTTGTACGGTCTCTGTCCTTGGAGGTTATAAAGGCCAGCCTAGATAAAGCCCTGGGCTGACCTTGGGGCTGGCCCTCCTCCGGGCAGGAGTTAGGAACCTCCTGATGTCCCTTCCCACTAGAATCACCCCGTGACTCTAAAAAAATTCACTGCTCTGTGGCTGATTAAAAGCAAATATGGATTTTATCCTTTAAACAAATTCAGGAGGTGACAAATGACTACAGATTTTTATCTGTAGTATTTATTCAACGGGGTTTTGAATCTTGTGCCTTCTAATTTGCCTGTATTCCCTTCAGTTATAGGGCAACACCCTCCTGCACAGAAAAGGTGGCAGAATATCCTATTTTAAGTTTGCTTAGAAGCAAGTGGGAAGAATGGATGCTTTGATATCCTGGTGCTTGTTCTCACTGCGTAAAGCTGGAGTTTGTTGGCGCTCCTTAAGGAGACAATATCAGAGTTGATTCTCGTGAAAGGTGTGTGGAGTGGCAGCAAGCAAAAGCCGCTCTGAGTGGTTCAAAGAAAAATCGGATGCTGGAAAAAATGACCTCACGCCTGTTGTGTCAAAGCAAAGCCTGGTGTGGTTGCTCCATCTGGTTTTTCGCTCGCCGAGCTGGCAGCTGCACATCCACCTTCCTGCTGCCTTCAGCAGAGGGCAGTGGTGCTGCTCCGAGCCCTCCCGGCTGCTCCCTCCGCGGCAAGTCCCCCCTGCCAGGGGAGGCTGTACCTGGTAGTGATTGTTTTTTATCACTGATTAAAAACGGGGAGAAACAGCGACATTTTAGTGGCGCCGTTTGGGAGCCGGCGTTATAACTTGCATCTTTGCACAGGTTTGTATTAAACGGCGTTTGGTTTGACTTGTACAGGAAGAAGACAGACACGCTGTACGTGAGACTTAAAGCTGAGCCCCGTTAAGTGTCAGGCTTCAGAGGAGAATGAATTTCTGGGCTCTGCAAAAATCTGGTATCAAAAGCAGTGCGGCAAAGAAGGAAAGTCTGGTAACCTGCCTGGGACTTGTACAAAGCTCGTCCCTTTCCCACCTTTTCTGGCTTCCTGAGCTGCAGTAAAAGCCACAAATTGCTGTTTGTCGTGGTTTAGCCCCACACAGCAACTCAGTCGCTCATCCCTGGTGAGATGGGGGAGGATCAGAAGAGTAAAAGTGAGGAAACTCATGGGTTGAGATAAAGACAGTTTAATAGGGAAAGCAAAAGCCGTGCATGCAAGCAAAGCAAAGCACGGAATTCATTCCCTCCTTCCCACGGGCAGGCAGGTTCAGCCACCCCCAGGAAAGCAGGGCTCCATCACGCCTAACAGTGACTTGGGAAGACAAACGCCATCACTCCGAATGTTCCCCCCTTCCCTCTTCTTCCCCCAGCTCTATAGGCTGAGCATGACGCTATATGGTGTGGGACATCCCTCGGGTCAGCTGGGGTCACTGTCCCAGCCGTGTCCCCTCCCAGCTCCTTGTGCACGTGGCAGAGCAGGGGGAGCTGAAAAAGTCCTTGACCAGTGTAAGCACTACTGAGCAACAACTAAAACATCTCCACATTATCACAAAACACAGCCCCATGTGGGCTACTAGGAAGAAAATTAACTCAATCCCAGCTGAAACAAGGACACTGCTGTATTAAAGTTCTTTTAAAGTAAATTTGTCAGAGTGGTTGGTATTGCAGTTGCCCTTCTGCTGGATCAGGCATAACTGTCCTGTCTTTCACAGACTGGCGGGGGCTGGAAGGGCCCTCTGGAGCTCACCCCGTCCCACCCCTGCGTGAGCAGGCACCCCCAGAGCAGGGGCACAGGACCACGTCCAGGCGGGGGGTGAATGTCTCCAGGGAAGGGACCCCACAGCCTCCCTGGGCAGCCTGTGCCCCTGCTCTGGCAGTGGCTTTCATTGGCTTTCAGGTTTCCCCTTTCCAGCCCCATCTGTTCAGTGCGGTGTCACACAGGGCTTTTACTCTCCATATCGAGCATCTTTCCCGTGGCAAGCGAGGGTGAGGTTGGCTGTGTGAACCCTTGACCTGCCGCCTGCATCTCCTGGTGCTACACCCAGAGAGACCACAGCATCCCAGCCCGGCTTTGGTGGGGGTAGGCTTGAACTGATCCAACCCCTCCTGCAACACAGCGCTCTGCCTTTCGGCTTTTTAGGCTGGATTAGTTTTATGTAAGGTTGAATCAGTTGGTTGTGTGTTTGGGCAAGCACAGACAGTGGCCAAGAAAAGCACCAGGACCTTGTCTTTTTGGTGGCAACAAGCCATGGGGGTATTTCACCCCATCTGCACAGGCGTTGGCAATCCCTGTAGGGATTTCCCATCCAGTTATTGAATAACATTAGAATGAGGGACCTTCCTTAAGGCCCCCAGGCCGTGCGCTGCACAGAGCCTGGTGCAGCAGCAGAGGTAGTTACTATTAACTTCAAAGCCACGGAGGTTTTGTGGACATTTGTAAATCTCTATTGACACAAATTGCTGCAAGACTCGTTTGACACTTGGAAAGCAACCTAATGCTCAGATGTGCATGTCAAGCACGAAGTGCTTCTCATTTATTCATCTTTAATGGCATAAAAGCTTCCAACTGTAGCATGGTTTTGCTCATCTATGCATCAGCGTTAGAAGCTGTGCGAAGCTTTCTGGGGGTGGACTTGCCGTTCTCCTGGCACTGTCAGAGCAGGAAGGAACTGGATGAGCTGCAATTTCACACTGGTACTCTGTTTTCTGGAAGGAAGCGAGAAAGGCAGGAGTTTTGCTTTCTGCTTTATAAAGACAGAATAAAAGGGGGCTGCTACAGGAAAAACAGGCTTGCTCGTACATGTGAGCAGCAGGGATGGTTCTGTGAGAATTAGAATCACAGAATCATTAAGGCTGGAAAAGACCTCCAGGATCATCAGGTCCAACCCCCAACCCAACACCCCCAGGCCTCCTAAACCATGGCCCCAAGTGCCACGTCTACATGTTTTCTGAACCCCCCCAGGGATGGTGACTCCCCCACCTCTCTGGGCAGCCTGTGCCAGGGCCTGACCACTCCCTCAGGAAAGACATTTTTCCTCCTATCCAATCTAAGCCTCCTGATTGATGCTCTTTATCTGCTGCTTTTCCTTACCATCAAACTTGAGTTATTGAAGTTCTCAACCTTCCCTTGCATTGAGTTTTTCACTAGCGCTCGGGCACGGCGATGTTCGGGCCGGGGGGTGAGTAACGCAGCCAAGGAATGAGCCATCTCCCCAAAAAGGGCTCCGTGAGGAGGAGCGGGGCTGTTGGGTTCTCTGCAGGAGGCCCTTTTCAGAAGTCCTGGGAGATCGTCACATAAACCTGCCAGGTCACGGAGGAGAGTCCTGTTGCCTGCTTGTGCTGCAATGTCCTTTTTTATTGCTGCAGAGCGGTGGAGAGTCGGAGGTGACTCAGCCGCTGGCACGCAGGGCTGAAAATGAAGTGATACCTTAGGGAGGTGCAGCGTCGGGCTCGGCAAAGGCATTTGTGGCCCTTGGAACATCATTTCTGTGTCTGAGAAAGGAGGGGATGTTGTTGGGGTTCCTGTTCCCCAGCCTGGGAGGTTTCACAGGGAGGAAGGAGAGAGGATGGTTGAATTTAGCACCTTGGGATTGCGCCGAGGTTGGCCTCGGTGGTAGATCTGCAGCCCAAACGTTGCACGTGGGGGTTGCTGCCAACCCCTTGCGTGGGTCAGGCCACAGAAATCATGAGACTGATAAAATCACACGGATGTGTGTTGTTCTCCTCTGCGAAGGGGAGTGGCTCTCTGTGCCATCGAGCTTCTTGCCCTCCAGATTGCTTTCCTTCCCATTAATTTACCGGCAAGAAGACAAGGCAGAAGCAGCTTTCTATTTATTAATTTCAATAAGCAGTTTGAAATTACCACCTTAAAGTTATTTAACTTAACAGAGATCGCTCGTTGGGGTGGGGTCTTTTGCGTCTCTGGGAGACTCGGTGTTCACAAGAATAAAAGATGCAGAAGACGTTAACTCCTGATATAATTTAGCATAGAGTAAAGAGAACTGGGACCAAGTAAAGGGTTGATAATTCTGAGTTGTAATTGCGTACATATTTTTTAAAATGTGTGTATATATATAGTTTATGTATAGAAACGTGTATATAATTTTTAAACTGTTCTTCAAAACAAACCAACCCTCAGGCTTTAAGCAACCGAACTCAGCATCCTCCTGCCCCTTTCCTGCAGAGGACGGGGGCTGCTGTGGCACAGCCGGTCGCCTCCTCTGGTCCCTGCCCGTGTGGTGGCCCCCAGCTGTCCTATCGCCTCCGCTCACTCTCCTGGCTTCTAGCGTCCAGTCTCCATTAATTAATTTTTTAATCTACTTGTGCAGTTCTTCAGCTTAAATGGCTTCCTTTAAACTACCACAGTATGTAGATAATTAAACCAATGGTGAATATTGCTGGGACGCCACGGCAGGCAAGCCCCTCAATACACAGCACTCGGTAGACGGTGGCACTTTGCGACTATTGCAGAGCAGCCTGTCAAAGGTTATTGCTACAGAAAAATGTTTAATAATGTAATAATGGTGCCTGAGTGTGTTGGGGACGTAGAGTTGGTGGGTGGGTTACTCCCAGCCCTGGACTGACCCTGAGGCCCTTGTGGAGTTGAGCTCATCTCTAGCCTTTGGCCATTAAATATCACTTGGCTCTTGCAGGCTACCAGGTAAACGCTGGGCATTTTAAAATGGGGAAATAAATAGTGTTTAGAGGACATGTTTGGCCACAGTGAGGGGCAAGTCAGAGCGTACATGCCTTAAACACGGCGTGATCTGACGGCTGAGCCGTCTGCCTGGGTCCCCAGTCTCTCCCACCCCTTGGGTTTGCAACTGGGGGCTTTAAATTGTACGTGGTACCAAGCAGGGTTGCATTTTACATTAAGAGTCTCTAAAGCAAGCAGGATACTTATGAGTCCTTAAAAGAAATCCAAAACCCAAGTATATGCCCGTTTTTGAGAAATGACTATTTTTTATCCACTTTTGAAAAGCAGCCAGCCCTGGGTTGCGGGGCCGTGCATCACAGGGCGTCGCACCGCTACAAGCGAGAGGCGCAGTCACTCGCTGCGACTAACGTCTCCCACAGAGCCGGAGCATTCATGCGCTGCCTGGCTCGCTCAGTCCTCTGGCAACAAACCCAGCTGCGCTCTTTCCTCCGTCCCGAGAGGGAAGGCTTGAAAGCAAGAGTTGCCACATCTCTGCGTCCAACCATGCGAGTCACAACGTGGTGACTCAGCGGAAGAGGAGCAAAGCGAAATGCGGACATTTCATAGCTCTGCGTGCAAAGGGCTCTCAGCACCCACCCCGTGAACGCTGAGGGGATGTCACGCGCCGTCCTCGCTGCTGCTTCGTTTATTTAAGTGAAGAAATTGGCTCAGCTTTTGATCCATGATTTCACTTTTGGTCAAAGATGTTTTTTAACACCGTGTGTCTGTTGGGTAGCTGGAAGTGCAAAGCTTACGGCACTGAAGCTGGAAAAAAGCCAGGCAAACCTTTTTGGTGGATGTTTGGAGCCTTCAGGTGAAATCCTGAAAATAGCAATACAGGTTTTTCATTAAAATATCTCTTGCCAAAGACCTTTGAGGGGGGTCTGAGGAAGGAAGGGAGGAAGCGGTGCACTAACAAGTTAATACAGCCTTATCCAGGATGGCAGAAGTCACCGGTACCTGCTTAAAACCGCTTAGTGCATGTCACTTTAATCGACTTTATGAACACATGCTTTGCACATGTGCGCCTCTTAATATACACTCAGAAAGGCTGTGTTTTAGAGAGGTGCTGGAGCAAGGACTTGAAGGGTTTCTCTGAAGAGCAGTGATCTCCTGCTTGTGTGACAGGCTCAGGGATGCTGTAGCATTCCTGGTTTAAATCCTTTGCCCTAAACCATCCCCAAAGATATCGCAGTGTCTGTTTACTGTGGTGAGGTTTGGGTGCTGTGAAAGGCGAGGGAAGCAGCACTCCCTGTTCACGTATTTCCCCAAGTGGAGCATCCCGTGGGGGCTGCTCCCTCGGGCATCCCTGGCATCTCTCATCAGCCTACGGCATTTTTGCACGCCTACATTTGGTCTGAATCCCTGTGACAAGTATTATACGAAGCTGAAGGATGCTGAAGTCCCAACTGGTGCCCCAGTAGAGAGGAGGCTGCCCTCTTTTAAAGCCCAGTCTTTTAGATAAGCTGAGATAAACGGGAAGAAGTTATACTAAAATTCATTTAAACCAAACTCAATAGATTTTTGCATTATTTTTTTTTTCTGTCAGGTTCGATATCAGCTAAGCTGTTTAGTTCAGCTGCTGCCTTAAAGAAGTTGTTTCTATGTCTTTAATGACACCAGTTAAAGCGTGTGCTCCTTAATAACCTTTGCTCAGCCCTGAATTGGCCAGCCAGTTGGACTAGATGATCACTGTAGGTCCCTTCCAACTGAAATATTCTCTCCTTCTCCCTTTCCCTTCCCTTCCCTTCCCTTCCCTTCCCTTCCCTTCCCTTCCCTTCCCTCCCCTCCCCTCCCCTTCCCTTCCCCCAGCAGCACCATCCAGCAGATCAGAGTTTCAGCATGAAAACACTCCTTTTCCTTTGCTATTGCTTTAAGCTGTGAAGCCAGTTGAGCAAATAGGAGATGATTCACCCTTAGCGACGCTTGTTGAAACTATAGCTGCTGCTAGCAGCTTTGCGGCGCCGCTGCTCTGCCGGCCTCGCTGGATTGGGTGAAAACCAAAGCTTTTTCAGCTTTTTTTCTTGGCAGTCTGCGGAGAGAAGCAGAAAATGTTTCAAATTTAAAAGCAAATTTGTGTTTTACTGAGCTTCAATAAAGCTGGAGGGACGGAGCCGTGAGATCTGCAGACAAATCTCTTGCAAGACTGACATCTTGCCGGTGGCTCATGGTGGGGACCGGCTCTCGCAGGGCAGGACAACGAAAACCTCTGGTGCGTGGAAACAGAGACATAAAACACAAGAAGCTCAAATTTTTCCCTGTGTAGTTTTGCCCGCTGGTGGTGTTGCCGCTTAATAAAGGGAAACAAAATGATGTTCTTGTGCTGCCAGTGACCTTCCCAGCATGGGGCTGGGTTCCCCGTGGGCCTCCCTGCTCCGTCCCCGCCCCGAGCAGGCGGATCCCTGCTGCCGTGGGATCCCAGCCCCGGAGCCGCCAGGCAGCCGCTGCACTGCAGGTGAGTGGATGCATCCACCCACGGAGGTCCTGAGTGGGAGCAGGGGGAGCAGCAGTGGGGTTACGGCACGTATTGCCTTGCAAAGAGAGGGTTAAGGCTGTGCTCGTCCCCTTGTGCGTGGAAGTGGGAGGTGGGTGTGCCACAGGCTCTGCAGTTAGTGACAGCAGCCGGAGAGCATAGAAAGTACTCGGTGCTTTAGGGGTAACGGTGGGATGGTGAATATTAAGGAGATATGAAGCTGTTTACAACTTGCAGGGTGCTGGTGTACCCCTGCCTGTGCCCCAGAAACCAAGCGGAGGGGTGGGAGTGTCGGTGCGTGGGAGGCTGGAGACACCCCAAAAGACACCCCAGAAAATCACTGGAGAAATAGCGCTGAGGGGAAGAGGCTGCTTTCCCAAATAGAAGTAGCGTCAAGGGGAAGAAAATTCCTATTTCTTTCCCAAGTTTTTCCACTTTGCATGAAAATAGGAAATACTTGGGGTGCTTTATAGAGGTCTGCCCTGGGACATTCCCTGTGGCCGAGCTCCTATCGGGCCGGTGAGAGCTCAGAGAGCTGCCGGGTTCAAGTTTGGCACCCCAAATGTTGGAAATGCACCTTTGAGGCATTGCTGAAGGGCAGGGCTGCCGCGGCTGCGGGTGGGAGAAACCCCCTTGCCACGGCAGCGGGCAAATAACCCACTGGAGCATTTCCAGAGGGAGACACGGCCAAGAGCTCCAACACTGCAGTGGCGGAGAGAGGACGGGGTGACTGCGGGCTCCCAGCTCGGCGGCACCATTTGGTGGCAGAGGAATGGTGTTTTTTCCAAGACTTTGTTTATGAATCGGCCATCCCAGTCCCGGCGGGGAGATGAGAGGCTCCTGCCACGCTGTTCCACCGGGGCCGAACGGATAAGAAATCCTTGTAAGGGAGGAAAATTCCATCTCCCTGAGGTACTGCAGGTGGGACCCCTCGCTGGAGCAGCACAAACCATTGGCAGCCACATACCTGTGGCTTGAGCAAACCCAGCCCAGCTGGATCCGGCCTGGGGAGCCCGCAGGAGCCGTGTGAGCACCCTTGGCTTCAGCCGGTGAACAAACAGCAAATGCAAGGGCTTAAAAAAACCCTGGAAGGCAAATAAAAGCTTTGCAAGATACGGGCTGTTCAAACAGTCCAGGCTTCTGGATGCTGGTTGAAAGACTGACTTAAAAATCTCATGGGCTCAGCAGTATGAGTGTTTTGCAGGGAAAGGGGTTTTTTTGTTTGGTTGTGAAAACTTTGTTATCCCTAAGGCAGGGCAGCCGGCTTTGCCTTGGCCTTTGTGCATCAAATCGTTTCTTTCAAAGAGTATTTTCCTTCTGTTTTCAATCTGGAATTTTCCATTTCCTTCTCTGTTTCTGCCTCGCTTTTTTTTTTTCCCCTCTTCTTTTATGAATGCTCTCTCTGAGGGGAGGAACCCAGCTCAGGCTGCGGCTATTCCTGCACGCAGGCAGCAGAGTGGCTTGGCATGGACCCATAAAGCTTGTGAAGCAGCTTGTATTCCCTGGGCTGGAGTGGCCGATGGCACGTGTGCCCCTCTGGCTGATGCGGGGCGAGTGGGGATGCGTGGGTTTGCGGCGGGGAGAAAGGGGACCGCCACCCATGGGTGCCACACTCCTCTCGCTTTTCCAGGCCTGCCGCAAGCATCCATCCCGTGTGTCGCGGGGTGGCTGTGTGTCCCCCAACATGCTGTGCTGGTTTGTAGCCCCCTCATGCTGCTTCTGTTTGCTGCTGCAGCCCTGCCCAGGGATTTTTTGGATAATTTTCTTATTGAATCTTTTCCTGGATGATGCCTCAGGGATGGGGACTTGAATAACACTGGCTGCGGCCGCATGCAGGGCAAAACCGCTGCTGGGACACGTGTGGGCGCCGACACCATGTTACTCATCCCACCGAGCAGCTCCGCTCCTCCACATGCCTTTGCAAGGGCAGAGTGTTGTCACCGGGCGCCTTCCCCTTGCGCAGAGCCCGTGTGGGTGCGGGTGTCACCCGGCGGCTGGCACCGACGGCTGGCACCCCCTGGCCAGGGCAGGGACGTGGCCGTGTGTCCCCCCTGCACCACCATCACCACCCCTAAAAGGGCCTTGCTGGCAGGGCCCTGCCAGCCTCCAGCGCTGCCAGACTAGCCGGGGTGAGAGCGGAGGGCTGGCTGCAGAGCGGGTTTGCTGAAGGCAGAAAGAACAGCTCCCCGCATTCCTTTATGGTTTTTTTTTTCCCATTATGAAAAGTGTTTTGAGGCTGGGTAAAGCCTCCTGACTTCTGAGCACAGCAGACCTGGCATGGGAATTTTTTTGCGTAGGTCAAATGCAGGGGTCCTCATTGACCAAGGATTGACAATTTGAGATACCAGGATGCTCAGGGGGCTGGAGCATCTCCCTTATGAGGGAAGGCTGAGAGAGCTGGGTTTGTTCAGCCTGGACAAGAGAAGGCTGAGGGGGGATCTCATCAATGCTTATAAATATCTAAAGGGCGGGTGTCAGGAGGATGGGACTGGGCTCTTTTCAGTGGTGCCCAACGCCAGGCCAAGGGGCAACGGGCACAAGTTGGAACACGGGAAGTTCCACCTGAATATGAAGAAAAACTTTCTTGTGCCAGAGCAGGGGCACAGGCTGCCCAGAGAGGCTGTCGGGTCCCTTCCCTGGAGACATTCACACCCCGCCTGGACGCGGCCCTGTGCCCCTGCTCTGGGGGTGCCTGCTCACGCAGGGGGTGGGACAGGGTGAGCTCCAGAGGGCCCTTCCAGCCCCCACCGTTCTGTGAGTCTGTGATTCTGTGACCCATGGTTCTTGGAGGACGAGGGTGCTCATGCAGTTTGCGATGCTGCGCGGTGTGTCCCTGCGAGCAAAGAGCAAAAGCCCATGAAAATGCGTCGAGAGGCTGGAGAGAGCCAAGAGCTCTCAGGGCAGAGCAGCCCCAGGTCCCCGTCGTCCAGTGTCCCCTCTCTGCTTGACACCGGCGTTGTTGTAAGGTCAACAATGGTGGTGTGTTAACATCAACCCTACAGTGGCCAATTTAATCCAGAGGGTGTTTGGGCTGGGTTCACCCCCCGGCGCCATTCAGGCTGTTCACAGTGGTGACCCTCGGTTTCTCCCGCAGGTACCAGACGAGGGTTTGTTGTGCGGTACCAGAGCTGTCGGCTCTGCCTGGCAGGTATGTGATGGGCACGTAGCGATTTCCAGCCTGTTGCTGCTGTAACCGGTAGCTCTTCTCAAAAAAAAAATCTCTATTTTTTGGATGGCGTATGATAAAAATGACTTAAGTGTCCTTTGTCTTTTGTTTTAGGAAAAATGTCAGACGGTTTCTCTGTAAGTACGGCTTTCTTTAAAAAAAAAAAGTGGGGGCTGTGATTGTTTAATTGCCTTGAAGCAGGGACCTTCGGCACGGGTGGGGGCACAGCTTCGCTAACCTGCGTAACTCCCCAAATCCGCTCCAGTTACATTTACTGGTGTTTTGGAAACCTCAGGCCAGGCACTGGTGCCCTGCCACCGCTCGGGAGCAGCTGGGCGCTTGCCCTCGGCGCATGCTGTAGGCTACAAGAGCTGGGTTTTGGAGGACTCGACCTGAGCCCAGGGTTAACGTCGCCCACCTAACCCTCCTCCTTTCCCCTCTGTCCCCAGTTATCCGACGCCTTGCCGGCCAGCAACAACCCCAACCCCACTGCCCCCCCAGCCCAAGGCTGGCCGTCCTGGGGCAACCAGCCACCAGCTCCTGGGGCGTTCCCAGCGTTCCCCGGCCCACTGGGGCCATATCCTGGAGCACCGGGGCCATATCCTGGAGGACCAGCAGGACACGGACCATATCTGGGAGCACCTGGAGCATTCCCTGGAGCACCAGCAGGACCAGGGCCGTATCCTGCCCCAGGACAGCCGCCCAGTGGCCCTGGATTTGAGCCCACTCCTCCGCACGGGGGACCGGCTCCTCCAATGGTAACAGCTCCATCATATTATAAGGGTTCCTGTGTCTTCACTGCCCGATTTTCCTTGGCCATGGGAGGGATCTGGGGCTGGCTGTCCCCAGGACAGGTGGCACAGGTCATCACTGCGTCACAGGGCTGCCCCAGTGTGTTGTCTCACCGAGAGCAAGCCCATGCCTGAGCATTTGGCTTTGGATGTGGTTTTCTGCTAACATCAAACCCCTCTTGTCTCCCAGAAAGTCCCCTTTGAGCTGCCCCTGCAGGCAGGACTCGTCCCTCGGCTGCTCATAACCATCACAGGGACCGTCAACCCTAACCCAAACAGGTACCGGGGGCGTCCAGCACTGAGGGCAGGGGCTTTCCACTGCTGGATGGAGCGGGGGGGGGCTGGAATTTGCTTTCCATTCCTGAATAACCTGGTATGAAATCAAATATTACACAAAATAAATGTGTAAATGCCCTGTCATTGCCCAATGGGGTCTGTGGGGTTTTTTTCTGCCTGCTTGCTGCTACTTTGGGCAAGCCCTGCTACAGAGACCAGGGCTTTTGCAGAAAAAGCAGCAAATCCGTTGTTGTCGTTGCAGGTTTTCACTGGATTTCAAGAAAGGGAATGACATCGCCTTCCACTTTAATCCCCGCTTTAAGGAAGACAACAGAAAAGTCATTGTCTGTAATTCAATGTTTCAGAATAACTGGGGAAAGGAGGAGAGGACAGCTCCTCGGTTTCCGTTTGAAGCTGGAAAACCCTTCAAGGTACCAAAAAACCCCTCCCAACTCAGTCTTAATGTGCCAATCGCAGCTGCACTGTGGGATGGGAGGGTTGGGTCAGGGCTGTGCAAAAAGACTGACTCGAAGGACCTCGCTACTTTTGCACAGGAGTCGGCTCCCAGAGGTGCTTTCAGGGCAGTCGCCCAGTGGGCTTCACTGGCTGCCCAGCACAGCAGGCCTGCAGCACCTTCCCTGCACTTCTTACCCCTCCTGGGGTAAAAATTCTCCCTATTCCTGTTAGTCATATTTAGATTATATCCTCCTTATTTATACTGTTGTTCTGCAGGTTTCTATAAAGCGTTTCCCCCATGGGCAGTTCTCTTCAGGAGCTTTTTCTCCTGCAAAATAGGTTCATGTTTGGTGAGAACTCGGCTCTCGCTGTGTGAACTGTACAGTGCTGCTTCTTGAAAATACTATCATAGTCATGAGGAGACAAACTGTGGGCCGAAACACGAAGGAGGAGGAGTACGGCAGGGCTTTGAGGAAGGCAAATGTCACCAGTGTGTTTGCAGCCGAGCGCTGCTGCACCAGCTCATCCACATACCACTGGTCCGGACTCAGCTGGCTGCTTTAGCCAGCGCCAGCCTGCTCAAGTCTGTGGCTTAAAACTCCTTCCTAGTACAAATCTGATATTATCTTTTGGTGTTTTCATTCCAGCTCCAGGTCCTTTGCGAGGTGGATCACTTCAAGGTAGCGGTCGACGACGCTCACTTGCTGCAGTACAGCTTCCGCGAGAAGCAGCTGAACGAGATCACCAGGCTCTGCATTGCCGGGGACGTCACCCTCACCAGCGTCACGCCCACCATGATATAACTACGGTGGTGGAATTTTAATGCAAACTTAATATGGCTGTAACAGAAGTGCCTTCTTGCATGAATACTTTGATGTAATAAAACATACTTTCACAAGTAAAATTTGTTTGCAATAGGATCTCAAAAGACACTATGTCCCCCAGCAAGCCAAATCCAAGTGTGGAAGTATCAGAACTGCTGCTGTAGAGGCAGAGAATCTCTTTGCCAAAGGATGATGACTAGGAGCAGTTTGGTTTGTACGGAGGGAAGTACTTGGGAAAGCAGCCCGTGGCGTAGTGCCGCTGGTCCTGTGGACTAGGGCAGCAATCTTCAACCCCATCTTCCCCAAGTACCAGACAGCAGTCAGTCACTGGTATTTTTAGCCTCAGTTGCTCTGTTAGGTAAAGCAGTTATGCCTTTTTCACTGAAGGACTCAAATCAGTGCAGCAAAGGACTTCAGTTCCGCCCCGCCAGGGGAGGAGGAGTTGCACAAGCAGGCTATCACCGGGCTGTGCACAACTCTCAGAAGTATTGCCTCACTGAAGCTGTCCACTAGGAAACACTGGAGAACAGGGAATACTAGAGAGCCTCTGAGCCTGACCAGAATGAGGCATTTCAAGACGGGGTTCAGAGCTGGAGGAAGCAAAACCTCTCCCCCAGACCATGGCTAGAAAAGTTACCCCCATCCTTGGTTTCAAAGGCCCATTCTGCCCCTTTGGTGGCCCAAGGCCTGAACGCGCTGCCCTCCCAAGGGAGATCCCATTTGCACAAGCATTCGGCACTCCATGGAGCAGGTCACGAGCCTCATGCTTCTCTCCCCTCGTCACTTCTGTATGAGTCAAGACGTGTTTCAAGGGTGGGGAGGTTTATTGGCAAATTTATCTCATGAGTCAAGTGGGGAAAAAAAAAGTATGTTCCCTTGTCTGTGAGTCATTCTGGTCTTGTCTGCAAAACAAGAACAGCGCAATAGCCACTATTGAAGTCTTCAAGGACTCCCTTGATGCGTCTCTTACTTTTATAAGTTACTTCCTGTATACTTGGAGATGCCAACTTACAAGCGGCACAGTGCTGGAATTTCCAGCAGATGCAGTAGCCCAGACCAGTGCACTGCTAACATCGGCTTAAGTGTATACATCAGTTGTCAGAAATCCCTCATTACCACTATTATTGCACAGTGTTGATGACTAAGCAAGTCCTTAAGAGCTCTCGCTTTGCTAAACTCCAGTTATAGTGATAG
The DNA here is from genome assembly GCF_949628215.1 of Phalacrocorax aristotelis. Lineage (NCBI taxonomy): Eukaryota > Metazoa > Chordata > Aves > Suliformes > Phalacrocoracidae > Phalacrocorax > Phalacrocorax aristotelis. The sequence goes on along the minus strand of NC_134284.1, from coordinate 34,114,045 downwards.
TTTCCATGAGGAAAGTTGATTCCAGCACAGTAACACCAAGTCACATTAGCTTCCTCTATTTATTTCAGTGTAATCAGTACACAGCTTCCAGGTTAAAACTGGGGGAGTCAAGATGAGCTCCCCCAACTGCAGGGGCAATGCTTTCTGCTGAGGGATTCAAATTACCTCTGCTTGGTTTAAAATAAACACTTGTGGAAGAATGTGCCTATTACACTCAGGTCACCTTTACAAGAAGAAGACCAGCTATGTATTTGTTAAAAATAAAACAACTAGAGGTATTCTAATACCACTACTCAAATACAGAGTATATACAACCAGCATGCTCCTTATGCGTAAATATATTAAAGTCCAGATAAGAGGATGCATAAGGAACAAGATGGGAGAAGAGGCTGAGGTTAACATATCAGGTATTCAGGGGAAGAGGTTAAGAGATTTTCACATGAAGCAGCAGAGAGAGAAAGGGGTTTGGCTTGAAGGTACTTAAGATATTCAATAGATAACTGTGTCATTAAAGGAAATAATAATCAATGCCTATTTTAACATATTGCCAGGAAAAGGCATTATCTGGCTTTGAAATCCTCGTTCTGAGATAGTTTCTACTATTACAAAGCAAGTGGTTGTTAAACACCGGGAACACTCCCGCTGGGAAGAATTACATGCATCAAACTCTGCCACATCTGCTGATGAGGCCGAGTTGTTAATGCACAGAACACGGGCGCCCATGGGTGCCACAGCACCCTCGCAACAGCGGTAGAGTATGGGACAGCGCTTCAGGGGAGGCAACAGGCTGAGTCTTACCCCCAGAAGGTGCCCTCCCTTGCATCAGAAATAGGGGGCAGGTACAGCTAGTCTAATGGCAGCTTATGATAGCAGTTACAAGGGAAGTAAGTTCAGGACAGAAAAGCTTAAAGATGAGTAGTTTTACACTTGAAGTAGACAGGAAATACATAAAATTATACAAAAATAAAAATATTTTAGGTTGTAGTCCAAATATGTAATCAGTGGATACAGCAGGTATAACCAAACATCCCACCACTAATACACAGCAGTACTTACGGTGCATGACCGCACCATAAAACGTTAAAAAATATTTTAATGGGTTCCACTACAAAAATACTACAGGTACTCATTCACTCAGAACACAGCTCAAGGGTAGCAGACTGTATTCCAGATATCCTCTGTGGGTTTTCTCGTTAATGTAATTTAGGCATTTTGAATTTCAAGTCGCTTTTCATTTTTCCCCAGCAGGAGAAAATACAATAAGATCATCAAATGCTTCAGCTGCTGCAAACTTCTGGGCTTTGCTCTTGACTGGGGTGAAGGGAAGCTCAGTGTCAAGCATTGGCTGTGGGAGAAATTGGAGAGTGAAAGAAGTGCCTGAGGAACAACTATCTGCTCTGCAAAACACCACTGCAACAACACACGCAAAATAAGCTAATAGCAAATTCCCCTTTCGCTAATGACATCTATATAAACACCAGACCAACCGTAATTACTGGCAGGCAACCGCTTAGGTGTGTCCTGTGCCTGCCTACTTGAGAGGCCGCTTAAACATCACAGGGCAAAAACGAGCAGAGGGCTTTCAACAAGGGAACAGGAGAAGCATGCAACTCTCCTGCCTCTCGCTCAGCGCTGAGGACACATCGCAGCTTTAGGACAAGCAAAGCACGGATCTGTCGGGCAGATCTGAAACCTGCAGCGGTTCAGCAGAGGCACTAAGTATACTAAAATGCACTTGCTTATAAGATACTGTTTAAAAGCAACTGCCACAGTTCAAAATCATGTACCGCTCTACATGCCATAACTTCCCGAAGAGAAATTTTGCAAGCTTGTTTCTAGATGTAAAATAAGAACTGTGTATTTCAAGCAGCAATCCATATTTTAAAGAGGGCTTTTCATGTGAGACCAAGGAAACTACACCCAAATTGTTTTAACAAGTTGAAAGGTTTTGCACACCTGCTTTTACCTGTTGAATCTTACTTCCAGCTCTGAAAGATAAAGCTGTTAGAAAAAGAGGGATGGGACAAGAGCTGGAAAACTCCAGGAGAAAGTGGAAGGAAAAGACCAGGTCATTCATCACGTTAGTAAATATTTACAAGAAAATCCACAAGAAATAAAATTTATGAAGGATCTATCTGCTAAGAATCAGACATTCTGTTACAAGTGTCTTGATTCATCCTACACACATCGTGTGCAGTAAGGAATAACAGTGTGAGCACGAGCAGGGAGACAGGAATTGAGGCTTGTATTTGGAGTAAGTTATGTGAATTGGCTTGATAACGTTACAGAGATCAATTTACCTCGTGCAGTAACTGTTTCTGTAGGAAAGGCTAACAGTGCTGTAACATGCAGATTGCCTTAGTCAAATAAACCTGAAGGTCAGCTTACCATATCAAAAGGATTTCTGCCCATGGATGTCAAATCACTACATGAAGCATCTGAAAAATAAGAATATTTCATTAAAAAAAGTTAGTCTGGTGCTGCCAAAGCTCAAATAAACTTTTCTGCATTTCCTGACAAACCCCTCCCCCCCCTAAAAAAAAACAAACCCCAAACCCTAAACTGTCTATACTTACTTCAACTTCAAGCCTTTTATATTCATTTCTCCTTTACATATCACACGGAAACTATACAGAAGAATCCGAGGGCCACTGTTTGCTCCTGTGCAATGCACATATAAAGCATACTAGCTAAAGGAGGTTTTGCTAATACCATGCCTAGATTAACCAAGCTACAACGATGGTGACATCAAAAAGTAATATTTAGACTACCATAAAACTTCAGAATAATCGTAAGGCCCCAGCAATACCGCACATACTAAGCAGCTTTAAGATATGCACCTGTTTGATGTATTTTTGGTTCTCCAGACTGAGCAAAGTCAGTCTCTGTGCGGGTCTCTTTCTCTGGACTGCACATGACAATATCTTGTCCTTGTTCTGCAGCAGAAAGTTCCATCCCTTCCATGCCATCCATTAGTTTTGATTCACTGCTAAAATTTTCCTGCACCTGGAAAAGAAGAATTTTAACTGTTCCTTGTCCTCTGAGAGGCTAAGATGTCTGCAGTAGCTATATTTGCTTCCCAGAGAGCCAAAAGTAAAGCATTGGTGAAATTAGACAGACATGAGGCAGCGCCTATGACACGAGGAAGCTTTCTTATTTTCTCTTTTGTCTGTAATAAAAGGAAGCTTGTCAGCTTTTGATGCAGAAAGTACACGGGTGAAAAGGTAGACAAGACATTCAAGGGATGCGAGTTTGCAGAAACCAGCATGTCCCTGTTACATCAAACCAAGCCCATACACCTAATCCACAGTTTTTATAGACAATTCAGGAGAGACAGGGTTTTAACTCCAGGCACTATACAAAGGAGAGGCAGGACAAGGCTCGCAGCTTAACGCTGCGATCCATTTCTCACTAAGTATTTCCCAAACACCCTTGTAAGCTTGATAATCTCTTAGAGAATAGAAAGGAAGTTCTTCCACAGGAAAGAAGATTTTGAACTTAAAGTGCCAAAAACATTCTGAGGATATTCTCTAGTGAGACTTTACCTCAAGAAAAACCTATCAGCGATACCACAATTTAAAGATTACCACAGTTTTCCCCAGAGAGCGACATCACCAACAAGTGGTTTCTCATTTGACAGGGAAAGGATGAAGTAAACGTCATAAGAACAAATTAGTAACCAAGATTATTATTTTTTTTTAAAATATATTATATATATGGGGAGGTGGGGGGAGGAAATGACTGCTGTAGTCATGCACATATCCAAGCAGTAACAAATAAAATTAAGATACTCCCTTTCCAACGAAAGGTACTGAAGGATGATTAACTGCAAAGCACTGGCTTTCACTGAGTAGCACAGTGTCAGCTAAACTATGCAGGCCGCAGTCCTGGCTTTTTTAAGGCTTCTCAAACATACGCATGTCACCACGTCCTCAGACATTTCAGGGCATGGATTTCTGTACTCTGATACTTGTATTAGTAACACGGCTCTCGCTCCACCTTTAAACAGTGTAACAGCCCAGTGCTCTGCTGTGGCAGCATGAGGACCCAGAGAGGTAAATACTACTGATACCTTTAGTCATGGTCCCCAAATGCAAAAGCATTTAAAAAAAAATCCACACCAGAAATGAGGTAGTGGACTTCAAAGGAACATTGCTTGCTCAAGCAAAAAGTGTCATCATCCAGCAGCCAACAAAAGATACCTCCCAAAGAGCTAGACAAGGTCCCCAGACTGCAGCGGTCCCTACCTATGTCCGTACTGAGAAGGAAAAAGCACCAGCCTGAGGAATACAGGACGAGGAATACAGCCTGATGAATGAGGGTTTGACCCAAAATCCAAGTGTCTGGGGCTAATAAAAAGAACTTTTCTTTTGCTAATAATAAAATATTTAAAGCACATAAATAAATTGCGCATGACTTACATTAGTTCGCTCTGCTGTGCCAGCAACAGGATTGCGTCCTTCTGCATCTACAGAAAGGCTGAAAGAGAAACCAAAATGTTTTCATTCTTCTCCGATCAATCAATCACCTTCAGTCATCTTTTGACTTATCCAACTGATCTTACAATTTGTTCTGCAATTACACTCGCTTGTTTGGCACTGGTCAGCTATATCAAATTTTCTGGGCAAAAAATAAACTTCTATCCTAGCAGCAAAATTACATTTGGGCAAAGCTCTTAATATTTGCTTGAGGGAAGGAAAAGACAAGGACTTTGCAACCTTTACCACTGCCAAATTGGAAGGTAACATTTAATGGGTATTAATATTAATTCTTTCAGTTAAAAACTATAAAATTATTTGTACAAACTTAATTAAAAGCTGCCTTAACATGTTTACCTTTGTTCAAGCAAGCCACCAGGGAGTTCTTCCAGTGGGGGAGTTTCTCCAGTGGGAAGTTGGTGCATTTTCAAATTTTGTGCTGGGTGGAAGCCTTCGAGCACTGGCGATGTTTGTTTTGCAGTTGTATCCTCAGGGTCACAAAGAACAGAAGGAATGCTCTGAAGCAAAGCTCTGCTGGATGATCTTGGAGTTGCCAGTCTGTCGGAAGTCCGCTGGGAAGATCTGCGAGGTGTCTTTGAAAGCAAGCCTGAAAAAGCATGTTTAATGTTTCATTACTACAGCCGTTTCCAGAAGATGAAATTAACTGCTTGTTTGGATTCTAGCTAGGAACACTGGCTTTTTCGGCTTGCTGAATTGTCTTATACAAATATTACATTGAAGTCTTATACACACTCTAAGGAGAAATTGAAAAGCGTTGACAAGAGTAGGTCAGTAAGTTACAAAACTTCCTTAACTCCAGCTAAGCAATTTAGTAATAACTACCCCTTCACAAAGAACCTGAAATAATGAAACTTGCTATTCTCATCAAAAAGTCTATCAGGTGAAAGCTGTCATTAATTTCCATCTTTTACATTAGATAATTTTAATAGAATTAGGACGACACAGATTCAGAACCGATTCTTATAACAGATTCTCTGCTAGAGCTTGCTTAAACCCAGTGCTGCTCAAAGCTTTCCAGAAGGAACCCTCTGCTAACAAGAGGCATATGAAAAAATTGCTAGTCTTGTGAGGAGGAAAGAGATCTATACACAAAACACAAACTGGGAAATTCAAAGCCAGCTTGTGAACTAGAAATGGGAGAGAAGCAGAAAGGCTCCTAAAGAGTCAAGCATTACTGAAAATACTGGCTTTACATAGATTGCAATAAGGTAGATACCGAAAATAAAGTTACATATTGAGCACCTGCTCAAAAAACCCTATTAAATTGTTTTTATAGCAGACTATAATTATGCTACAATCTTGTTGAACAGGAGTACAGATTACAGGTGTACTTTATTTGCAGCTTTGAAGACAACACTGCAAGAGATCTAGTTTAAAAAAAAATAATCCCAAATCCTGTCTTACAAATAGAGGACATTAGCCTGCACTGACTTTGAAGAGGTTTGTCAGCAAAGTCTGGGAACACTCAGATTAAAACCTGATTGTTAAACTTGTGCTAAAAAACACGAACCAGCTGCTTTCACCTCTCTGTCTAACAGAGATTTCATGTTACCATAATCACTCAAATCAGCACGTTCATGTAGAACAGTTTACTTTGGATCCCTGACATAATTAACTACTAGTTGAAATATTAATTTTGTCCAGTGCTGGAGTTGTATCCAGTATAAACAGCATAATTCCTCTCTCCAATGAGATTGGTTAAACTTTCTTCAGTACTTTCAGGTCACAGAAATCATGATTAAGCTTCACCCACCTGGAAAATTTTTCACAGGGCTTTCAATTCTGAAAAATCCCGCTTCAAAAACCACTTTTTCTACTTCTGGTACCTTCTCCTCATGTGTACAACCATCAGCTCCGTCCTGCTTCATTTTATCCCTCATAGCTGCTTTTATAGCAGCAAGCCGGTTTCGGGCAGCAGTTCTTCCAGCCGCTCCCAGCTTTGGCTTAGCCACTCCGTTTGGAATAGTCTTTTTCTGAAATTGTAAGAAAGTGTAGGTCACATCTGGAAGCTTCAGACAGAAGCAACTGCACATGAACGCTTACACAGCTGCTGGCTACACACAGAGACAGCAACAGGCATGTTGGAGACAAGGTCACCAATCATCTCTGCAATCTCTTGGCCTGCCATTCAGCCATTAAGGTTAGTTTGTGATGACAATAGCAACGATTTTTCATATTAAGTCTGCAGTTCAGAAATACTCAGTACGATTTTTTTTACTTAACAACTCCAGTTAACATTTTTAAAAACAGCGGGATACAGGGACTCCTAGTGGCAGGGAGATAAAGTAACTGCAGGACAGACACCACCAGTCCGCCAAGTCTCTCCTGGCATTTGGCTTTTTCAAAGAAGGAAATTTTGTGTCTTGTACCACCTGTAGAGTTCTGACACTGATGGGCAGCTCACACAGGCTACATTCCTTCCAGTTTCCTGTGCCTGGAGTTTCTTATCGACCTTCATATAATTTTTGGGATTAGCTGAGCAGTCTCAAGGAACTGGATGGAGTTCAGGCGATGCGAATAAGACTTGACAGTCAGTCAACAGAAGCAATTATATATTCCAAACCAAAGACTAGATAAAATAGCTTACATTAAAGCTTATTTTGCAATAAGCAATAACTTATTTTGGATAGTGTCAGAACCACTTGTGCTTAGAGAATTAGTAGTATCATGCTACCCATGGCACTGTATTAATGGGACACCATTATAATTTAGCACTTACAGCTCAAAACTGGCAGTCGCTGCCAAATTCCTGTGCAGTTTCCTCTTCAGTTAGGTCAGTGCCAACACCAGTGGCCCAGAGAAGGTGTTCTACATCTGAAGGGTAAATTTCTATTCTAAACTTAACAGACTTGCCTTACTAGCAAAAGTCCGATGGCTCTCTTGGAGTCATTGTTAATTCTTAGTTCTAATCTTCCTAGCCAAAAGAGGCAACTATCACTACACACACCAGCTAATGCAAACACACTTGGGAGATGCGAGGGAGAGGCCAGATGAGTAAGGCCTTAGAAGGAACCTCCATTTAAGAAGAGTATTCATCACTGCAATAGCAGCTTACTAGTTATTTGAGATATTTCAACACACTGTTACATCTCGATGCCTTAGGAGGCACGCTTCAGGGGCTATTCATACCTTGACAATTGCTTTGCTTGGGACATTAAGCGTTTGCCACTCATTGTCTTGAAGCTTCTTCAGATTATCAAATTTTTTATTCACATCTTCTATCTATTGGAAATCCCAGAAAAGTCCAGGTTTAACTTGCAAGATTTCTTAGATTCACAACAGAACAGTGTTTCATAAAATCAGGCAACAAATTTAAGCGTAGGTATGCATTTAAGTACTTTTGCTTTAAATACAGAAGCAAATTGAACCACCAACAGATATTAAGTATTAAATGTTCTCCTACAGTTGACATAAAGGCTACACTAACATACACAAGCTTCAGATTAGATGACAAGACTGGTATCCTTTCTGTAGTTTAGGGCTTAGTAGGGGAAGTAGATCTTGCTGAACAATTCTATAACGCCTTAAACGAAGGAGCTGGTTTATAACCCGTTCTCGTGCTGAACTTAAGCCCTTTGACAACAGCTGCATTTAAGTAACGTGAAAGAACACATTGCATAATCATTTTTACACCAAACAAGCCCAAGTCTTCCATTACATAGGAAACATGTCATGCAAGCTTGTTTGCTCTTTTAAACTGCTGGCCTGAACAGCTTCCTGATGCAGTTTGTGCTTTTTCGTGCCATCCTGCGACTAGAGACAAAGTCGCTCTGCAGCATGACCTCCTCCCTGACTGATAATGCAGCAGCCTTGTTCTCTCTAGGCTTTGTAATGGAGTCACTTGCCTCATTTGCTAAGTAAGGCCATACAAGGCTTATGTACAGCGGACTGGTCACTGAAGTGACAAGTGCTTTACATCCTCCCTGAAACTCAGAGGACACAAACAAAAAACAAATGCAAAAAAGGGACAGAGTTAGCAATTCTGTTATTCCAAGTTTATCTAAGGGAAAAGGTGGGGATGCTCAGGACAAACTCAAGCTGCTCCCAGATACATAGTAAGCATAAGTAAACCCTGTTATTCAAGTTACAGGTTCTAGCAAAGTTCCCCTCAAATATCTCTGATGTATAAGCAGGTCAAACCCATAACGCTTTCTGGAGGGAATTAAGGACCTACAACTAGGACCTTAACAACAAATCGTCCTTACATTTGATTTAACTAGTTACAAGTTCCTTTGTGGAATGCTGACTTACAAATACTGTCGAGAGCTATTTTTATCTTTTAGAGTATTATATTTCATTCTGAAACCAATGGAAGCATCAAAAGAGAAATAGAGATGAAGGTTTTCTACCACCTAAGCTCACCCCAAAATGTGGGTATTTTAACTTCTGCTTTATGCTCAGACTGAAGCATGGAACCCATACTTTTCAGGTAAGATCTAGGACTTTTCCAAAAGCTCCTAGCTTTTGGTCCAGGTAGACATTGTGACTGTGTAGTCACTCCAAACCAGAATAAGACTTGGCCACAAGCCTTCATTCCAGAGAAAAACAAGATAGACCACAAGAAGACACAACAGATTAACAGGTCCATGAATTCTAAATTGTATACCAGCTGGTACTATGCACCATCAGAAAGTGTTAAACAAGGACCTGTGTTTCTTAAGCTGAATATTCAAAAAGAATCAAATATAGAATCAATCAAAAACAATACTCAAGAAACAGAATTGTTTCAATCCATTGCTCATAAATAACTTCATCAACTTTATTCTAGAAGGTTAACATGTAAGTACATACCTGAAAATTAACCATGTCCCAAAACCCATCTAAGTCTGTACACGTCGTTTCTTTTTCACCCCGTTTAAATTCACAATTATCCACGAGTCCTTCAAACTGTTTAAACCTTTCTGCTATGAGCAGTCTTGTCTGACCAATTGTGGTGCGAATAAGATCTTTAGCTGATAGCGACAAGAAAACAATGAAGTAGATCTTAGAATAATCCATCATCTCACAATTGATTTCAATAAGTATTTGAAGAGCCTGGAGTTTGTTTCTTCTTTAAACTAAGTTCACATATTGCAGACCTGCAATACCATTCAGGCGGGGCATACCTATCCATTGAACTGCTCTAAACTTGCTTCGTTCAAAAAAATGTTACCATCTCCTTAAGTCTTTAAGATAAGCATTGACAAGTCATCTTCGTTCTCCCAGATAACGACACTTACTCAATGTCAAAACCTAATTGTATTTTTTATAAAAAAATCAGCTTGGTTAAAGTTCATACATTTAAATATACTTAAAACTGACAACAGAAGAGCTACTGCAATACGCAGTTTGTTCACTTAAATGAACCACTCTTGTCAGTACTACACAGAAGTTTTAGCATTAGGAGATAAAGCATGCCTTTTTGTCTTGAGGCAGATACAACTCTAAACTTTACTAATACGACTTTTACTAAGTGCTGTAGACAGTGCTATTTTGCAAATATATTCAGATACGTGTACTTCCCTCCGTCCCCTTCAGTTACCGTAACACCCCTTGTAATGCCTATTAGAGTTTAGTCTCACCATCCTCTGGAATGTCCAGCTCAAATTTTCCATCCCACTGGAGGCACTGAGACATCAGCCTCTCTGTCTCAGACTGAAGAATGTTTCTGAAAATAAAGGGATATTTATTAAAAAAAAAAGTCACATTTTGGAGAACTTTCTAATTGCTGTCACTACTTGGGACTGTTAGTGGTTACTACCCTTTTGCCTTCAGAGAAACTACACTGTCTTTGGAGCAAGAGCCATTAGGCTGTTTTCGTTTGCTGACTGGCTGAGATGCAATTTCTTTTCTACTGCTTTCAAGCTTGTGTTCCTTAGGACAAGGTGCCAGTCTCCAGAATTGTATATTCTTTACTTACCCTAGCAATACAAAAAGGGAGATAGGAACATGTGCCTACTCAGGTCACCGCTGACAGACACCAAGCACTGTAAGCTAATCTTTGCAAGATGTCTCGTCACTCATGTTAAGGACCTCAGAACAGAAGACAGGGAAGTGAAACAACTGAACACAAACCTGAAATAGGGCACATCATGCTCTTGCTCTCTTATATCATCTGACCTCATTTCAAGCGCTGTTATATCCGTAGAGACAGGAATTGTTTCATTTGATCTCTGAATGGAAGTTTTCTCATCCGATTCACTTGCTGAAAAATATGAAGGGTATTTGTTCAGAATCCAGCGGAAAACAAAAACATTAGAACAATAAACTAAATGTGAACTTCATACCTTTTTCTCCTTCCAAACTTGTAGTGATTTGCTGTTCTTGAATGCCTTTAGCAGCAGGTAAAATTTGACTTTTTAAATTAGACTCTTGTGCCTCAGCTTCACTAGATTTTTCAACTATATTACTGGGAACAACAACAAAAAAAGTACATTTAGAGTTCAGACACATTGAGAAACTGACATCAAATATGGCCAGATACACCCTACCAAACGGGGCATTTTTGTATCTTACACTCAACACTAGAGAACGCAAGCAATTCCTATTAAAATTAACAAATCTGTGAATAGACACATATGGCACAAGTCCCTGATATATGGGAGCTGCTTTACTTTAAGGCATAGACAGGATTATAGATTATATAGCTTGCTTTGCTGTTGTATTAAGTCCACCTTTGATCAAGCAACATCAGCAACCGTGATGATCAGGTGTTTCAACTCCACAACGGTTTGTTACACAGGGAACCTCTCTATAGAAAGCTGATGTCTTCCATAGCATCAGAGAGGTTCGCTTGCATTTTAGGCCATTAGAAGAAAGAATCTTACACTGGAGATTTCAAAAAATCCCAGAAGGCATTTGGTGTCAAAAAAGCATTTGCCCTCGAAGGAGTCATGGGTGTAACTTTGTAGGTCGCTAATCCATTTAATGGCTGAAACACAAAGTTTTGAGGTGCAAAAGAACGTGTTCTGGGTCTCCCTGGAGCAGAATTGGTTTTGTTTTCCCCTGAGGTCTGTTCCTGTTGAAGTTCTGTTGACAATGAATGTTTAGAATCAGCTGCAGAATCTTTCACCGCTGGATCCAGCTGAGCATTCTTATCCTCTTCATGTTTAGAAGGAATTACCTATAACAGCACAAACAGACAAAGCAAAGACTATATTACCAAATCAATAAATTGTTTACTATAGGCATGGGCTGAATTAGAACAGGACTGTCTGAAAGCCATCAGGAAAGGAACAGTTTCAGGTAAGTCGCTACAATAGCATGCATGCACAGAAGTCATGATTTACCAATGAGCCCAACTGGTTTTGACACTTGCAAATCATTCTAGTAACAAGGATTGCACTTCACTACGAGGAATGCAGCACCCACTGAAGGGCCTAAAGTAGCAGAACACCTCATCAACCAAAACAGTAATTAAAATTAGCAAATGCTTGCTCCCATTGCTAGGGAAAAAGAATGCTTTAAGGTGATAAGCTCCTCAAGAGCAGAATTACTGGCTCCAAATCCAACTACGCCTGTTGAATAATCACGGTTTATACACATACGCTAACCCAAAGGCTGAAGAACAAGCTAAAATAAGCTGATAGCTGAGGAATGCAGCCTGAGACAAGAGCAGTTAGGACCACAGAATGTCCTTAAAAGAGGAGAAAAAGTTAATAAGTTGAATCCGCATTCCTATGAGATGAGTGACCAGTCAGTCATACAGAACACATTTCTGAGACACCTATATTGAGATACTGTTAGCTCAAACCAGCCAAAAGAGCTTAGGTTGTTTTTCAAGAAAATATGCATCTTCAATCCACTGTAAGTCTTGTTATACTTTAAGATACCCCTGGTTGGAATGTAAGCCTTGAGTTCAACTTTTAACACACTTGTAATGAGATGACTGTGGTTAGAGCAAGAGTTTACCAACTGGGAGCACAAAGCAAGTCCTGCCTGTGAAGAGGTACTTACCTGAGCAAAGATGTAAGTGCCTGTGACCGCCTGTCAGTGTTTGTGCATGATTGCACCCGGTTCAAGACAAACTAGAGCACAGCTGCAGTTACAGAAACAGGAGTGGAGATGGGAGGCGTGAGGCAGCTTTCCAGCCCCTCTGCCCCAGGCCTGGAGCGTTGCCTGGGGTTGGTGTGACCCAAGGGCAGGACCCAGCACTTGGCCTTGTTAAACCTCACACAATTAGCCTCAGCCCATCGATCCAGACTGTCCAGGTCCCTCCTGCAGAGCCTTCCTGCCCTCGAGCAGATCAACACTCCCACCCAATTTGGTGTCATCTGCAAACTTACTGAGGGCACGCTCAGTCCCCTCATCCAGATCGTTGATAAAGATATTAAACAGAACTGGCCCCAACACTGAGCCCTGGGGAACCCAGCTTGTGACCAGCTGCCAACTGGATTTAGCTCCATTCACCACAACTCTCTGGGCTTGGCCATCCAGCCAGTTTTTTTACACAGTGAAGAGTACAACCGTCCTAGCCACAAGCACCAGCTTCTCTAAGAGGATGCTGTGGGAAACAGTGTCAAAGTGAAGTCTAGGTAGACAACATCCACAGCCTTTCCCTCATCCACTAAGCAGGTCACCTGGTCATTTCTTAGCTTCTAAAGTCTCATAGCATGAAAAAGCAAGTTTCAAAAAGGAATGAAATGCACAAAATTTACAAATGCTGGATAAAACCAGCAAAGCAGACCTTTTTTATTTTTACTATTTAAAACATCAGACATGAAATATATCATGTAAGAACTTCTTGTCTAATTTAAATCATTGCCCAGATGTTGATTAGTAATCAAGTCATTCATATAAGCAAACTACAACTCATCTTAATTTTTAAAATATGGCAATATAAATACATACAGCTTCTTCCCAAGACTTCAGCTTATTAGTGAACTTGTTGCTTCTATGCTTGAACACAAGTGTATTTGAACTACAATTACAGCTTTTGGCTCTTAAATCAGTTTTACTTTTTTCCATTTCAAATATTAGATGGCCTACCTCCACGCTGTCAGGTTTGACTGCTTTCTTCTGCTTTCCTACGTTTGCTGTCTTTCTTTGTGACTGGTTACCTAGAACAAGAGAAACTCCCAAAGGTCAAAAAGGCATTGAATTAAGACAATCTTTCACCCAAAGACTGCCGTAAAAGTCCAGTAGTTAAATACAGGGAGAGACTGTTTTGTTTCTTAACTAGGAGGTGGCTAGAGGGCAGAGACCTAACTGCAAAAGTTCATTCAGAAGAAAACCTGGCCTAGGATTTAAAAGCCTACGAACAGATGTATCACCAAGAAAGGCAAACAGATTCATTAAGTCATTAGTCTTTAGATGCTGTCATATGCTAAAGATAAAAGTAATCTTATTTTCTTAGTGGCTGAAGAAATAATGGCAAGCCAAATTGAGTTCAGATTTTGAATTTCTATATGGCACAGAATTCCTATGGGTCAGTTGAAACCAATACTAACAACAGCTTTGCTTTCAGCCTAGGGGTTACATTCTGTCATATATAATACAAAGGACACTGCAAAACATTCTGGAGACTATTCCAAGCACAAGAATATAAACTAAAAGTTTCCCCTTCAGTAACCATCACGTTCCCCATATTCTAGTAAATAGACAAACATAGGCGAAGAGAAATTCCTGACCTGAAGAACACAGGCTACCATCTCTTCCAGAGGCATCAGTTCCTGATCACAGACTTAATAATTATATGTCCTTAAACAGTGATACAACAAACTGGCAAATCTTTACCAGTTCGAGTCTTGTTCTTTCCGTTTATAATTACCATATGGATACTGATGCTCCACACTGATGGATTTTATGGGAAACTGTCCAATGTTGATTCCAATATCTTGATTTAAATATTGCAATAGAGTTCCAGATGAGAGTCTACGTGATGCAGTATTTTGTCCTTTTCTTACATGATAATTTGGCATGAGTTACATACAGTCTATCTATTCAAAGGAGATAGTGACACAGCAGAATGCAGTGTGCTGAGACAGTTCAGAACAAGCTGATACGTAACTCTACAGCAGGGCACCTGAGATATAAGCAAGATCCTAAAGACAACAGAGCTGTCTTAGTATGTCATTTGACAACAAGTCTTACAGCAGCATATAAATGTGCATATTTAGTTTCGCTCGCTTATCCAGTATTAGATGGTATCTCTTCACAGCACACTGTTCCAAATACATATCAGGCTTGAGCTACACAAGCAGGTCTATATTCACTGCCTCACTTACCAGCAGTAGCTGTTGTTTTCAGCATCTGCCCAGCTGCAGAGGCGGCAGCTCTGGTGATTCTTGCATTTGAGGTTGTCTGGACTGCAGTCTGCAACACTGTAAGAAATGTTAATTCCAGAGATTTCAAAGCTTAGTAAGAAGCTGCCTTCAAGTAATATAATTGAAAGTTTACATTTTGGAGAAACCAGAAAACTGCACTAGCAATTATTAGTTGCATTAGTTTGCCAGAATCAACAGGGTTTTTTTTGTCAGTTCAGTGCAAGCAGTGCTAAACATGAACAGCACAGCTCAAGCAACGTTCTGAAGGATCTTGATTGAAGATGTTTTTGTTGCACAGTAGTACATCCAGGACCATCAAGGTACCATGCCACGCACAAAGCTTAAGGAACCCTTCTCAGTGTTCCCTGCAATCAGGGTGAACATCGTCCCCATTTTACAGATGAAGCTTTCCAGAGTTACAACTTGCCACGGTTATTTGCACAGCTGGGAAGCTTAAGCAAACCATCTGTGTAACAAAGTGATGGCCTGGTCATTATCTGAAAGTATTCTAAGGTCTGAATTTAATGTAATCTAACAAAGTATTCTTAAGACAAATTGTCCCTGGAATATTTTATAAAATATGACAAGTTCATGCACCGTATTACCCATCTTAAAAATGTTCATCTTTATTTCTTAGTCCTGTTTCTAATATACTTCAAAAACAATAGCATTCTCCTGCACAGAAAAATTTAACAGGAGCTCTATTTCATACTTTCCCTTTTAACATCTGCCTGAAATCTAGCAGCCCCGCTTAGTTACTGTTAATGCTATTCGTGTTTTTAATGTCAAGCTGCAATTCTGTGGAAGCTAGAATGACAAGTTGGGAAAAAATTGCTAGATAAATAACTATAAATTGGATTTATCCAAACATTCATTTCCCTAGTATTTTCATACTAGTGTTTAAATACATATAATGCATATTCTTGATTCAGCAAAAAAGGAATAATCAAGTCTAGCAGATGACAATTTTTCAAAAATGAAATGCTTTAATTATTATGTCAAACACCGATAATAGATCTGTTCAGTATTCACCAAAGGAAGGCACCACTGAAATGTATTTACATAAAGGTCTGCTGCTTGCTGATTTAATTAAATTAGCGATATAAAAGTCATTTCACTCTGAATTACTGAATATCTTGCATTAATGTCAATATTCCACATGATTAGCCTTAAGGCATGGACATCACTGTGCTATCAGGAAGAATTTCTAATCAAAGGTATTCTAATCCCTTAAAGGTGGCATGGGTTGGGCTTTTTTGTTGTTGCTTTCTTAAGAAATTTATGTACTTGTCACATAGAAAGTGACAGACACAGAAGGGGCTGTTGTAAAATATGAAAAGGTAGGATCATACTTGTCATTTATTGAAGACAACCATACATTTACTCAGCTGCACTACTGTGCATCAGAAGTCTGGGCTCCTGCCTCCAACGTTATATGCTAACATGCTTTACCAGTAGGCTATCCTTTTACAAACCCTTTTCAACGATGAGTTACCCAAGTGGTTTCATTTAGAGACCACAGACAACAGTGTATCTGCTGTACAGACAGAAGGAAGACTTCACTAAGAATACAATCATACAATCAGCTTTTCTTCAGGCTACCCACAATACCAAGGAAAACTTATATTTTATTTTGTCAGATATTCTTCATCTTTCCAGGTGAAGTCACTTGTTCTTCTGCAATAGCAGCAGCTACTACATGTGATATTCTTCTTAGAGCCAAACAGAAAGCTCTGCACAGCTCCAGATGCTAAGGCAGCTAGCAGGTGTGCAATTCTGCCTACTGACCTTTTTCTTTTCCCTCTCCCAGGGTTAATAATCAGTAACCAGGATGGCATTAAGTATGATGAATTCCATTTCCTCCAGCCTACAGAGGCAACGAGTACATGCAATACCTAGAGCCACACATGTGGTAACCTGCCAGCTGCTGTCCTTGTCAGAGTTGGTAGGAATAGCCATCCTAAAAACACCTTGTTTCCTACACCCAAGAACATACTGTGGATCTCTCCCAGAGACGTTCTTTGCCTCCCTCCCATAACGTCACAGCTACTGACTCAGGGGAAAAAACCAAACCAAACCCAGCAGCGTGCTTTCAGAATTGGATGTAGGGATCGTACTACTTTCATACCTTTCTCTTTTTCAACCCCTTTGCCTGTATTCATCTGCTTACGTCCTGCTTGCGTAGGGCGCACGCTATGCCCGTTGGCACAGACCTACAAGAGAAGATCATTTTTTGTGAAGTATCAGATTTTCAGCAATGAAGCAGCTTATTTCTTTCCTCATCTTTCTATCCTAAGCTCCAGTAAAACAAGTGGTCAAATAATTTGGCACACAGGCCTTTAAAATAAAGAGAAATTAAGGATTACTAAAATAACTCATTTTAGATACGTTAACATGCATTATCCAACTAATCAAGAATTTGTCAGAAAAAGAATGAAGAAAAATATTTAAGAAACAGTTTCAGTTTACTATGAAGCCAGGTGTCAATTACTGAGGCATCTTAGTACATACTACATGTTTTAAGAAACAGTTCTCAGGAAAAAAAACCATAACATTAACTCAACTCAGCTGTTCCTTTGTAAAATTATGACTGGAATTCCTTCAAATGCATTCAAGCTTTGTAAGGCAAGATTGCTATATTCAAAATAGAGCTGCTTTTAGAGATTACTGCTACTGAAATTTCTCAAACCCCCCTACTTTTTAATACAAGTAATAGCAAAGGGACTGCCAAGATTCACAGTAAAAATATGGCAACGTGGAAGTGGTTTTGCCTTTGAATGGTGTTCTGAGTGGTAAAGATTAATCAGGGGTGATACCTACAGTAATTGCATCTCAACAAAATACATCTCCAGTTATAAGGCTTTGAGGAAAAATTCAATAGAAATTTGCACAATGCTATACACCAGCTTTGGCTTTTAGACACTGGTTTTACATATTTATAATGCTGAGGACAGTATGGAAAACGCAAGGCAAAACCACCTATTGCTGATAAAATTCCCCAACAAAATAAAACAGACAGCTCCATGTCCAGCATGTTGAAAAAAGTATATTCAGCAATGGTGGTCTTGCACAAATTAATGTGAAATTAAACATTTTATGATTTTTAAAGCTTAAATATAATTTCAACTTTATGACATTAAGATGCCAAATAATATTTTGCTAATTTAACAGTTATGTCCACCAGATCTGTCACTGTATAGAGTCCAAGAAGTCAAACTAATATCACAGTTAGGCTAACTCAGTCTTTTTCTTTAAACAGGTGGATAAATAAGGTGCTATGCAATTTAATATGCAAGAATATTTTTAAATTGAACTTTAAACACAAGTGTTCTTTCCTACTGTAACAAGCTTTTAAGAATGCAGTCCATTTGCTGGGTCGTCTGCAACTTTTTGCTGCTAGAATGTGATCTACAAGAATGAACTGACTTTTTATAATCTGCATTCATGACACACTCAGCATTCAAGAGATTTGCTGGTTCTCCAAGCCAAAACCAAAGTATTAACTTCAGTCTCACTACTACCTCTACTCCTACTTGCAGTCCCTCTTGACTACAATAATTTGCACTGAAAAAGGATCCTGGAGATCAGTGCACTTCTCTGTATTTGTACTGACCTAAATCAAACTCTCTGTAGTTCAGTTCAGCACAATACAGTCTATCAGCTTGCTGAAAGCTTTTCTGACCCGATTTGTCTTTCTCAGCAGGCAAACCTTAGAGACAGCACTCAACATGCAAGCATACAACTCTGAGTTATGGTCTGAAAGATAATTGCCACCTTTTCTCTAAATTTATTTGCTGAGGTTTATGTAAAAAAGCAAACCATAGAGTGCTTGGACACCGCTGGTATCACAGTTTTTTCTTCTTGGATCTTGGCCTTTGATCGAGTAATCCTCCCAGAGAAAGCAGGAGCTGCCTGGAAACATCCCCAAGGAACAAGAGTTAAACTCCTTTCCCGCCCTCCCTGCCACTGTTAGAGTGGGCAAAAAGCCCAAGTGTGAAAAGTAACACGCCCGTGCAAAATGGGTCAAGTGTATAATTTGAAAAACTTTCAAAGTCAAGTGGGCTAAATAGGAACAAGTTACCAGTTCTAAAATAACTTAGCTGATTCATTTGTAGATGAATCCTGCCAGTTTTTGTACTAAAAACATAGTCAGAAGTACAAAAGTCAGCATATCACTATTTCCAGCTTCATTTTAAAGAAGAGCCAAATTACTCCTTTATTATACCTTATTATAAAATAAATATATATAAAGTGTTTACAAAATAAACTGTTTATTCAGCATAACACACATAATTATTCAAATTTCTGTTTGTATACAAATAGTATACTACATATACTTAGTTTAGATATTTAATATTCCTCTTATTACCTTCTCTCGTGGCTTCACTATCACTGGATCTTCAGGTGCAAGTGAAAGGAATCCAGGTGCAGTTGGTCTGTATAACCCAACTTTAAACACGCCCTTTTTTGCTTTCTCTCTCTGCTCTCTCAGTTTTCGAAGTTCCTTTTCTTCTTTATACCGCTGGAGCATTTCCTTGCGTTCATTAATCCTGCTGGTGGCTACATTTGTAGATTGCTCTGAAGCAGAGATGGACAACAGACATGTTAGAAAATCTTGAAGATATTTTTCATCAGCCAACAATCAGCAAGTCAGAACATTTCAAAAAAACTTTCCCAAGATAGAAGAGGACCATGCTAAGTCAAAGAGCAAAAGACTGTCTGGAATCTGTGCTTGCAAGTTTCAATTAAAGTCTTACAATGCAAATACGTGGGATCTATTAGCTTGCTAAAAGCTTAAATTCTCTTAATTGTTTTAACCCTTCCCACTAAAAGAGTATTCAACGGTAAATTTCAGCTTGCAAATACACATCCCCAGATCTCCACCTGAGGGATACTGTAAATTCATCTCCATTTTACAGCATACAAGCTGTTCCTGCAAGGTTACTAACATTAAAATTAACACTTTTACTTATTTAGTTTATTTGTATCAGTTTCTCTAGTCAAACACTTAACATCATTGAAAGTGGAAGTTTAGGTCAGCTTTAGATACCAAAGCCCACCTCAAGCTAAGAATAAATGAGGCACAAGTTATATGAAAGAATAAAATCTTAAGATGATGCCAAACTTAATTACATGCCTATCTGAAAAAATAGTCTCTACTTAAAATTTATTGAAGATAATAAAGATATACATTTCTTAAATCTCATATTTGACATTATTACATAGGGATTGCACTCCTTCCTCCAATAACCTTCTGCTATCAAAATACTGAAGGTGAAATATTTCTAAAGAAATCTGTTGACAATTCTAAAGATTAACTTAATTCCCTATGTCATAAGGATCCAGGAGAGCCAGGGAGGCAGAATTCAGAGTATATGCAGGTCCTATTTTCTGGGAGAAAAGTAATCAAAAATCTAGCAATTTTAAAAATAAAAGTATACCATTTATTTACCCATTTATGCTTATGTATACCCAATTATAATATACAATTACCCATTTCTAAGCATACTTTAAGCAAATAACAGACACGAGTTATATGTTAGATGAGATTTTAGATCCAGGTTTTTCACTTCTGGAATGACAAAGCAATCATTAAGAGACTTCCCACTGAATATTAATAGCTAAATGCATTCTTTAGCTGCTGCAGACACATCAGAGCAAAGCCTCATTCATACCACCAGAGCAGTGAGGAGGTTAAATCTATATTAAGACTTCATTTTCTTCATTTTTCTTAACAGTTAGAAGAACTGGTATCAGTCATTGTTTTTTAGATCTTAAACTTTCAAATTAACCTTCAAATTAAAAAAAAGGTCTTAAAACTTTGACTACAGTTAGGTTCCCGTGATAATGTTACCAAATCTACTTAAAGACATTTCTAATAATTTAAAAAAAGCTTTATAACAACTTTACTCACTCTGTTTTACACTGCTGTTCTCTTGAAAGCATATTTCACTCGTCTCATTTAGTTGAGAAATTCCCCTCTTTGAGAGCTGAACATTGACATCTGCCAATCCAAACTGTCTGCCCTTTTCAAACAACTTGTGTCTGTTCTCCTTTTGAAGCACCGATTTTCTGCGAGCAACTTTTGTTCTGAGGGCTTCTGTACTCAAATCTTTCTTGTATCGACTGGCAAACTGGGAGGTAGCAGCCATCTTGATGAGCCTAGGAAAAAATCATCATGATTAGGAAAAATGCTGTCATGTTTTGGTTCGCCCTTTTCATTAGAGTTTACATGTTACTAACAAAGAAAGCCCTTGGTTCTTCATTTCTGTATGTGTGCCAGAGAAAATGCAAATGACAATTTCAGTAATGAGTCTTCATTATTTCTCTTTATTTTATGCATTCAAGGGACTAATTTGTTAAGTGGTGACCAAGTCTGACACAGAATTAGTAGGGGACACTGTGTCACTGCCAGGGATTGTGCTCCTGGTGTGTTTTCAACACAGATGTTTTCCATGTTAAGGAGACAAGCAAGTAAATGACGAGGTTGTAGGACAATACTTGGAAGCGACATTGCCACTGAGCCTTTAGATTATACCCTATCTGATGGCAAGGCATTTTTGTCATGCATCAGAGTACTTGGCGCCATTTCCCAACCGAGTTTCCAGGATGCAACTGCAACACAATAGCGTTTATTTCAAGCAGGATTCCTCCCTAATTTTTCAACCTGAGGAAGACTCGATGCAAACGTCAGTTGGTCCGTACAGGCTGTGCTAACAGCAATGTAAAAAGCTCCATCCCCTGCATCCCACTGAAGCCTGCCTCGTTGACCGTTTTCATGCTTTCTTCTGGAGAGAGGGCAGAATCAGTTCTTGCAATTGGCCTTACGCTATCTGCCACCTCAACCAGGGTCTTTTAGAAATCTCATCTTCCGCTACTTATAGAAAACCGCTTTACAGTAAGGAGGGCGATAGGGCTAAACCAAATAGCCAACAATTACTCACTGACCAGTAAATCGGCCATTTACTGAGGTTCTTAATTTCAAGACAGCAAGTTTTAATCAAGCTAAAGGACTCATCAGTGAACTAGACTGAGATGATCAGCCTTGACTATGGGTGTACAGGATTTCTTAAAGTCAATCCCTTCCCCCTCCATTTGCTACCAATGGCCACAAACACCACCAGCCCCCTAACTCAAAAACCCAAATGTCAGAAGAGAGGACCAAAATAAACAGAACGCGTACAGAAATAAATAAGAATGTACTCTTAAACTGCATATACTTCTGGAAAAAGCAAGCAAGGAAAGAACCTGAGCTATTGTAAAAAGGAATACAAAGTCTCATCAGATACCATCGCTGCTGGCAGCGGCAGCTCCGTGTGCCCCACTTCATGGCAGTATTTACATACTGAGTAACTTGCAGAGCACGAACAATACCTGCACAACCACCTGGAATTGCTTGGAATAGATATTGGAGGTAACATATGAGTCTGAAATCTAAATGGGTACATTTTGCTTCTTTTTTTCCAATACATTCAAGTGCTGTAGGAGAGCAAAATGGTCAATGGAAGTGTAAATGAGCAAATGGAAATAAAAAGCTAATCTCAGCTTAATGCACTCAAATCAGAGACTGGATCTCTTTTACATAATCCTGGAAGAGCTGGTACATGCTTACATTTCATCCCACATCTTGCATTTCAACTTTCAGAAATTGATTAAAGCGGCCAGTTAGTTAACGATTGCAAATGATCAGACTAACTCTGCTGTAGTTCATAGGTCATATTTGCCTTGCTTGACATGTAAGTCACTAAAGAAGGTTAGTTCATGACCATCTCCAGTAATCATCTTTGGACTGATCTTTTGAGTAATTCCTACAGGAAACCATGAAGAAAACAGTTAATGGTAATATATCCCATACTATCTATCTCCTAGAAGAAGCAGGCTTTTTGAGCCCAGTGGATGAAACTAATTTCTAAAAGCAGCAGCTAGCGTCCAGACTCTCTACTCATCCTCTGTGGACTTGCAGGACAAATTCCCTGTGCCTAGGACTCCTTAAACATGCTTTAAGTACAGCCAGAGCCCTCTGAAAGCACCTTAATGGAAGGTCACATACTCTCTATCCACAGGATATACATTGTTACCTATCAGGCAAGCTTACGGAAAGCTGCATTTGCCTTAAACACTGATAAATATTTAACACATTTAAAGGATTTTTATGCTCTACCTTCTACTTGGAACAATATTTTCCTAGTTATTGTAGTGTAGTTCCACTTAAGGGCTTCTCCCATGAGTAAGCCTCAAGAGCAAGCAATCTACCTTTCAGTAAGTAATCCTGCAGCAGAATTCATCTATAACTCGAAGAGGGCAAATATAACGTAAGCAAAGATACAGACAGAACTTCCCACAAAGGTATTATTAACTCATACCCCAGGTCAGCAAAAGCAATGCAAGCCATTACCCATGATCGCTTTGGGCCCATTAAAAGTGTACGGCATGCCTAATGTCCTAAACATCTCAGTAGAACAGAAATATCCGCCTCCTTTTCTTTACAGGTTACGGTTTCTGCATGGTACCTTGCCTAAACAGGAGTCTAAGGGATTAATTGGCATTTAAATTGGCATAAATTCAAGACTGGTAGCAGGAAAGGGACAGAGAGCTTAACCAAAAGGAAAGGCTTGGGACTGGCTGGCCTCTGCTACCAAAATTAAAGTTGAAAAGTTGGTTTTTATAAAGAAGCAGTGAGGGAGAAGAACCACTTTTGACGAGCAAGGCCACAGGAGCCGGAGGATCACCTCGCACGGGTAACACAAACACATAGGCGCATACTTCGTGTTTTTAGCCCGGATAGCGACGAAGTAGAGCAGGAAACGCAAATATCGCTGTTTTTAAAGTGGAAACCCGGTAAGTTCAGGTGTTGAACAAGGCCCAGGCTCGGCGGTTCCGAGCCGGGGCCCCGGACAAGCCGAACAGCCCAACCCTCCGCTCCCCGTGGCGGCTCTGGGGGCGGCCGCAGCTGCAGCCCCTCAGCCCCCTCTCCCTCGCCGCCTCATCAGGGCGGCTCGGAGCGGAGCCGCCGCCGCCGCCGCCGCCGCCGCCGCCGCCGCCACCACCACCACCACCACCACCGCCACCGCCGCCGCCGCCGCCGCCTCCTGGCCCGGCCATTTTCGCCCCCCGGCCCCGCCGTACCTGCGCCGACCCCCACCACCTCTTCCTCAGCTCTTCGGCCCTGCGGCCCGCCTCGGCAGACTTTCAAATCTCGCCTGCCAACGCTCATTGGCCAGTCCTGGCCCGACCGCAGGCACTCATTGGTCCGCTCCCAGCCGACCGTTGAGGGGTGGATCTGAAATCGCAGAGAGGGTTGTTTATTGGTCTCCCGTGATCCCCATGCTTGATACTCATTGGCTGCGCTAAGCATCTCCCCCCTCGCACTTGCCGCTCGTTGGTCGGCGGAGTGCGGGAGGCGAGGCTTTCCTCTGGTGCCCCGCCCGCCGCGGGAGAGCCGCTCTAAGATGGCGGGCGGCGGTTACCTGAGGGTGGAGGTGGGAGCGGCGGGGGGCTGCACCCGGGCTTGTGGTGCTCTCCCGCCCCGCAGGGACCCAGGAGCAGGATGAGGGGTCCCCGGTCCTCGCATCTCCCGGCAGGTCTATGCCCGTACCTCAGTAACCTCGCTGTGCCGCCTCCTGAGGGACCAAACCCGGCTTTACACAGGCCTGAGGTGGAGCCGGGCTTTGCTGTCCTTATATTCATCCCCTCCTGCGTCTGCAGGGTACGGGCCCTGCTGTTTGCTGGGGTGGGTTAGGTTTAATGCGATCCTCACCTGTAAGACAAGTTTTGTTCTGCGTTTGTTTATGAATTGCAAACCGCAAAAAATGCTAACAGAGAAACCAACCACTTGGTGGCACTGCAAAAATGTAGACTGCATTTGAAAGAAAAAGCGTTGCTGAACGGGGAAAAGGAGTGATGGTAAGTGAGGGAGGACAACCATGCAACAGCCTAAAACGCAGGGCCTCCGTATGGCGTTACAGTAACACGTCAATAAATTTTTATATAAATGTGGTAATGGTGGATGGAGACTGCAATAAGTGGATTAAAGGTAATTCGGTCAGAGTGCAGAGCTGTTTCCCCGCGGTAGCAATTGGTCTTGCATCGTTGGAGAGCGGCTCTGTGCAGCAGGGGTTGTAGTGGCCAGGGGAATGTCACCCCCCAGTTCCCTGTATAGACTGCTGGGATTACAGCAAAGATTTGCAAACATTGGCCATCCCGACTAATCCTGTCACCGATTTCCTATAGGGTAATAAAAGGTTAGTGTGGAGGTTATTGACTGGAGCCACGTTCCCCAATGGTATGAAAAAAAACCAGTTAAACAACAGAGCTATGGGAGTTTGTATTTGTGGACTCTGCCCAGAGTCCAAACCAATGCAGTCCTTGGTGTCTGCTGCTTTTTGTTACTCCCCTTTTTCTCCCAAACCAGTGGAATTTGAGAGCATTCAGCAGTTCTACCTTATGATATCAGGATATAGTCCAATGACGTGAGCCATGCCGTACCACAGGGTTTAGGGAAAAGATGAGTTTAGGAGTGTCTTCCCAAAACCCATATTTTCCTGCTGTATATCTGCATCTGAAGGATTCCTTTGTGCTGAAACAATACTTGGCTGCTCCTTGGAGCATCTAGACTGGTGCATTTCCTAATTCCCACTCGTGGATGTTGACACTGAATTTAGGAGCGTGGCTACACTACAGCCGGGGCTTTGATCTCATCGGCTCAAATAACATCGGCGATAACGCAGCAGTATGCACTTCAAAGTGTGCACCTCCGCTGGCTGTTACCTGAGCTAGCTCGGTTAAAGCTCAGCACGCTGTGGTGACACCTTCCACTAACAGCATCTAGGTCACCGCAAGGGCCTTGATGTATTTGAATGATTTTAAAGTATTGCAATGTCAGTTTAAGATAAAACACAGTAACGATTTTTTTCAGCCAAATTCCTGATTGCTGCTGATTTTATTGTGTTAAGAGGAATGAACATCATACCATTTAATAGAGATAAGCAATATGAATATATAAACTCATTATCCTGTACCGATATTACACATGCCTGAAAGATTAACCGTGCCGTTCTCATACAGTCCTGATGATTTTATGATAATACGCCTACATTTTAGCCACTGAAGCTTTGAGAACCAATTTGAATTTATCTATTTCTTGACAGTACAACTGTCATTATCGGATACATTTTGTACCAAGGAGCTAATTACGTGGAAATCTGCTAACTTGCTCTTGCTACTCTTCATTTGTTCACATGGGATATTGTTCTTTGTGAGGGTAATTCCTCCCATCCATGCACAAATGCGCCTCCCTGAAGAGCAATATGGAGCACGTAGGGAAACCTATCTCCAAATTTAGCCCTGAAATAATTACAATTTCTGAATATATTTGTCATGCAGCTCAGGCAAATGGAGTTATAAAGCTGTAGCCCACAGCATCACATACTTGCCATTCACACAGAGTCAAAGAAAAGCCTCTGGAGGCAAACGACAGTATGTGGAGCCCAGCATGACGCTGCAGGGGGCACAGGGAAGTCCTCCTGCCAAATTTAATTCACAGCCTCTTGATCAAGGGTTGTCCAGCAAAACCATAACAACTCGTTGGCTGCTGTTCCCACTTCTGCTTATGCTTTTCATCTGAAGTGGTTGCTAGTTTAAAAACCAGAACAGATTCTAGGAACAGAAAACAGAAGCTAAATTCCTGTCTTACAACAACTAGGAAGCAGAGTTAAGCCTTCTGCTGCATTTTTTTTCTCTGTTCTTTGGGTTTAATTTCGCACAGTAGCACGTTTTTAACAGGAGTGGGAGATAGCCAGCCACCAAACCATAATGTAGCCTGGGAGGAGGATATGGCCTGAGCAGGTAGGAGAGAGACGCATTTGGACTCCCACCAGGATGAGCTTGGAGAGCATCTTCCTTCCCCTGGGTACTTGCTCTACCACTTAGGTTAGCACATACAACAAACAACATCAAATGCAGCCCACGCTGTTAAAAACAAATCAGTAACCTTGTTCTGTTCCTTCAAAGAGCACTTTTAGACTCCCACAACCCAGATGCGTGGGCCCGGGGTCCCACGCTGATGGAAGCACCTACGTGCTGGCTCTGCACAGCGAGTCTAATGCGTCCCTTGTTTGATGTTTTCCCACAACCAGGTCTCAGCTTGGCAGGTGGGAGGTTCTGCTTGCCCTTGGGAGGTGTCTAACACTCTCCAGGCTATAAACAGAAGAGGTACCCGACTCTGGGTATTATACTGCACTCTGTCAGCCTGACACCTGACAGCTAGATGTTGTAGCACATTTATAAACTCCCAGCTTTCACTGGAGCTAGTCTAAAATGCAAACTAGCACTCTTATAATGCAAAGTACCGTTGGAAACAAAGCCTGAGTAGTTTTTATGTCAGCGTACCTTTACATCCTCTGTTATTTACAGTGCATTTACACCGAGTGTTCCCTGCTGTTACAGATTTCAGTCAAAAACCAAAAACGTGCTCTAGCGCTACAGGTGAAAGCATCCTGCAGCTGGTTTCATCCTCCAAGGACCAAAGCCACATTCTTAAGGAAACCACATTTGTTTCCAAACAAACTCAAACCTCATTTGTTTTCTTCCATGGGGAAGAGGGGAGCGGGAATTAACCCAAGAACCAATGCTGGATTCAACCATAAGCCACTGCTGAGCTGAGACCAAACTTTTTGTTGTTTCCAGGGGCTTTGGAGTGGGTTACTTTGGGTGAGTTGTACTTTTATCCCCTTTAGCAAAAGCAGATGAAGAAATCACTTAGTGCAGTGGTATTAGGTGATGCTTCAGCAGTGTTAAGTAGGTTTCTAACTGAGTTAGGCCAGGACCATTGCATTTTCATTTGAAATGAACCTCCTTTTCCCTAGCTTAGATAAGACTTCTAGTATTTTTTTATTAATATTTTGGCTTAAAGCCTCTATGTATTTTTTCTCAGAATGAGTCTCCTTTGTGTCTGCATTGCCCAGAAGCAGAACATCTTGTACGGAAGCTGGATGCGACTGCTGGAGTTAAGTGTTTCACAGCTAAAATAAATGCAAAGGCAGTAAGGAACGGCCTGGTTTAGAGAGTACAACAACACAAAGCTTTGAGGAATATGACCGTTAATTAAGATGGAAACAATAAAAGAGCTATAATGGCTTGGTTAATCCCATGTACTGGGACAGAGTTAAACTTCTCCAGGCCTCGGATAAGATAGGACTGGGTTTCTTTATCTATTGTTTTTTTAATGTTCAAGGCTACAGAAACGCAAAAGTGCCAGATGGCCATGTAAGCTAAACAGTGTGCAAAATCTTTCTTATATTATCACTAAATGCCCTGGGGGGGCAGGGGGAGAAAGGTTGTTTAATCATTAGAAGTCACTTAGCAGCAAACGGCATTTAGCCAGCCACGAACATACAACAAAAAATTGGGTCCGTACCGTTGTGAGGCTTTTTTCTGATATGACAGGGCACATATTTCAACCCCCTTTAAGTCAACTGGTGATATGTTGTGTGTCAGCGTGTGTCACTGAACTCTGGTACCATGCTAGTAAGTAGGGGTTTTTTTCCATGTGCACAAAAAAATCACCATGGTCCTGTACCAAAATACAGAATTTTCTCCTGGAACACATGAAGCTACTGTGTCAGCAGCAGCTAAATCCGGCTGTTGTTCCAGGGTTTTGTTACGGTCCAGAGGAGAAAGTACTGGAGGGATGAGGAACTGTAGGTTGTCTTTTCTGTCCTGTCACTGATCTGATATTTGACATTCAGCAACTCATTTCACCTCTATCTTCCCTCCCGTCCTTGCTTTGTCTTTGTATATAGCAGCCGTAGTCAACAGGGACTCCAGAGACTTTGGGAGATTCATCTCAGCCATCTGAGATGCCATGTTAATGTGATCCTGTGCCTTGGCTAATTAGCTCTGCCCCTCGTCAGGTCTACTGGGCACAGTGCTGTGCTTACACACTTATACTACTTTTTAGCTTGAGAATGGTCTCAAGGATCTTCTCACAGTATTGCATTACACAGAATAAGTAGTGTCTCTGCTGCTGCCCTCCTACAGGTCAGAGAAACCCGGCCTTGTCGGTTTGCTAGCCCTGCTGTCACCCTGGATCATCCGTGGTCCCCTGCAGGGACATTGCATCCCTCCCCGCTTCCCTCTAAGCAGAAACGAACTGCTGAAATCTTCTTCTGAGGAGGGGGAAGGCTCCTTCTTGCAGGAACCCCTTAGGCTCAAGCTACCATCTGGCGCCACTGCTTAATTCCCCTTTTCCCAATGCCTTCCCTTTGCATTTCACTCTTGTTCTCAATACATTTGGTTTTGGAGGACTTCTCTGGTGCCCATCTTTCTCTCCCTGCAGGCTGACAGCTTCGCCAGAACAGCAGAGAAGATGTCAGGGGCAAGGGCGATCCTTGCGTGACAAAGCACTGCCCAGGGTCTGTGCAGCTGTGCCTCCGAGGGTACGTCTACACCGGGAACAGCAGCTCAGGTTTTCCTCTGTCGAGGGCAGCATCTGCACAGCTGATGGCAAAGGGTACTTAGTGATTGTGCTGGGGAGGCAACACTGGCAAAACAAGCTAGCTGGCAAGGCTGGCACAGCGCTGGTGGAGTTCCAGTACCCTGAAAGACTACCCCTTCACACTCCCAGTAACCTCGCAGCAGCTCTTCAGCCCTGCAGTCAGGAGTTAAGTAGACTTTAGAGCCAGAAGGTCTATAAAATGAGTTTCTTTGGCCTCCTGCAGAGGACTGTATAGATTTTTAGCCTGTTATCACCATACTAATTCCACTCGTAAGCTGCCGGTGCCAGGCACCAGGCTGAGAGCTGGCACCCCCACTTGCTTTCAGTGCCACATTGGTTGCTAAACCTCACAGCGACAGGCACCTCAGCGTTCAGGTCCCAGCCTGGGGAGACTGCTGAGGCACTGAGGATAGCTGCGGGACCAGGAAGGGTGGCAGAGAGGAGCCCCGGGAGCCCCGAGGAGAGCTCCCGGCCCCGAGGAGACCCGGGGAGCCCCCCGGGGCCCTGAGAAGAGCTCCCGGCCTGAGGAGACTCGAGGAGCCCCGGGGGCCCTGAGAAGAGCTCCCGGCCCTGAGGAGACCTGAGGGGCCCCAAACCGGGCCCCCGCGCTACCCGCCCGGCGCGGCCGGTGCCTGGCACGGCGCGGGGGCGGCCGCCGCTGCCGCGGCCCTCCCTCCCCGGCGGGCCCGGGCCCGTCCCGCCCCGCCCCGGGCGCGGATTGGCGCGGCCGGCGCGGTCCCTCCCGCCGCCGCGGCTGGGCGCAGGGGGGGGGATCCGGCCGAGCCGAGCTGAGCCTAGCTGAGCCGAGCCTGGCGGCTCCGCGCAGCTCGCCGCCGGGACTCCCCCTCCTCTCCGCGGGAGCGCGGCCGGCCCCGCTCTGGGTAGGCTTATCGCGGTGCGGCGCGGGTCGCGGGGGGGTGGGGGGGGCTGGTCGGCTAGGCTCAGCTCGGCTCGGCTCGGGGCGGCGGGCTGGGGCGGGCAGGTGGGCGGCGAACAGGCCCCGCACTCACCGCCCGCTCTCCCGGCCGGCCATGGCGGCTTCGGGGGCCGCCGAGGGGCCGCTGGCCGCACGCCGGCGCGGGGTTGCGCGGCGCCGGGCCCCGCGGAGGGCACCGGGCCTCCTCGCCCGCCTCCCCCGCCGCCAGCCGCACCTTCTTGGGTTTATTTTATTTTATTCTCGGTGCTCCCCACTGCGCCGGCACCCTTCTTCTCCCGTGTCGGAGGGGGCCGCCCCCCGCGTTGTGCTCCGTCCCTGGCTCCGCTGGCAGCGCTCCCGGGGCCTTCCCGCCTCCCGGCGGGCCCGGCCCGGCGGCTCTGACAGCCTGAGCCCACGGCGGTGAGTGGTGGGAGCTCCGTGGGTGCCGGGTCCCGTCTCCTCTCCACGACCCCGGCCAGGCCTGCGAGTCGCGGAGCATCCCCCCTCCCCAGCGGTTGTATGACGCGATCGTCCCGCGGGGCGACGACCCACGCGTGGCTGAGGTCGCGGGGGTGGGAGGTTCTCGGGGGACGCGGGGGTCGTCCTAACACACCTCCCCCCCCCCCCTTTTTGTGGGGTATGGTCTCTTTGTGGGCCTGCGGGTGAGCACGTAGGGTTTCTCTTTTAAAAACAACAAAACTCCCCAAATCCACATATTTTTCCCCAAATTTTGATCTTCTGACTACTGTCACTTCCTGATCGTGTTTGTCCGCACAGCTTACCCCGTGCTTCATCCATCCATCAGCCCTTCAGAGGCAGGATTGTGAAGCTCGGTAAGCGTAAACAATGATCCAAAAATAAAGCTTTAATCATTATTAGATATTGTAGATAATACTTCTAATAATGCATTCACAAGGGGATGTTGTAAGAACCTAAGGAAAGGTTAAAAGTACAATTAGGGTGGAAGTGATTTCTTCACAAAATTACTTCCTTCGAGGCCTTACTCCAAACAATAACTAGCTTTTAATTTCTTCAGTAAGCTGAGGTTATCGACTCGTGCCTTCCAGTTGGAAAAAACCATCTTGTATCAGCGGCAGAAGTGGGTCTGACGCTCGTCCTGCGAGGTGCTTTGTACAACGCCCAACAGCAGCGTGCGTCTCTCCGCTTTTAAATAACCGGGTTGGATGGGGCTGTAAAGCGCAGCCACAGCAGCTCGGGGTTCGTTGCGGGCTGTAAAACCCGCCTGCGAAGCTGTGTAAATACTCCAGTGGTTAACCCTGCTGTGCTGCGTGCTATCTCGGCTATGCCGCAGCTCTCAGTATCCAGTTTTGGTAGCTGGAGATATCCAGGCTAGCTTTGAACGGGCTAACGTGTGGCGCAGGCTCGAGTTGTGAGGCTTAATGAGTGTTTGCGTAGTGCTTCGTGTTTTCTCGGATGAAAGGTTTTACATAATTGGCCATTCTAATTGTCTGTCACCCCTAGAGAAGAGCCAAAAAAAAAAAAGGGAGGTGGGGGGGGAAGCGTGGAGGTAGGCAGTTGTTTTGGAAGTCTAAAGTCTAAACCCGTAAATGCCTGTAGGTTGTTAATGTTGTTACTGCTTAACGTGGAGGCAGCAAAATGAGTGACTAAAAATTTTTTAAATCCAGTTTTGTCCTCCTTTTGAGCCATTTGACCAGCATCGTCTGGACAAATGACATCCTGCTTACACTTGAGCTGCTTGTTCTTCAGTGCCCAGAAGAATTCCTAATGCGACTCCAGTTGCACCGGCATTGCGTGTTTTTTAGTTTTGGGTTTTTTTTTTTTTCTTTTTCCCTTGAAATCTTAACTGGAAGCCTTTTACAGTGTTTTGATTCCTTTTTAATAAATGGCTAATCCCTTGCTGCAGGGGTTGGGAGTGTTTTGAATGCAGCGTTTTTGGGTCCTGAAGGGAGGGGGAAGGGAGCGACTTGTATTGCTTTCCAGCAGCCACCCGCCTTCCCCGGGCCTGAGTGAAAGAGCCTTATTGACTGGTTTTGAAGGTAATGTACCCAATTCTCCTCTTACATGCTAAACCCATAAATTTGCTGTAGTGCAGAGCCTTTGAGGGAAAGAAATGGAATGTCGGGGAGTTCTGGGCTTCATCACGAGCAGCCGGTAACAAAGGCAGTGTCTGTTAATTGCATTGCGCTTATCAAAATCTCCCCTTCTAATGACAAAGTTCAGTTTTAATAGGTGTGAAAAGTTGTGGGATTTGATTTAATACCAGTGTCTTAAAATCATCTTGCACATTCCGTATGACTAAGTTGTCTCTTTCATATTTAACTGGAGAATGAGCAGAGGTTGAGGAGGAAGCTGCATACATTTCACTTGCACTAAATGCTTTTTAAAATCCTTTCTCCATTTAGATAAGGATCATGAAGAAGCGTGAGTGACTTGTCAAGTGCTAAGCTGCAACTGATTTTCTTGCTGACATATAAAACATCTTTGTGTGTCCCTTAAAATTGGAAGCTCATCTTGTAGCGTGCTGTGGACATGTGCGACGGCGTTGGTGAGCTCTCCGCTGGCTTGACTAGCAGCTAGCAGCAAGGGTGTGCATTCACAGAGACTTGCTTGTGGTTCCTGTGCCGGGAAGGGCTACAGTTTTGGGGTACAGAGGTGCCAAGGTGGATTTTTGGTGCTGTGAGATTGAATATTGTGTAGTAGACGCACGATACTACTTGGGTTCTAACTGCCCTTGAGGTTCCAGGTGTCAACACGTTCATCATAACGTGTTATTTTCACGTCTCGCTGCCCTGTAGCGTAACAAAAGAAGCAATTTGGTGTAATCCTCAAACACTGGTTGCTTTATTACTAGCAGAACTACCATATTTCAGTATTCTGTTGCAGGTTTGACACCTGATTTTGGAGAAGATAACAGCTTTTCCTGTACCTGGTAGTTGAGTCTGTAAGGAAAATAGGACTGGTCCTAAGCCTGTGATTAAAGATAACGTAGCTTTGGAAGCATGCACTTCTCTTGTCTGCTGCTTTTTTTTGGCTCTTGTGGGTTATTTGGTCATTGGATGTATTACAAGATGTTCCTATCCATACGTTTAAGCTTTTGGAGAAGACCTTAGTGAAAGTTGCTGGTGTTAGATCAGCTTCCCAGCCTTGTAAGCTCTGCAGTAAGGAGGGCACAGCAACGCTGCTTTGGTATGCGTGGCTGCTCAGTTTTTATTTGCACCATGTTTTACTGGTTTTGTTTTTTTAAGTTGTTTTATTTCTACTAACTTATTAGTCTTAGAATATGTTAAAGTCGTTGGGGCAGACTTTTTAATGTATGAATGATGTCCTTTTTAATGTATCTTTTTTTCCACCCTTAAAATATGAATGGGGATAATTGCCCATAGTGCAGATTGTGGCTGTAGTTGTGGGATTTGTATTTGGAATTTGCGTTTGTAGTTGTGGAATTTGTGTTTATTCCCCAAATAACTTTTTTTTTTTTGTTCGGTTGTGGAAGCGGAATATCTGCTGTATCACTTGCTAATCCTGCTGTTGCAGTCTTATGCCTAGAGCATAACTGGAGATGTATTTACCACTGTAGGCATGGTGGTTGGCTTTAATCTTGCTATTTTGAGTATCAAAAGCAGAGAAATCACAGCAGGACTGGCTTTGGTATAGAGTGGGCTCATGCGACTCCTGTCAGTGGTCGCCTGGACAGCCGGTTTGTGACAAAACCTAGGTGCCGGCAATGTCATTGCAATGGGTATCGGAGGCAGATAGACTAAATATAGCTCTGGTATGCATAAACAAGTTGCACTTGCACCTCCTGTTGCAGTACAGAGGTAATATGAACATTTACATAGATCACCTTCCTACACATTGGAGGTTCAGCTACCTCTTTCGTAGCAGCCACATGACTACTTAATGCTGGAGAGTAAAAATACACTACAGAGGGATGCATAAATGGCTGTTAAGAAAATGTCGGCTTTTTTAAAAAATAAATATATTGCTCAGAAATGGCTGACTGGTGTCTTGGGGTGCAGAAAATAGTACTGCTCTGTCTGCAGATCATAGCAAAGTAATGGCATTTAGGTAGCATGGAGGCCGAATTTCTGCCAGTTAAAATCTTGCTGCCCTAATGTGCCATTCTGTACAGTGCTTGGAAGCTAATATACGATGTTCTTCTGCCTTGCAGCAAAACAACTAGCGATTAAAAATTCAGCAGATGTTGTGGATCACTTAA
The DNA here is from genome assembly GCF_949628215.1 of Phalacrocorax aristotelis. Taxonomy (NCBI): domain Eukaryota; kingdom Metazoa; phylum Chordata; class Aves; order Suliformes; family Phalacrocoracidae; genus Phalacrocorax; species Phalacrocorax aristotelis. The sequence goes on along the minus strand of NC_134284.1, from coordinate 34,079,691 downwards.
CTACTTGTTCTTGTATCATTCAGGTCATATCACACAATTAATGTTGCTAATATTCTATCTAGCTTTTTTTGTTCTAAGAATGGAAATTATCTGAACTACCATGGGTTTTATGGAGCTGTTTTGGCAGGAACTGGGCTCCGCAAAGTAAATTATTCAGAATTGTTTTCATCTTTCCCCTAATTTGAAGAATCTCCTTTTGATTTTTCAAATATTATTTGTTTGTGCCAGGCAGGGCTTTAATTTTTTTTGTAGCTTTTCTCACTTTAAGAATCAAAGTGTTTTCTTTTGATTGCTCTGAGATAAATGAGACTCCTTGGTTGAGGAAGGGCGGGGGGGACAAAAGAGAGCATGATAGGTTTAAGTGCTTGCTTTCTTACTTAAGCTCAGTATTTCATTTGGCCACAGAAGTATTTTTCTATGAGAATTATTGTTTTGTTTCGGGCAGGGTTTCTACTGCCTTCAGTACATCTCCTTTTAATGTGCACAGTTTTGGTTAATAGTATTCAATCCAGTGTGTCACTTCCTTGACTTTTAAATTAAATTCTACTTTCCCTTCCCTATGTTCCTTTGCTTATGTAGGTTTTGGGTTCTTTTTGTAGCACACGCAGGTTCTGGAAATCTTTTCTGGGTTACTTGGAGCTACAAAGCAATTTCATGGAGCAAGACTTGCAGCTTGTTTTCACTCCCTTTGCTGCCTTTCTCTGTGGAAGCTGGTGTCTGTATGGCACAAGAAGCAGCCTATCCTCTCTCTTTGTGCTCAGTGCAATAGCTGTGGTTTTAGTTGACCTCCCTGCACTTTCTCAAGACTCATCTGCTGGTGCTTGCAGTAGGAGGTTGGGTGCTTCTAGGTGGGTGCCCCCTAAACTGGGTGCTCGCATTGACATACATCTTTATGGACTGTGCTGCTGTAAGAGTGCTATAAATACCAAGGTTAAGGCAGGCAAACAACTGAGAAAAGTTGCAGGGTCTTTCAGTGTCTTTGAGAGTAACTTGCTCTACTGGGGCAGCTCTTGGCTCGAGTGCTTCAGTGAAACTAAATTCAGAATGTGGAACACAGGTGGAGTATTTTGGTCAAGGGCACTAGTGTGGTTCAGCCATCGCTCAGCGTGTCGCTGCAGGTAGCTTGGGAATAACAGGGCTTAGGAGAAGGCTGTCTATTTCTAAGCATGAAGTGACAAATCAGTAATAGGAACGGAAAAGGTGGATTTGTGCATTGTGATATATGATATACAACATATAATGGAGATGCCTGTAAACCAGGTTTTGGAGAAGTAATGGGCAAAAACTGCAGACTTCCAGTTTATGCATGTTGTTTGAACTTGCAGTTTGGATGACTTTTTGTGATCTGTCAATTAGCACATCAAGATAATGTCTTTTTAGTCAAGGCAGACTTTTTTTCTTTGGAAAAACCTGTTTGGACCATTAATGCTAATGTACTTTGAGAGAACTTGTTTCAGCTAAATTGTCGGCACACAGTCAATCCATTTGAAAAATGAAGTATTAAATATGTAAACCCTCCCCCAGCCTCTTTAGTGTCCTGTTTAGAATCATGGAAAAAAAAAAAAGGATTCAGTTTGGTTTCTGCATACTCCTGATACCATGTATGAATGTATCCAATATGCCATTCTTGCAGAATTGATATTCAGGATAATATGTTTAATCTCTGATTGCAAAAAATAACTTTACATGTGGCTAATTCCATCTGCTGGAAAAATAAGAGCGAGGCTAACTTCACTTATTTGGGACCCGCTTTTTGCTGTGCTAATTAGTATGTATGAACTTTGGAAATTTGCATAGTTTTTTGGCAAACCTAAGCGTCAGCCATTTAATTTAGATTTTTATTAACTTTAAACCTCCCTAGCAACTCCTGAGCTATTTCTAGGTCATTTTGTATTTTGGGGGTTTTATGAGCTCTGATTTAGTAAGCTTTGGTAACGTTTTTTCTTCTTGAAATTACTTTTATATATATATCTCTAACAGCAGCTTGCTGTCATTTCCAGTATCTTTCAACCTGCATTCTAACATAAAATTCCTTCTGTCATTCAAGTTAAAAAAGTGTTGAAATAAAATTCTTGTAAAATTAATGATAAAACAGTGAAATTAGAAGCTAGGTTTCGCTTGCTCTTTGGCAGTGTGAGAAGAGCACTTGAAATATTTCAGGTGTAGATGGTTTGCAAAAAGTAACCTTGGGGAAACTGGGGCATGTCAAGTCTGGTCCTAATTCTGCTAAAAGCTGGTCTCGTGATGTGAATTCTTACACCCAAACTCTTTGGAGCTTAAAACCATCATTGCAGATAGCTACTAAATGTTCTTGCTTACTAAAAGTCTGGATTTTGACACACATTCAGCTTCTCAAGGAGTCTAGCAGTGTCTTTTCCACTTGGTTTGCTTTTGTTCGTGTGACCTCCTCCTTTTATTGGTTTTGCTGGTTGGCAGTCGGGGAGGTGTATAATCTGTAAAATATTAAAACAGTTGGAATTTTATAGCAAAAAAAATACCCTCTGCTTTATTGGAATGCTGTTGTTTACTGGCTAATTTTCTTTTGGATGCAATACAGTGGATTAATTTTAAAGTTTGAACTATTCTTTCTGTGTTACGGTCTTAGCCCACTTTCTGTCTCAGTATCATCAGAAACTTCCTATTTTGCGATGTGCAATTGCAGTCCCATGTCTTTGTCCCTCTTTCCTCCTCCCTTTTATTCGGCTGATCACTTAAGAATGCAGTTTCTTCCTTGGGATGAACGGGGTTATATTGCTAGGCTCTTTAATTCCTCTCTAATTGGCAGAAAGCCAAGCATAAAAATCTCGTTCATAAGTCACTCTAGAGATTTCTTTGTACATGCTATTATTTTCTCTGCATGCTAACATCACTGAAAAGCTTCTCCCCCCTCGCCCCCCCCAAGTCTAGACCAGGCATAATTACATTCGTGTGTATGTGTAGGCTTGGGTGTTGTCACTCTGCAGCCCAGCAAGCAATTTTAAGTTCTGTGGCAGTTTAAGACCAAAATTTCTTGCAGCATCAAAGGCAGCAGCTGTCCCTCTGCATCTCAGTAGGTGAAATAATTTTCTGTTGTATCTGAACTTCAAAGACTAACTCATGGCTTGGGCCTGTGGTTTGGCTTTCTGCAATGTGTCATACTGGAGGCTATATTTTAAAGAAGAGTTTGGACACTGGGCTCAAACAGGACTCGCTGTGTATCAAGTAATAATAGCTAGTGTTGAATTGGGGTTAGTGTTCACCGGCTCACGTGCTTCCAGAGGCAACCCAGTTCCCTTTTGATTGATAAAGCTTTTCACTGAGGTCTTTGTTCTGAACTTTGCCTCACCCAAGTCTGTATTGCAAAGCGTAAAAATCCTTTCCATCGTGAAGCCTCCATTCTGGCATTGGGACTGTGGTCTTAATATATTTATGTCATCAAACCTTTTGTGCTTCGTCCTGTCCTGAGGCTGAGAGAAGCTCCCTGTGACCACATCTGCAGAGCTGCCCCTTAACCCTCCTGCTGTTAGGCTGCTCTTGCTTTGGTATCGCTGCCTATCACTGTGATGGGTTTTCCTCCTTCATTTGCCTTCCTGCCCCCCTGCACGGTGTCGCCGTCCTGGGGAGAGGAGGGCTGTCCCTGCGCAGGGCGTTTGCACCCCAGACGTTCCACTGCTGAACAGTCAGGGTGTGCAAGGTATGGTAGCTTGAGACAACTGTCAGGGGCTTGGGAAGTGAACTCTTAAAACAAAACAAAACAAAAAACCAAAACCCTAAACAACAAAAAACCTTTAAGGAAAGCCTGTCCTCTGGAAATGGGTCTCTAGACCTCGGTTTAACCATCAGGACACCAGAGCTTGCCGTGGAGTGTGGGACACTGTTGGTGTCTCACTTCCCATCCCCATTTAATTTCCTTTCTAAAGAAGGATGGTACTCCACCATCATTTTTTTTTAATGAGGTGACTTATCTTAATAAACACATGAATGAAGTGATGCAAAGAGACCTTGTTTATGTGTCTGAAATCTAAGTAAATCTGCTACAGCTTCTGAAATTTGGGCTGTGGGAGGATTACTGATAGCAATGAATCCATTTTCCATGGTGTTGAGAAAAAAAAAAATTGCTATATTTCTCTTAGAATGCTTATGAATTTTTTTTAGATGCAGTACGACTGTAGATGCAGTCATATTAAAATGTATAATAACCTGTTTTGAATTGGTCTCGCAGCAGAAGCAGTTGGAGACATGGCTTTGGTACAAGTGATTGGGAATTCTCTTCTAACACAGCTTTACAGCTTGTGCTAAGAATGGGAGCTCAGAGCAGTTTGAGTCACGCTCCCTCCACGGATGGAGCATGGGATGCCACTGACAGTGGCCTAAACCAGTTTTCCTAATGATTGCTTTGTTAGGCTTTAACAACTTATGGGATCCTTAAAATGGTGCCCGCTGATGTGTCAGCTGTAGGCTTCAGGGTAGGTTGTAGGATAAACAGTAGTAGTTTACATACCTTTGCAGCAAATGTCTCTGCAGCATTCTGCATACTCTTCTGGCTTTAAGAGGTGGTTTCCCCCCTCCGTTTTTCTCTTTGGATCAGTAAGTGTAGCCAGGAAAGAAAGGGTTGTGTATCGATTTAGTGAAGTTAACACAGCTTCATCCATGGCCTGACTGAATCCAAGGAAGTGGAGGCACCAGAGTGTCCTGGAGGGGTGACTCATTCGTCTTTGGGAAAACATTTTTAAGAGGTTGGGAAGAACTTAATTCAGAAAAAAGTCAAGGAACTTAATCTGAGTGTCAAATTGTTGCATCCATGGTGGAGCTATACAGAACAAGTTCATTGATGTTACTAATTGCATTAATACTGGTTGTAAGGGTTGGGGGTTTTAAAAATTCTTTTCTTAGGGAGGGGGCAATCCCCCCTGTCCCTCAGCCCTCCATTGTGTTACTTGGGTCACAGCATACCAGCAAGGAATTGTTTTTCATCAGGTGGTTGTCCAGGCAGAACAAAGGCAGTTAAGGACCGAGGAGTCTGTCAGGCTGCTTTCCATTTGTAGAAGCCTGGAAATTAAAAAAAAAACCAAACCCAAACCAAAAACAAAACCACCAAATGTAGAAGTCGGTGATCAGAGATAGAGAAACTTTACTGGGATATACGTGAGGCAGAGGCAGTTGGGAGAAGGCTTGTCTTTAATTAGACCAACTGGTGTCACTGGGGTGGAGGGGTGGATGAGTGAGCTTTCCAGCATGAATAAATGTTAACATGTATTTTATCAGAATTGCAGTTTGGAAGCAGGGATTTACTGTGAGTTGCCATTTGGCTTTGGGGTGTCTGGGGCCTTTCTGTGTCTTCCATATATTAGCTGCAGTTATGGAAGAAGCTGCGTATACCACTTTACAAACATAAAGGGCAACTCTTTAAGGGAAGTTAGGGTGCAAATTGCTCAGGTAAAATGAGCAAATGCTTTCAGGCTGGAGTCAGTAAAGCTAGACAGAGTGCCGGCAAGCGATGCTTGTGTCCTGAGTTTAATGTATTCACTTCACAGTGGTCGTGTCCAGCAGGATTAATGAGAGATGCTTTAACTTAAAGCCAGTAGGAACAGCAATGCTTTCCCTGCCCCCCCCTCTGAAAACTGGTGTGCTCGTACTGGAACAGCTAAATGCAGGCATGTTAAGCTTAATATATGCATGTGTGTGGGTACTTGAGAAAACATCCCATTAGATAAACCAGTAACTTTCTTCTGGGGAGATGCTGAGAATATCACCTTTGCTGCCAGTCAGGACCAAGCCAGGCTTGTTAGCAGCTTGTAAGCGACAGCCCTACTTTGCTTTGAAGGTATTTTAAGTGATGAGGGTAGCAGAGCTAGAGGGAGGGGTGATAACGTCTGTGCTGTTTTTTTCTTGTTGAGGGGGAGGAGGAAGAGGAGATGGGACTGATTGCATACCTTCCAATTCCAGTTACTTCATTACTGAATAATCATTGGAGCAGCTCTGCAGTCTGCTCTGATAGCAGATAAGTGGTGTGGCGTGCAGCACTTTAATCTAAACAAAACTTAAGTGCTTTTTCCTTTTTCCCTGGAGTGAAACTGCAATCTTGTTATGTGAATGTTAGCCAGGACAAAGGGGTTTTTGCAGCTGTCACGATGCTTCTCTAGGCTTTGTGCACGTGAGAGGTGTGTCCCCAGTGTCCGTACTGAAAATACCCATAAATACTGTGTTCCCTCACCTGGCAGCTACTGTTGAAGGCTCTCCAAGTGCTTTGCCAGGTGAAGATGTGTTTAGTTTTGATATTAGATGTCTCAAAGGGTTTAGATATAAACCAGTGAGCGTTCAGATTGTATTTCCTTTCCATAGCAATGCTTATTAATTAGTTTCTCTGTCTGCATTAGGACCTGAATAGTCAAGCAAAATAGCCTGAGTACACCTCTGCTACCGAGTCTGCTGCTTCACAATACGAGTCCCTGTGGTGAGAGTGGTCACGTTGACGAGTTTGGAGCAGAACTGCATAGTTTTGGTTCCCCAGACATGGCCTTAGATGCAGCCCATATGATGCAAAAGAGAATTATTGGGCAGAGCTTCAGAGAGGGATTTTGTCTGTCTTTGAAAGAGGATAAAAGTACATTTGTGCATCAGGTTGAATCCTGATAAAATGCCTTCTTGGAACTGATGTTTCTGAAAGATGATGAGTTTGAGGTACTGGCTTAAGCCTGTGAGAGCACCACAGACGAGTGCCTGGATTTTGCATAGTGTAGTACTGGGCAAAGCTTAAACTCTTGTCAGGCTAACTTTTTCTGGACTGCCATGGAACTGTTAAATCTGCTCTAGTCCTAAAAACACAGCTGACTGTGCAGTCTGAGCCGCATACAATTCTTTGTTTCTGCTTTTGACTTGAATGGAAAAGCAGTTTGTTTTCGCATTAAATAAAACTCAACTGTCGCTGCCCCAGAGGGGGTCTGTTCATGCAGGCTCTGTGTGGACTCCAGGCAGAGTGCTTTTGGCTCTCGCTGCTTTTTGCTGTAAGCATGGTAACTCAAGTCCGGACGATGGGAGGATGGCAGCCCACTAAGAGAGATATTTTTTTGACGGGTAAAACATCTTGGGGAAAGAAAATGTATACACTTTTAATATGTTGATAGTTTTTGCAAGTTTGGGCTTGGTTGTGTTGGTTGTAACTTGGCCGATAGGGTTGATCATGTAGAGTGACTCAGTATGGATCCAACTGCAGCATTAAGCTCTTGGAATAACTTAAGGTTAAGTGATGGTGAATTTGAAAGAATTAAAGACTTTAAGGCCCCTTAGTCAGGTCTTGCATTTATAGGGTGGCTTTCAGAGGGAAAGACCCAAACATGCTTTGCGAACTGGCCTGTGCGTTGTCCACTGGAGTGGATCCATGTTTTGGTAAGAACAATATGGTCTCTTAATGAGATGAACTGCATCACCTTTTTAAAAGGAGATATTTGTCTGTGTAGGGGGAAAATACTTTATTCCTGTGAAAATCTGTAGCTGATCAGACTCCTGGATCCATTTTTAGCCACCGACATTGCAGGGGCAGGAGGCTGGCAGGTTGGATTAGGTATTGCCTAAATAAAATCTAGGTTCTAGTCTGGAGTGTCATCTGGCAGCAGGGCTGCCTGACCCCCAGCCTGGGGAGGTCAACCCAGCCTGTTCATAGCCACAGTTTTCTTGGAAGAAGGTTGTAGGACACGAGTCTTGTGTAGGAGCATGGGTGCCCTGCTGCCTTCGTAGGAAAAAGAAACTAAAGGATGGGCTGCAGTAACTTCTTTTTAATGCTGGTCAACCTGCTCTGAGGGTAATATAGGTGGAAAGGGGCTCACCTGTGGACAGGAGGCTCAACTGAGTACTGAGGAAGGGTCTGTAAAGCACAGCCTCTTCCTACGAGTGGGCAACAGTCCTCCACCTGTATGCTTATGGTGGGGGTAACACCATTGCTTAGAGCAAGAGCTTGGCATCTTTAGTGCTGAGGTGAACTACCGGCTGACAAAACAATGTCTCTCACAGATGTCTCAAACCCACAGTGCTGGATTCTGCATTGTTAGTTGTTGAATGGTTGTCTGAGGTTGTGTTCCCTTTCTCCAGTAAAAAAGCTAATCCTACATCTCAAAATGGTCTGTTTGCCATCTCAGCATCACAGTTAGTATTTGGGTCTGTGCAAGTTGACAAGGCTCTGGTGGCCATTTGGGATGGTGAAGTTGCCTTCCCCATGCACTGCTTCTCCACTTAAAGTTTGTTAACCAAGTTTCCATGGCAGCCACCCAGCCTTGGCTCTTCTCCGGCCTTTATTTACCTCTTAATTGTTGAAGTGTGCCTCAGTACTTCCTTCCTCTCTTTCTTGTGTTTGGCTTGGGGTTCGATCGCAACGTACGGTTGCTTGAAGCGACATGCTTGACTGGGAGGGTGGATGATGAGTGTCCGCAGCCTTTGCATTGGTGTGTTCATGAGCTGGGATGGGTGCACTGGGGCTGCTCGTGTGCTTCAATATCCAGCACTTATGGTCAGTCTTGCCTGTAGAAAATGAATTGAAGGCAAATTATCCAGTCCTGGAAACTTTTCTGGGGAAAAAGTTTAATGAGTGCCTGAAGGGCCACAATCCTGTAGCTTGTGTGTGGTGTCATGTAGCTGTGAGCAAGTTTTCCTTATTGCAGAAGCTGGATTGATTCCTCAGGGCTGGATAGCATCTGATCTTTATGTGAGGGAGGGGAAAAAGCTGTCCGACTTTAATCTGAATTTACTAGGTAGTTAATAAGTAAGACTTCTGCCCTGAGTAACTTGTTCAGCCGATGTTATGTTGCAGGAGCTCCATGGAGATGAAGCCTGCTGGCTTTATTTTGCTCTGAAATCCATTTGGCTTGGAGTTGCCTCCAGAATCTGAGCCCTCATGGTACTTCAGGCTTGCAACTGGGTAACCTGCTGGGTGTTTAAGGGCTGAGGCTGGGGCAAAGCCTGGGTGCTTTGGTGGCTGAGAGGTGACATTGGCACGTGGAACCCGTCATTCAAGTGTCCTCATGCTGAGAGCAGTGTGCCTCTTGCCCATCTCTTCTTCCCTATATAATTTGCAATTTGTGTTTAAAAGTAGAGGGGTTTAGTTTTTGTTCTTCTCTGCAGTTGTGGTCCATAGGAGCAATTAGTGTCGTGATGCTTGGCACTGGAGCTGCCTGTGGTGCCTGATTGTGTAAGCTGGTATTGCTGAAGTGAGCAGGGAGCAAGTGAAGGTATTTGCACCAGTCATTTAGAAACTGGTATAATTCAGGTCTGAATCAAGCTCAGGCTCAAACAGGTTTTGGAATTTATTTATACAACGCCACTGGGGTGTGTGGCATTGCAGAGACAAATAAACAATGGTTCCCAGCCCTGAGGCTTGTGTTCGTTATTAGATAATGTGGCATGGGGTAATTACAGCCAGGGAGCTGGGTGGAGGGGTTAGGAGAGGGTGAGGGCTACATCCGTGTAGAGAACATGAAATGTTCCTTGTTGTGCCTGCAGCTTGTTAATGGCATTGTTAAGAAATTGTGGGTGCGCCTGAGGTTATAGGAAGGATGGAGGTCAGCTTTGCAGGAGGAAGTGTTGAGTGAGTTATAGGAGACGCGTGGATTAATAAGAGAAAGCGGAAGGAGGCAAACTGAAACTAGTCGAGCATATGGGGAGTGGCTGTGTTTACACAGAGGCTGAACACACAGAAGCAATGGCACTCGAGGGTCCTGAGGAATCTGGGTGTTAGAGCAGTGACCGGGCAATCGCACCCATGCCCCTAAACACATGTGCTTGCTAGGAATGGAGGAACAGGTAAAGAATGGGGTCCAGCGGGCTACTGAGAGCTTTGTGGTCTCTCCTCTTTGCTGTCACTGCAGCCGGGCTCCCACAATGCCAAAGCAGCTCCTACCCAGCCGCCCAGTGGGAATTCTGCTTGTGGCAGGGCAGCCGCCTTCGACTGTAGTTGCTTTTTGGGGTGTTCTTGGTCAGTCGGCACGGAAGATCTCCTCGAATTGGTGGTGCCCTGCATGTCAGCAATGTGTTGATTGCTGTTCCCACATGCCCTTTGCATTGGGCAAACTGGGTCTTTTGGGTTTTAAGAGCTGGTTAATAGTTGTAACACTGTTAATGTGTAACTAATTTCCTTTTTCCTTCCCTTTTGCTCTTCAGAAATGCCATTCTCGTGAGTGTGCAAGAAACCTACAGAACTGTAATGTCTAACCCTACATGGAATAACAACTCTTTAAAGGTACCACCCTTTTTTAACTATGTGGCTTTGTTATAGGTTGGGGTAACGATGCGCTGATCTTTGCCGCAAAGCTCAAAATTGAAGTACCAGGCCTTATGTAATGCTATCCCTTCCAAAAGGCTGACGGAGCTGTGACACTCTGGTCTCTGATTTCCAGAAAAACTGCGTGCAACCCTGCACTTGATCCAGGGTGCCAAGGGGCCATCCCTGTTTCTCTGTGAACGATCTCTTTAGGCAGATCTGGTGTTGCCTTAGGAACAGATGGTGGTTTCTATTCAGAGAGCTGAGCTAAGCTTTCTTCATACTTGGTGGCCATCCTTGGAAACATATTGCCCTTCTTTTTAGTGACGCATGACGGCTTGCCTGCTTGTCTCCAACTTAATGACCTTCTGGATCGTCTTTCTTGACGAGAGGTTTCTAGCTGTATTTATGAAGAATATCATGATAAAGTGCAGTTACACTTTAACATTTAGGTTGAAATGCCTTAGCTGTTCATGCTGCATTAACCAGCTCTCAGGCGTTGGCTTACTCTGCTGTCTGATCCCGCAGTGATGCCATAATACTGAATTTTGGACTGCCCTGTACATTACCATAGCAACAGACTGATGTCACAGACTCAAGGACATGACTTCAGTGTATGATCATGCAGAGGCACGATCAGATTTGTGAAGGAGAAAGCTGACTAATGCACATCTCAAAAGCAAATGAGGGGAATGCAGGTTACAGCTGACCAAGCAAGGTGCTTCAGTCTGAAAATTCCCCTTTTAGACAGAGGAGGGGTTGATCATGTCTTTAAGACAGGAACAGTCATCGTGATGAGCTTCTCCTTACTGTGGATAAGCAGACGTTGTGCAGGTATCCTGTATCTTTTAAACAGGTGGTGTTCTGGGGTGGGGAAACTTGCTGTCTGGTTTCAGAGCTTTGAAAGGGCACTTGTTTTAATTTTAAAGAACTTCTCAGTGGTCTTGTAAGCATACTGAGAACGCTTCGACTTGCTTAATGTTGTTCAAACAGTTTAATTGGTTTTCCAAGGCTTTTATTTTATCCGTAACATTGGAAGGTGAAAGGGGAACTCTGCATCTGCATTATGGTCACATTTTCCTATATCCTATTAGCAGATTCCAAGATTGTTTAATGTGATCTCCACCCATTTCATTTGGCTGCAACCTTTGCTCCCATGAAAACAAGGCTGATTGTTCTGAATTGCTGTGTGTATGTGCTTTGGCACAGCATGAAGGTACCTATAATAACACAACCATTGTCTGGAAAAAAAAGCAGTTTGCAGTAATAACTACAAATAAAAGGGTGCAGTACTGGGGCAAGACAGATAATGGTCGTTTTCCCACCCATTGCGTACAGCAGATTCTCAACACGGTCACCCCTCGGCATGACAGGGCTGTGGGCTTTGGTGTAGTATGTCAATATTGGGAATAAGGGACTGAAATATTTGCATGTTGTTCCAAGTTTCTCTTTCCTGGACGCGGTTCCATTGCTCATATCTACGGATGGGGAGGCTGAATGACTTTTGCACAATGCGGTATTTTATTTGCATGCTGTGAGCAGTTTAACAAGTGTGTGTGCTAAATGAAGCATTCCCACTTTCAGTTAGCAGCTGACGCACCCTTAAAATAAAATAATAAAAAAAAGTGCCTTTAGGTTGAACAGTGGGGTTTTGAGTGGTGAGATTGTGCTGTGTGTTTGAGCGGATGGTCGGTCCTGCCAAGCCTGAATGTTAACTTGAAATGCTGTGGGATTCAGCAAATAACTAACTAAAACTCCTTCGTGCTGAAGTAATTTTTGCTCATCTCTGCACTTTGTGGAATAAAGGCTGTTACAGCACAAGATTTGGAAGTAATGTAATTGCTTTACATGTTCAGTGTCACAGGAATTGAGGATATTTAACAGAAACTGGTGTTTCTTTAGCAGTTTGGTTGCCTCCCAGGACAGGAAGCTGTAGAGTGTTAAAAAAGAGGCAGGGAAGGAGTTTAACAACCCTCTCTCTAAATCAGGATGCTAGAATTCGGTGCCTGGCCTTGAGCTGAAAGGGCTGGAAGCTCTGCAAGATTCAGTGATTCATGCTGCTCTGCAGCAAACAAGAAGATAATGGTGATGGACTATCAAGAAGGCAGCCTTGCTAAAAAGAGAGGCTTTGTGATACGGTAAAGGGGAAGGAAGTCTGGAGAACTTAGAAAAGGAACAGATGTTTTTGGAGGTGGGGAAAATCTTAACTATCCATGTAGTTCGCTCTTGCAGCGGAGCCAGCAGAAGGAACTTGATACCAAACAAAAGTAGGCACACCCAGTATTTAGCACAGGGATCCTGGAAAGCTGCTCTTCGGTGCCGTGATGCTTTTTCATTTGACAAATATGTCATATGGTGACATCTCACAGAGGCAGAAGTGAATAATATAAGCACCTGTGAGTTTGCAAGGGGATGTATAAAAGAGGTTGGAGGTGTTTGATGCTTCTCTTTAACAACAGTAAAGAAATAACATAATGGATGTATAAAATGATACTCAAAGCAGGAAGCCAAGAGGGATGCTGTTCCCCGAGAAGGAAATAATGACAGAAGATGCATTAAAAAACAGGGAGAGGTTGCTTGTAGGGGGTGTTTATGGACAGAGATGACTGGAAGTGTGATAAAACAGATTGCTGACCCTGTGTATCAAACTGAGTAGCAATGATTTTTCAAGTCGTTGAAACTTGCATTAAAAAAAAAATAAATATTGCTCTTACTAGTAGGTTCACCCACTGTAATTGGTTGTGAAATAAACCTGGGGGAATTTGCCCATCTGTATGTGATGCACAGTTTCTTTGCTGCCTACTTGGTAGCTGTACCTTCAGGTAATTAAAAGCTGTTTTTTAAATCCACTCTTAACTGGTGGGGTTGTTTTGTTTTGTTTTGTTTATCTTGCTACTTTTCTGAGGGCTGTCAATCACTCTTCTGGCTAATGTTTAAAAACCAAGT